>NC_067141.1:38530343-38836057 GCF_903995435.1 Acomys russatus
AGAGGTGAAGATAAGAATGTTGTCTCAAATTCTAGGCCAACCTGTGCTTCATTATGAGACATTTTTTTAAAACATTAAATAAAAATAAACAAGCAAAAATGATGTAAAATGAGCAAGGAACAGAACAATATATATGGTTTCTTTTTGTGATGGAGAAAATAATAGTGTGGGGGGTGTAGAGTGTGTGTGTGCATGTGTGTATGTGTGTTGCTCATTTTAGGAAACAAGGAGAAACAGATAGATTGCAAAAATGAACTCATCACCTCTTAGAAACTGCGTAGAAGTGAAAGGAAAAGGCTTGAGCTGGGAGATTTCGCTGAACAACTCTTTTCCTGATTTTTATGTATGTATCATGTCCATAAGCTATGGTCAGGTAGGAAGATAAAAGCATAAAAATTGTCTTAGTTATTTTTTCTACTGCCATAAAAAGACACCATGACCAAGGTCATAAAAAAGGAGTTTACAACCATCATGGCAGGAAGCATAGCAGCAGGCAGGCAGGCATGGCACTGGAGCAGTAGGTGAGAACTCACATGTTGAGACAACAATCATGAAGCAGAGAGAGAGAGAGAGAGGACAGAGCGAGAACGAGAGGAGCGAGAGAGAGAGGAGAGAGAGAGAGATGAGAGAGAGGAGAGAGGAGAGGGAGAAGAGAGAGAGAGAGAGAGAGAGAGAGAGAGAACTGAAATCCTTTTAAAAGTTGGACTTTTAGGACCCTCTGGATCCTTTTATTTTGCTATTCTCCCATGCGTCTAGTAGAACAATATGATAGGCAGATTTGGGCCCAGGGGTCCCGCTCAAACTAAGGCACCAGCCAAGGACAATACAGGAGGTAAACTTTAAACCCCTTCCCAGATCTAGCCAATGGTCAGAATATTCTCCACAGTTGAGTGGAGAGTGTGATATGACTTTCTCACGTACTCTGGTGCCTCATATTTGACCATGTCCCCTGGAGGGGGAGACCTGGTGGCACTCAGAGGAAGGACAGCAGGTAGACAAGAAGAGACTTGATACCCTATGAGAATATACAGGGGGAGGTAATCCCCCTCAGGAACAGTCATAGGGGAGGGGAATAATGGGAAAATGGGGGGGGGGAGGGAGGAATGGGAGGATACAAGGGATGGGATAAACATTGAGATGTAACAAGAATAAATTAATAAAAAGAAAAGAAAAAACACATATTTGCATATTAGACTTTTAAAAACTCTGATAAATAAATACATTTAGCAAATAAAAATTAAAAAAATAAAAATGAATAAAAGTTGGACTTTTATTTATTTTTTTGTTTTGTTTTTTTTTATTAATTTATTCTTGTTACATCTCAATGTTTATCCCATCCCTTGTATCCTCCCAATCCTCCCTCCCCCCCTCCCATTTTCCCATTATTCCACTCCCCTATGACTGTTCCTGAGGGGGATTACCTCCCCCTGTATATTCTCATAGGGTATCAGGTCTCTTCTTGTCTACCTGCTGTCCTTCCTCTGAGTACCACCAGGTCTCCCCCCCCCAGGGGACATGGTCAAATGTGAGGCACCGGAGTACGTGAGAAAGTCATATCACACTCTCCACTCAACTGTGGAGAATATTCTGACCATTGGCTAGATCTGGGAAGGGGTTTAAAGTTTACCTCCTGTATTGTCCTTGGCTGGTGCCTTAGTTTGAGCGGGACCCCTGGGCCCAAATCTGCCTATCATAATGTTCTACTTATAGGTTTCTAGGACCCTCTGTATCCTTTTATTTTGCTATTCTCCCATGCTTCTTTCATTTAGAGTCCCAATAGGATGCCTTCCCCTCTGTCCCAGTTTCCTAGTAAGTGAAGGCTTTCGTGGGACATGCCCCTTGGGCTAGTATGCAGATATAAGTGAGTATATACCATTTGATTAAAAGTTGGACTTTTAAAATTTCAAATCCTACTCCCCCGTGACACACTTCCTCCAACAAGGCCACACCTTCTAACCCTTCCCAAATAGTTCCACCAACTGGAAACAAGTGTTCAAGCAGATGAGCCTATGAGACCATTCTTATTCAAACCACCAAACCAACATTTAAACAGAAACAATTTGGTGTAAAGAATTGTCAAGCTAAATGGGCGTGGTGGTGCACGCCTGTAATCCCAGCGCTTGGGGAAGCAGAGGCAGGCTGATCTGTGCAATTTCAAGAACAACCTGGTCTGTAAAGTGAGTCCAAGATAGCCAGGGTTACACAAGAGAAACCCTGTCTCAAAAAAAAATCATCAGCTAGGTGTTAAAGTATCTGTGCCTACAGCCTGGATATATTTCTTTACAATCATTAGAGTAAATCTCACATTTTAACAACCAGTTATAGCAACGATCTCTTAATTCATCAATGACTTTGTTATTAATCTTTTGGGTTAGCAAACAAGAAATGCTTTTTGTTGCAACATTTTCATATATAAACACATCATTATACTTTGGTCTTACTCCCTTCCACATCGCCTCCCCACACCAACACCCGCTCTATTGTTAGCCCCTTCTTTGACCTAAACACAACAATCCCTATGTAGCCCATTCTGCTTCCACGTCACTGATATCTGTTAGCTCTCTTGTCTCCTCTTCAGACCTCTTCCTCCTTGTCATTGTTTTTTTTTTTTTTTTTTTTCTTTTTTTTTAATTTGTGCTCAGGATGACAGCCTTTCTGACTGGAGTGACATGGAATGAAAGTGGTTTTAATTTGCATCTCCCATGTGGCAAAGGATGTAGAATACTTTTTCAATGTTCTCTTTTATTCTTTTACAATTTCACATTTGTATACAATAAACTTTGAACACTTTTCACCCTCTATTACCCTCTCTTCTGCTCTTCTCTTCAAATATTCATTGGCCACTTGTATTTCTTTCTGTGACAAGTAGCTGTTCATTTCCTTAGCCCATTTGAAATTGGAAGTCCTGCTGGCTACAGGATGTGGCCATTTCAGTCTCAGTATCCTCTGCTGCTGAGTCTCTGTTAAGTCACCCCCATCGCCCCAGGAGCCTGTACACACATGGTATGTACTCACTCATAAGTGGATAGTATCCATAAAGTACAAGTAACCATGCTACAACCCACAGACTCAAAGAAACTAAATATAAGGAGGCCTCAAGGGAGGGGGTTTGAATCCCACTAAGGGGAAATAAAATAAACATCAGAGACATAGGAAGTAGAGTGAGAGAGGGGTGGACAGGGGAACAGGGAGGGGCAAGGAATCAAATATGAGAAGAGTAGGGGTGGGGATGAGAGGGCTGAGAGACAGACAGACAGACAGACAGACAGAGGGAGAGGGAGAGGAGAGAAAGAGAGAGAGAGAGAGAGAGAGAGAGAGAGAGAGAGAGAGAGAGAGAGAGAGAGAGAGAGGAAATTGGTGTCTGGGCATCTCTGGGACAAGCTGGAGACATGAGATTGAGGATGAAAGCTTTTTAATTCCATGAAACCCCATTTAATTCTTTCTAGTATCTGCTATGCTATCGGCTACTTGGGAAGTCTGTGCTTACTCTGAGACCTTGAACTCTTTCTCATTCATGTCCCCCTGGTAGTTTCAAAGTTCCGGACCTCACATTAAGGTCTCTGATATATTTTAAATAGATTTTTGAACAGAGTAAAAGATATGAATCGGTTTTTTTTTTTAATTTTGTAGAGTGGGAGTTGTGAGGGAGGGAGTGGGGTCTTGCTATGCAGCTCTGTTCTAAAACTAACTATGTAAACCAGATGGGCCTCAGACGCACAGTGATTCCCTACCTCGGCCTCCCAAACGAAGTTCATTTTTTGACATATGGACACTGGATTTTCTTCTAGCACCATATGCTGCATAAGCTGTCTCTTCTGCAGTTCATGTTTTTTATGCCATTGTCAAAGATTAAGTAGCTATAGCTATGTGGGCTTATTTCAGGGTCTTCTATTTATTCTGTTGGTCTATGTGTCTGTTTTTGTATGAGTACAGTATTGGTTTTATAACTAGAGCCCTGTAGTGAAGTTTGAGATTAGGTCTTCTGATTCTCCAGGACAGCTCTTTTTGTACAGGGTTGATTTGGCTATTCAGGATCTTTTTTACTTCCAAGTGAATTTTAGAATTACTTTCACATGCTGTAATAGAACACTATCATGACCAAAAGCAATGTGGGGGAAAATGGGTTTATTTCATCCACAGTTCCATATAACAATTCATCATCAAAAGCAGTGAGATCAGGAACTCATGTGGGGCAGGAACTTGGAGGCAGGAGCTGCTATAGAGGCCATGGGTGCATCTTACTGGCTTGCTCCCCATGGGCTGCTATCTTTTTTTAAAATATATTTTATTAATTTATTCATATTACATCTCAATGGTTATCCCATCCCTTGTATCCTCCCATTCCTCCCTCCTTCCCATTTTTCCCTTACTCCCCTCCCTTATGACTGTGACTGAGGGGGACCTCCTCCCCTGTATATGCTCATAGGGTATCAAGTCTCTTCTTGGTAGCCTACTCTCCTTCCTCTGAGTGCCACCAGGCCTCCCCATCCAGGGGACGTGGTCAAATATGGGCCACCAGAGTTCCTGTGAAAGTCAGACCTCACTCTCCCCTCAACTGTGAAGAATGTCCTGTCCGTTGGCTAGATCTGGGTAGGGGTTTGAAGTTTACTGCATGCATTGCCTTTGCTGGTGCCATAGTTTGAGCAGGACCCCTGGGATGGGCTGATATCTTATAGAATCTGGGACCACGAAGGACTGGGCCTTCCCCATCAATCACTAACTAAGAGAATGCACTACAGGCTTGCCTACAGCCCAATCTTATGGAGGGATTTTTCTCAGTTGAAGGTCTCTGCTCTCTGATGACTCTAAATTGTGTCAAGATGACTGAAAACTAGTCAGCACACTTTTTCATTTGGCTTCATTTACATGGTGGTTTTCACCATCATTTTCCTCTGCATTCTGAAAGCAAAGGCATTGTAAAATGTGATCTATTTCAAAGGAGATTCTATAGACTCCTAAGAAAAATGTATATTTTATATCTATTAGCATGCTATTCTGTAGATACCTGCTACATCTATTTTGTCTTCAGAACTGTTTTCCCCCACAGGTTTCTGTGTTGGTTACTTATTTCCCAGGCTGGTGTATTGGGTGGTGGTACCTGATGGAAGGCCACTACGTTACTAGAGCCATGTTCTTGGAAGTGACTTAGGTATTCCTCATGGGACCATTAATCATTCTCATGAGAGGTTTGCTACAAAAGTCTGGGCCTGGCTCCACCCAGTCTCCCTGGTTTTCTGTTTATTGACATGATTTCTTCCTCCCATATACTCACCTGTCATTACCATCAGCCATCAGGTGACACAGCTACTGCATTAACCTTGAAAGAGCTTGCCTATGCCACAGTGTTTTAACTTATTCTCTTCAAAGCCATACAGTGAGCAGAGCCCTTTTCTTCATAAAGTTAGATGGTCTTTAGTGTTTCATAATAGTAAAAAAATGGAGAGGGAACTAATACAACCCCATAATTGAAAAGATGGAAAAAGAGTACAAAGGTCAGGATGGCAGAGGGTTCAGGCACTGGCTACCCCCTCTAGGACACTGAGAACAGTGTGTGGATATTACAATCACTGAACTCAAGAAATTATAAAACATTAGAAAAGTTCTATGGAGGTACAACTCAGATCCTTGAGAAGTCCCTAGTCAGATGGTTTTAAGATTTCAAGTTCAAAGGAAGCTCCTGTGGCATAGAGAAATGTGAGGCTGGCTTTCAGATGCTTGGTACTGTAAACTGGAAAGTACTGTCTCCAGGGAAAGAAATGTTTCTACTGGAGCAAAAAGACACAGCTGAGGTGACATGTGCAAGGATAGAGGTTGTGGTGACATATGAGGACAGAGGCTGAGTTGACATGTGCAAGGACAGAGGTGGGGTGACATGTGTAAAGACAGGAGGGAAGAAAGAGGTGGGGGTATGGTTGGGTGTTCCCAGCCCCGGTGTCTTAAATCAGCAAGGTACAGAAGGCTGAGACAATAACTTTACAATGTCATTGCTTTAGCTACTCACAATTTAAATTAATTCCAAAAGGAAAAACAAGACATAAAATCAAAAACAAGCAGAAACAAATTATCTTAACTGTACCAAAGTGAAAACAACCCAAGCAAGGAATTATTTCAAGTCCTGTAAACTGACTGCATGCTCTCATTGTGCTATAGTCTTAAAGCAAATGAAACAATAAAGATGTGGAATCTCACTCTCCATGTGCAACGCTGGCAATGACAGTACATTAGAAATTATGCCTAAGGTCGAGCAGGTGAGTACGTTAATGATCGTAGATGAAAAGATTTCCAATGTTACAAAAATTAGTCATAAAATGAGTTCTTAAAACCCTGTAATGTTGTATTTCTGGAAATTACATAGATTGTTATGGTTTTCCTAGCTCTACTTATTGAGAAGTCCAGAAGCAATAACACCTGAGCAGCATATGTAGCCCCACCTCTTGCTTTCTTAATAGCAGCCCTATCACAAGACATCAGGCCTCCTGCAGAAGTGACTGGATCCACACTGAGGGCAGATATAGTCAAGGCTACCTGAGATACCCTGTGTCAAAAGAATGATAACTAATGCAAATATCAGTCAAATCATAATGAAGGATTTTATGAGCTTCGCCTATCACCTCCTAATGCTGAAGTTTAGCACAATGACTGCCATAAAAAAATAACAGTTATTTTAATTTTTTAATTTATGTATTCACTTTACATCCCAATCATAGCCCCCTCTCTCCTCTCCTCCTGGTCCCACCCTCCCTCCCTCTTCCTCTTACCCCCTCTCCTATTCCTCAGAAAAAGGGAGCCCTTTCCCCTACCATGCCACTCCAGCACATCAAGTCGCTTCCTCTTTCCCTGAGGCCTGGCAAAGCAGCCCCACGAGGGGGAAGTGATCAAAAAGCAAGCAACAGAGTCCATGTCAGAGACAGCCCCCACTCCCCATACTAGGGGGCCTACATGAAGCCTGAGCTGCCCATCAGCTACATCTGTGTAGAGGGCCCATGTCCAGTCCATGCATGATCCTTGCTTGGTGCCTCAGTCTCCACAAGCCCCTCTGGGCCCTGATCTTGTGGATCTCCAGTCTCCTTCAAGTCCTTGAATCCATCTCTCACTCTTCCTTGAGACTTCTTGCACTTTGCCAGTCTTTGGCTGTGAGTCTCAGCAGCTGTTTCAATCTGCTGCTGAGTGGAGCCTTTTAGAGGACAGCTGTGGTAGGCTCCTGTCTACAAGCATAGCACAATGGCTATAGTAAATTGTACCATCAGCAAGTCCTTGAGAGGCTGGGGCCATAGCTCAGCTGGCAGAGTGCTTGCCTAGCATGCTTAAAGCTTGGTATTCGAGCCATGGGACCACTTAAACCAGGCATAGTGGCACACACCTGTAATCCTAGCGATGAGGAGATAAAGGCAGGAGGATCTGGAGGTTAAGGTCATTCTCAGCTACACAGTGAGTATGAGATGAGCCTGGGCTACAGAAGGCCCTACCTCAAAAAATAAATTCTTTGTGAGAGGTTAGTAAAACTCAAAAAAACACCAAAAAGGGGAAGGAGCATTTCTCTATAAACGATGTTCATTAATGTGTGTAAATTAAATTAAACAGATGATCATTTTATCATGTTTTTAAATATTGTGTTGTGATCTTTGTTTTATTGGAGTGGGTGGGTGTGTTAACGTACGTGTGTGTGTGCGCATACACATGTGCATGTACATAAGTTTGTGCACATGAATGTTCATAGAGACCAGAAAAGGCTGTAAGATCCCCTAGAGCTAGAGTGACAGATGGTAGTGAGATGTCTGATATGGTTTCTGGGAAATAACATCAAGTCCTCCACAAGAATAGTATGAGCTCTTAACCCCTGGGCCTTTTCTCCAGGCCCTATTTTGCAGTACTCAAAAATAAACTTGGATAAGCACCATTAATTTGTATTTTAAAACATCTGGTGAGCAGCTGGAAAACACCAGCTGCTCTTACAAAGGACCTGGGTTCAGTTCCAAGCACCGACATGGTGACTCACATTGTCTGTAGCCCCAGTTCCAAGAGATCCAGTGACCTCCACTAAGCCTCCACAGGCACCAGGCATCCATGTGGTGCACACAACTAGATACAGACAAAATACTTACACACATAAAAAAATAAATATTTTTAAATCCATCTACTGAAAGATTTTTGAAAAACCAATCATCCTAAAAACTGCTTACTAATCGCAAAACTCAAAACCCTCTGGTCATTTCAGTGAGGGATCTGGAGACCCTCCCTTAAGAATATCACCACACATAAGGGACCTCAGGAAGAACTTATGTCATCTGTCTTCTTCCATGGCACAGTATGAAATACATGACTTGAACGAAGCATTCATAGGACAGTATCTTACATAGATATAAGAAAATGTTTCATCCCAAATTATAAGATATACAAAGACTAGAGAAGCATGTTTAATGACAACCAGGAATAAAACATCAGGGAGACGTAGAACGAAGGATGCCTTTTGATAACAAAAGACTAAGTCAGCTCAATTAAGTGCAATGAGCAAATCTTAAAAGGAGTTGTTGTTGTGGTAGTGGTGGTATGTTGTTGTCGTTGTTGTTGTTGTTGTTGTTGTTGTTGTTTCAGACAGGATTTCTCTGTGTAGCCTTGGCTGTCCTGGACTTGCTTTGTAGACTAGGGTGGCCTGGAACTCACAAAGATCAGCCTGCCTCTGCCTCCCTGAGTGCTGGAATTACAGGCATACACTTCCACACCTAGCAATGAATCTATTTTTAATATGTATAAAAGTTGAGGTGTTAAACACAGGCTGAATATAATGTGCTAACATTAATTATAATTTTTTTGCTTGTGAAAATAGTGTTGTGAAATTAGGGGAGAAAAGTGTCCTTATTCTTCAAAGATGCATTTGAAAACATTTAGGAATAATGGCCATTTCATCTTCAGCTTAATTTCAAACAATCTGTATTAGGAGACATATATGCAAGGGGAGAGATAAGAGTGCCCAAAGTTAACATTTATAGAAATTAGGTAAATGTTAGCATTTGATAATATTATTTTAACATTTCATGATCATAAATGTTTTTATATTAGAAAGTTAAAGGTGAAATTTGTATCATTACAGGAAAAACTAGTATGGCAAATCTTTTGAAAAAATAGCATTTTTTAAGCTATTATAAATTGGGGAGAAACCCAAAAAGATCAAGGACTTTAACATTTTAAAATAACAGAAGGAATTTTAAATTTTCAAAAGAGAATTTATCAAAAGAAACATGGGAACTTTTTCAAAGTTGGAAGGCATGCTTCTTCAAATTGAAGGAATCTAAAAGAAACTAAAAACTATAGCTTTTGTTGGCATTCTACACTTTCAATGACAAACAAAATAAGCCAAAAGCATGTGTAGAATGAGACCTCAGCTTCTGTGTTACCATGAACAACTATGAGTGCTAAGTGGCCATAGAATAAGATTTTCCAGGTCAGAGAGAAAATAATTTTGAATCCAAAATTCTACAGCCAAACTAACAATTCGAGCAAGAATGCAAAATAAAAGCATTTCCAACCCAAATGTTTGCTCCTCGTATGTCCTTTCTTAGAAATTGCTGGAAGATGTCTATCAGTACAAATAAAACAAAATGTTAACCAGAGAGGACAATGGGGGTATAAGCAAAGTACAATGGTATACATGTATAAACATGCTATAAATAGTAAATTGTAGATTGTGAGAAATAGTAGAAAACCTAATGCTCTGAATAGTAATTGTATATGAATACATATCAGGACTGCAGAGGAATCAGGAAACCCCACAGCAAGTTACAGCAACCATGATAACTTTCTTTTTGCAGAAAGAATGTTTTCCTCTGCTTCCATCTCAGCAGGTAAGAAGTCTGGGAGTCTCCACTCTGCAATAGCAAGTGAAAAATTGAGCAAACAGAAAGAGCAGCAACTCTTCTTAGACATACATGGGAATTCAAGTGACAGAGGAGGCGAAATTTACTGGCATGCCCTAAAATTCGACATGAGCCCCACGCAGGACCACAGCCTACCAGTGTGAGCATCCTCCTGAAAGTCATTGTCAGCATAGAAGAGTCTACACTACACCTGAGAAACTCTCAGAAGCCACGTAGGGACAAGACTAGAGTGAGAGTTCTCCAGGAGACCTAATTCTAAGGAGGACCTGAGGAGAGTCTGTGAAACTTGGCTCCTGAGATCTACCAGGTCCTCACAGTAATGAACAAGCACTCCTGCTTCTGGCAGTGAAAGGAACAAAGAACAATTTCAAGACATGATACACTTTATCTTTTAAAAGAAGAGATCCCTCAGAGAAAGCTATTTTAATACAATTTTAATTAAAATAAAATTACTGCACTTAACCACCTTTCCTCCTTCCAGCCCCTCCCAGGTCCAAATTATTTAACAGACCCTAATAAGCTGGAGTTCTTTTACCACCCTTAATTACTATGCAAAAAAACAAGCAAAGAAACAAACAAACAAAACGTCAGCCAACCTGGGCAGCTAAAGGAGAAAAAAATTAATATGTACTTTCTACATTCCTGTTGCAAAGGTACAGGACCACAACACAGCCATAATCATGGGACTCTAGAACTCTTCCCCCACCCCACACACTTCCACGATTGTATCAATGGTATATTTACTGTAACTTCTCTTACTCGGGCATATAGGCCAGCAGAAAGAAAGAGAGGGGGAGAGAAAGAGGGAGGAGGTAAAATATAGCAACACTTTAAAAGAAAACACTTTGGCACATCTGTTGGCCAAACTGCATGGAGAAACTCCTATAAAACCTCAACCTTACACAAAGAACTATAGGCAACTAAGTGAAGCTGTGAATGAGAGCAGGCGGCTCTCCCCAGTGAAGAGCACACTAATTGACTGTCCAGTGCCAAAGGATCAGCCCTGAAAACAGACATACAAGTAACATTATACAGATTCAACAGGTTATATTGGGGGATATATATGTATATAAAATACATATCTGTATACAAAAACAATTGATGATAAAAAGGGCCTCTAAATTTTAAGGAGAGTAGGGGGAGTTAGAAGAAGAAATGGAAAAGGAGAAAAGTTTTAATTAAAATAGAATCTCAAAAATAAGAAGAAGAAAAAAAAAAACAGTTTGAGAACAGGTAAGTGACGAGCCTCCAGTCTGCTGGCTGAACTGCCTCATTCCCCAGATTTGGTTCCCAAAGACCCATTTGACCACCACCACCACCCCACTTCTCCACTCCCCCTGCCTCACCACCCACCCATACCCCCAGCTTGGCCCTGGTGCCCAACCTGGCCAGACTTCTGATGTTCAGGTGTCAGCCACACCAGTCAGGAGAACATGTAAATGACCTGCCTGCCAGCTGAACTACCTCACTCCTAAATTCGGTTCCCAAAAACTTTTTCTTCTGCCACCCACTCCCACCTCATGGATCATTCTGCTGCGGGTCCCCTATCCCCAACTCTAGAAGATTCTGGCTCTTTAGGTAGCAGCCACACCAATCAGAAAACCAGAGACCCCTTTCTGCACTCAATAAAAGAAACAAGCTAGACTCCAGAAGTCCAGCTCCTAACCTGAATAGAGACTCCCTACTGGATCAGAGGTCATACCACCCACAACAAATCCAGGCCACAAAGAGGAAACAGAAACCAAGGAACAAAACACCCATCCCACAAATACAAATTCAGAAAATGAAAATAGAAGCAATAAAGAAAACAAGCTGAGGTAATTCTGGAAATGGAAAAATCTAGGTAAGTGAGCTGGAACTTAAGATGCAAGCATCATCAATAGAATACAAGAGATGAAAGAAAAAATCTCAGGAATTGAAGATATGATAGAAGATATAAAATCATCTGTTAAAAAATGTTGAATCTGGATGGTCCAAGATGATGGTGCAGAACACACACAAGTATCTGATCTGCAGGACAGAGTTAGGGACCTGGCTGGGAGCTAGAGACCTCAAGACCTGGACAGCCCTAGGTGAAAGGGGTCTGCACAGTGCAGAGCAAAGGTGGGTCCGGCCTCGGGCCATCCACCTGGCTCATAGAGGACAGGTGGCCCATGCTCAGACTCTGGACCCATACCCATCAGCGAGCTGCAGCCATGCTCTATATCACAGGCTCGGTATCAGGGACTGAACTGTGAGTAGTCAAGCACCAGAGTCTGGATCTGCTGGCCCGGGAAGAACCCAGGCAAGTGGGTGGATCTGACCTAAGACCACCCTGCCACTCCACAGAAAGCCCCAGGGCCCAGCAACCAAGTAGACATTGTATCCAAAGCCCAGCACAGCCTAGCATGCTGCATTGCACCTGCATTTTTTCTCTCTCCCTCTCTGACTGATAGGTGAGCTATAGAGAAACAACGTCAGTGTCTGATGGCCCAGGGAGAACCCAGAGTGTGGATGTGAGATAGATATGACCTCAGATTATCCCACCAGTCCACGGAAGGTCCCAGGACCCACTCAGGGACCCAGGTGGCTGTGGACACATTCTCTAGCTACAGCGTCATAGTCACACTCTCAGGCTGACTGATCTAACATGGTACACCTGAACTAATTTGGCAGAAACTTAGCCAGCCCCCCGAACCCAGAAGGCTGTTTCTGCACTCTCTTGGGCTGGACTAAACCAGCCTGAACAGATAGGATGGAAGCCTAGCCAACTGCCACAAGCCAGAAGGGGTTCCTGCACTCTCAGGGAAGACTGATTCTAGGCCACAGAGCACTAGTGCCTGAGGGCAGGGTTTTCAAGGCCCAACCAAAGGCCAGATAACTGGCTGAACCTACATTACCTTGAGCTGAACCTACATTACCTTGAGCTGAACCTTGGGCAGCTGAGCATGGGCATTGGCCTCTGCTGGCCCAGCGAGGAGCCCAGGGTGTGGAGCAAAGTACCCTGGAACTGAAACCAGGTCACTTGCCTGATCCAGAGAAAGGTTCCCTGATCCCCACAGGTAAGGTTCTCAACCTATAGACAGTCACCAACAAACTGCACTCAATGACCAGTGAAGGACACAAGAAACGACCTCCCAATGTCAGAGATAGCAAGATGACTAAATGCCAGTGCAAAAACACAAACAAACAAAAAAGCAAAATAATATGACATCTCCAGAACCCTGTTATCCCAAAGAATTCAACCCTGGGAACTCAAACACAACTGAAGCACAAGAAAAATGACCTCAAACCCTTAAGAATGAAGATGATAATGGAGGAAACGAATAAAATTTGTAAACAAATGCAGGATGATACAGCCAAACAGATTGAGGACATTACAGAGGCCATGACAAACCTATAGAGAGGAAATGAAAAAAATCACTGGAAGAAATTCATGAAAATACAAACAATCAGATGAAGAAAATCAAGACCTGAAGATGAAAATGGAAACAATGATAAAAGACATAAGACATAAGAAAGCCAGGAATGAGAGAAGTTAAAGAAGAAAATAGGAAATGCAGAAGTAAGCTTCACTAACAGAATTTAAGAGATGGAGAAAAGAATCTTGCGGGGGCCGGGGGTAGAAGATACAATAGAAGAATTTGATGTAACCATCAAAGAAAAGTTACGTCTACATAATTCCTGACACAAAACATCCAAAAAAAATCAAGGACACCATGAAAAGACAAAACCTAAAGATAATATGAATTGAGGAAAGAGAAAACACTGGCCTCTGAGGCCCAGAAAATATTTTCAACAAAATCATAGAAGAAAAAATTCCCAATTTAAAGAAAGAGGTGCATATAGACATACAAGAGACCTATAGAACACCAAATAGAATAGACCAGAAAAGAAAACCTTCCTGCCACATAATAATCAAAACACAAAATGTACGGAACAAAGAAAAAATATTAAAAGCGGCAAGGGAAAAGACCAAGTAAATATAATGGCAAATCTATCAGAATTACACCCAACTTCTCAGCAGAGATCATAAAAGCCAGAGGTCCTGCAAATCTTAAGAGACCACAGATGCCAGTGCAGACTACTATACCCAGTGAAACTTTCAATAACCATTGATGGAGAAAACAAGATATTTCATAACAAAAAAAAAAAAAGTCTACCAGTACCTATTCACAAATCCGGCCCTACAGAAGTTACTAGAAGGAAAACTCCAACCCAAAATGACAAACTACAACCAAGATGACACAGGAAATAGATAATTTCATTTTTGTAAAACATAATCACACAAACACTCTACTGCAACCAACACCAAAATCAAAGGACTTAACAGTAACTGGTCATTAATATCTCTCAAAACCAATGGTCTTAATTCTTCAATAAAAAGACACAGACTAACTGAATGGATACATAAACAAAATCCAACATTGTTCTGCATTCAGGAAACACATCTGAGCCACAAAGATAGACATTATTTCAGGGTAAAAGATTGGAAAAGGGTATTCCAAGCAAAGGGACACAAGAAGCAAGCTGGTGTAGCCATTTTAATATCTAATAAAATAGGCTTTCAACTAAAATTAATTAAAAGAGATGAGGAGGAAACTTTATACTCACCAAAGGAACATTCAACCAAGATAACTTCATAATTCTAAACATCTATGCCCCAATACAAGGACACCCACATTTGTAAAAGAAATATTAACAAACCTTAAACCACACATCAATCCACATGCATGAAGAGTGGAAGATTTTAACACCCCACTTTCACCAAAGGATAGGTCAAGGAAACAGAAACTAAACCAAGAAATAATGACACTAACTGATGTCATGAATCAAATGGCTCTAACAGATATATACAGAACTTTTCACCAAAACACAAGACTATAAGTTCTTCTCAGGACATCATGGAACCTTCTCCAAAATTGATCATTTAGTAGGTCACAAAGCATGCCTCAACAGATACAAGAGGATTGAAATAATACCGTGTATCCTATCAGATCACCATGGTCTTAGGCTGCACTTCAACAACAACAGAAATAACAAAAAGCCTACACATACATGGAAACTAAACAACTCTCTACTTAATGACACCTGGGTCAGGGAAGAAATAAAGAAAGAAATTAAGGACTTCCTAAAACTCAATGAAAATGAAGGTACAACATATACAAATTTATGGGACACATTGAAAGGAATGCTAAGAGGAAAGAAAATTCATAGCACTAAGTGCCTTCATAGAGAAATTGGAAACATCTCATATAGGCAATTTAATAACACATCTGGCAGACATAGAAAAAAGAAGCAGAAACACCCAAGAGGAGAAGAAAGATGGAAATAATCAAACTCAGGGCTGAAATCAATAAATTATAAAAAAGAAAACAATTCAAAGAATCAACAAAACCAGGAGCTGGTTCTTTGAGAAAAAATCAACAAGATAGACAAACTATTAGCCAAACTAACTAAAAGGCAGAGAAACAGTATACAAATCAACAAAATCAGAAATGAAAAAGGAGACATAGCAACAGGCACTAAAGAAACACAAAGAATCATTAGGTCCTACTTCAAAGGCTTATATGCCTGCCACAAAATTTGAAAATGTAAAGGAAATGGACAATATTCATGATCAATTTCACTTGCCAAAGTTGAATCTAGATCAGATAAATTAAATAGTCCTATTTCTCCTACAGAAACAGAGGCAGTCATTAAACGTCTCTCAACCAATTAAAAAATATTTTTTAATTAAAAACTGAAAAATAAAATATAGAAGCCTCTCAAGCAAAAAGAGCCCAGAGCCTGATGGTTTGCTTGCAGAATTCTTCCAGACCATCAAAGCAGTGCTAATACCAATACTCTTCAAGCTACTCCACCAAATAGAAATAGATAGAATATTACCAAAGTCATTCTATGAGGCCACAGTTACTTTGATACCTAAGCCTCACAAAGACCTAACAAAGAAAGAGAACTTAAGACCAATTTCTCTTATGAATATTAATGCAAAAATACTCAGTAAAATAGTTGCAAGCTGAATCCAAGAGGACATTCACCATGTCCAAGTAGGCTTCATTCCAGGTACGCAAGGATGGTTGAATATGTGGAAATCCATCAATGTAACCCACCATATAAACAAACTGAAAGATAAAAACCACATGATCAGCTCCTTAGATGCCAAAAAAAGCATTTGACAAAATCCAACACCCATTCATGTTTAAAGTTTTGGAGGAATCAGGGATACAAGGCACATACCGAAACATAATAAAGGCTTTATACAGCAGGCCAATAGCCAACATCAAATTAAATGGAAAGAAACTCAAGGAAATTCCACTAAAATCAAGGATTAGAAAAGGCTCTCCATATATCTTCAATATAGTTCTTGAAGTTCTAGCTAGAGCAATAAGACAACAAAAGGAGATGCAGGGAATCTAAATGGGAAAGGAGGAAGCCAAATTATCCCTACTCACAGATGATATGATAGTGTATATAAGTGACCCCCTAAATTCCAGCAGAGAACACCTACAGTTGATAAACATCTCCAGCAAAGTGGCTGGATACAAACTTAACACAAAAGAGTCAGTAGCTCTCCTGTATATAAATGACAATCTTGCTGAGAAAGAAATTAGGGAAACTACACCCTTCAAGATAGCCAGAAATAATATAAAGTATCTAGGTGTGACTCTAAGCAAGCAAGTGAAAGACTCGTTTGAAAACAAAACTTCAAATCTCTGAAGAAGGAAGTTGAAGATGACATCAGAAGATGGAAAGATCTCCCTTGTTCATTGATTGGCAGAATTAACATAGTAAAAATGACCATCTTACCAAAAGCAATTTACAGATTCAATGCAATCCCTATCAAAATACCTACACAATTTTTAAAGACATTGAAAGATCAATTCTCAACTTCATACGGAGAAACAAAAAACCCAAAATCACTAAAACAATCCTGTGTATTAAAAGATCCTCTGGAGGAATCTGAATCCCTGATCTCAAGCTGTATCATAGAGCAACAGTAATTAAAACAGAATGGTACTGGCATAGAAATAGGCTGGTTGATAAATGGAATCCAATTGAAAAGAAAGAAAGAAATCCACATGCATATGGACACTTGATTTTTGACAAAGAAGCCAAACCTATTCAATGGAAAAAGGATAACAACTTCAACAAATGGTGCTGGTCTAACTTGATGTCTATATATAGAAAAGTACAAGTAGATCCATATATATCACCATGTACAAAACTCAAGTCCAAGTGGATTAAAGACCTCAACATAAAACCAGAGACACTAATTCTGTTAGAAGAAAAAGTGGGGAAGAGCCTGGGACTCATTGGCACAGGAGACAATTTCCTGAACAGAAAACCAACAGCCCAGGCTCTAAGGTCAATAATCAATAAATGGGACCTCATGAGCCTGAGAAGGTTCTATAAGGCAGGAGACACTGTCAACAGAACAGAGTGACAGCCTACAGACTGGGAAAAGATCTTGACAAGCCCTACATCTGACAAAGGGCTAATATCCAACATATATAAAGAGTTCAAGAAATTAAACACTATCAAACCAAAAGAAATGGGGCTCAGAACTAAACAGAAAATTCTCAACACAGGAATATTGAATGGCTGAGAAACACTTAAAAAAAATGCTCAATATCCTTAGTTATCAGAGAAATGCAAATCAAAACAACTCTGAGATTCCATCTTACACCCATCAGAATGTCTAAGATCAAAAACTCAAGTGACAACACATTCTGGCAAGGATGTGGAGAAAAGGGAACACTCCTTCATTGTATAAGTTTGCATTGTATAAGTGCAAACTTATACAACCACTTTGGAAATCAATCTGGCACTTTCTCAGAAAACCAGGAATGATGCTACCACAAGACCCAGCCATACCACTCCAGGGCATATACCCAAAAAAATGCTCCACCACACAACAAGGACATGTGCTCAACTATGTTCATAGCAGACTTATTCATAACAGCTAGAATCTGGAAACAAACTAGATGTCCCTCTGTTGAAGAATGTATAAAGAAGCTCTGGTACATTTACACTATGGAATACCATTCAGCTACTAAAAACAAGGAAATCTTGAAATTTGCAGGGAAATTGATGGAACTAGAAATGACCATCCTGGGTGAGTTAATCCAGACCCAGAAAGACACACATGGTATATACTCACTTATAATTGGACACTAGCCCAACAGGGATGTCCTCTGAGAGTCTTCACTTAGCAGGGGATTGGAATAGATGCTAGGACTTCCTATTGAGACTCCAGTGAGAGAGGTATGGGGTAAAGGGGAAATGGAAGGACCCAGAGGGTTCTGGAAGCCTACAAGAAGACCATCAAGGCTGGAGGATCTGGACCCGGGGGCTCTGCTCAAACTACTGTACGTTGGTAGAAGGACAATGCATGCAGTAAACCTAGAACCCCTATTCATATCTAGCCAAATGACACCACATTCTCCACAGTTGTGTGGAGAGTGGGGACTGACTTTGACATGAGCTATGGTGCCCCCTATTTGACCACTTACTCTTTGTGGGGAGGCCTGGCAGCACTCACAAGAAGGGTAAGCAGGCTACCAGGATGAGACCTGATAGGCTGTGATCATATGGTGGGGGAGGAGGTCCCCTTCTGTCACAGGCCTAGGAGAGGGAAGTATGACAAAAGAAGGACACAGGGGAATGGAAAGAAGCAAGTGAGGGGATAACAATTGAGATATAAGCTGAATAAATTATTTAAATAAAAAATGTTAAGTCTACATTCCTTTTTTTTTAAGTCTAAGCATTCCTAACACAAAATATTAAGGAAATCTGGGACAATACCAAAAGACCATTCCGTAGAAAAATAGGACTATAAAAAGAAGAAGAATCTCAGCTCCAGAACCCAGAAAATATATTTAACAAACTCATAGAAGAAAATGTCCTAACCTAAAGAAGGACATGCTTATAAAGATACAAGAGGCTTACAGAACACCAAATAGAGTGGACCAGAAAAGAAAGTCCCCATGCCACATAATTATCAAAACACGAAACACACGACTCAAAGAAGAAATATTAAAACCTGCAAGAGAAAAAGGCCAAGTAACATACAAAAGCAGACCTATTATAATTACATATGAGTTCTCAGTGGAGACCCTAAAAGCCAGAGGGCCTGGACAGATAACTTGTAGACTCTAAGAAAGCATGGATTCTAGTCCATACTGCTGTACCTGGCAAAACTTTGAATCATCACAAATGGAAAACACAAGATTACTTCAAGAGAAAGTCAAGTTTACACAATATCTACCCACTAGCCTTGGCTCATGGGGGCTAACAGGCATTATGAAATAAGTGAATCTACAGTGCTGAGGAAGGTTGATTTGGGGGGGGGTTCCCCTCTTCTGTAAAGAAGCGGAGGGGGAAGGTGGAAGAGGGTGAGAGCCAGGGACAGAGAGGAGAGGAGGGAAGGGGTTGCATTTGGGATATAAAGTAAATAAATAAAATTATATAAAATAAAATGTACATCTATCCACAAATTCAGCTATACAGAAAAGACTAGAAGAAAAACTCTAGCCCATGAAGATTAACAACGCCCATGACAATACAGGTGATAAATAATATCACACCAGAAAAACCCAAAGATGGGAAGCATACACACATACACACCTCAACAAGAACAACTACTGCTACAACTACTACTAACTAATATTGGGAATTAACAACCATTGGTCATTAGTATCCATCAATATCAATGGGTTCAATTACCTCAATAAAAAGAAACAAGCTAACAGATGGATACAAAAACAGGGTCAATTCTTCTGCTGCATACAAGAAACACACTTCAAGATGGATATTAAGTTAAAGAAAAGGATTGGAAAAATATTTTTCAAGCAAATGGACCCAAGAAGTAAGCTTGGGTAGCTATTCTAATATCTAACAAAATAGATTTCAAACCAAAATTAATCCACCAAGATGGCATTTCAATTCTTAACATCTATGCCCCAAATGCAGGAGTACCCACATTTGTAAAATAAGCATTACTATAGCTTAAACAACACATCGACCTTTACACATTAGTAGTGGGAAACTTCAATACAACACTCTCACCAATGGACAGGTCATCCAGACAGAAACTAAACCATGGAATAATGGAGCTAACAGACATGGTGAATCAAATGAACCTACCGATGTCTACAGAACATTTCTCCCAAACAAAAAAATATACCTTCTCAGCACCTTATGGAACATTCTCCAAAACTGACCACATATTTGGTCACAAAGCAAGTTTCAACAGATACACAAAAACTGAAATAACATGCTGCATCCTATCAGATCACCACAGATTAAAGCTGGATTTCAACAACAAAAGAAACAACAGAAAGCCTATAAATGTGTCACAAACCTGAGGATAAGTTGTAGAGACTTTGCTTGACAAAGTTCCAGAGACTTCTGACTGTCTAGCATGATCACTAGATATCCAGAGCAGTTACTGAGGATTTGCTTGACAAAGGTTCAAAGATCTCTGGCTGATTGCCACTGCCCTTAAATATTATGTATGGTCCAGGCATAATTTTGCCTTAAAATTACTTTGAGGGCTAGAGAAATGGCGCAGGAATTAAGAGCACTGACTGCTCTCCCAGAGGTCCTGAGTTCAATTCCCAGCAACCTCATGGTGGCTCACAACCATCTATAGTGTGATCTGATGCCCTCTTCTGGCCTGTGGGTGTACAGGCAGGCAAAGCACTGTATACATAATAATAAGTAAATATTTTATCATGAAGGGGTGTTGGATTTTGTCAAAGGCTTGTTCAGCATCTGATGAGATGGTCATATGGGTTTTTTTTCTTTCAATTTGTTTATATAGTGGATTACACTGACACATATTCATATGCTGAACTATTCCTGCATCTCTGGGATGAAGTCTCCTTGATCGTGGTGAATGATCTTTTTGATTTGTTCTTGGATTCTGTTTGGGAGTATTTTATCACAAGGACAGTTGCTCAACTATGTTCATAGCAGCTTTATTCACACTAAGCAGAAACTGAAAACAACCTAAATGGATAAAGAAAATGTTGTACATTTACATAATCAATTATTACTCAGTTGTTAAAAATAAGGGCATTATGAAATTTGTGGGAAGATGGATGGAACTAGAAAAAAAATCACCCTGAGTGAGGTAATCCATACTCAAAAAGACAAGCATGGTATATACTCACTTCTAAGTGAGTATTAGCTGTAAAGTAAAAGATAATCATGCTACAATCCACAGAGGAGAGGCTATGTAACAAAGAGAGCTTAAGTGGGGACTTAAAGATCTCCCTGGGAAGAGGGAACAGAATAAATTTCACAGGTGGACTGAAGGCAGGTGGCATTGGGAACCAAAGGGATCAGGTGGAGGAGGGAGAGAGAAAATACTAGGAGTAATAATTGGAATTGGCCAGCATTTCAGGGGAGAGTTGGAAACCTACTGCAATGGAAACACTGTGGAATCCATGAGAGTAACCCTGACCAAGACTTCTAGAAGTCAGGCAATCAGAGCCTGAATCAGCCATTTTCTGTAACCAGGCAAAACCTCAAGTGGAAGGAATGGGACACCAACCTAGACAAAAAACCCTTAACCTACAGTTTGTCCTGTCTGCAGAGTGTTCAGGGACCAGAGCCCAGCAGAGAGTCTTCATCCAGCAACTGATGGAAGCAGATGCAGAGTCCCACAGACATTAGGTTGAACTTGGTGAGTCCTGTGGAGGATGAGAAGGAAGGACCCGAGGAACCAGAGCAGTTAGGATTACCACAAGAACACAGCCCACAGCATCAACTGATCGGGCACTAATGGGGATTTAAAGACATCGAGGAGCCTGTAGGGGTCTGACCAAGGTCTTCTGCATACATGTTATGGCTGAGTAGCTTGGAGATCTTGTGGGAATCCTAACCATGGGGGCAGCGGCTATCCCTGAATCTTTTGCCTACCTGTGGGACCCTTTTTCTCCTACTGGGTTGCCTTGTTCAGCCTTGAAGTGATGGTATGTATCTGGTAGTATTGTAGCTTGTTGTGCAGTGTTTGGATGATGTTCCTGGGAAGCAGGCTCTTTTCTGGGGGGAAGGGAATGGATCTGGGGCAGGAGGGGTGGGAGAGACTGCAGGAAGGGGAGGGAGGAGAAACTGTGGTCAGGATGTAGTCTTTGAGAGAAGAATAAAATATAGTTTGGAAAGACAAATCAAGCATCAAAATCATACTAGGCTAGAGAGAGGAGTTGGGATTAATGCACTGCGATATTAAATCAACTCGGGCTCGTAGGCTAAGAGGTCAAGTGGAAAAAGGCAGACCACATGCAAGGATAGTTAAAGAAAAGTAAGCAGAAAGACTCAAGTTCTAAGAATGATAGGAAAGAACTACTATGGAGCAAAAACACAGTAACAGAAGTAAGGAATGCCGTTGTGAGGTGGTTATTCTGTTGAGGAAAGACACTCAGTCGTGAAGGTATGTCAACAGGAATTTCTCAGGAGGCTAAAGCATGTGCCTATACATAAACCTTCACAGAATGCTTATAGCAACTTATTAGTAATTGCCAAAGCTTAGAAGTAACTGGCATATCCTGTAGTAGATTTGCGAATAGAAATAAATAACTAAAGTGTGGTATTTCTGGGCAACACACTATTATTCATCATCAATAAGAAATGAGTGCCAAGGCATGAAAAGACATAGAGAAGTTGTAAATACATGCTGCCAAGTAGACTAAGTCAGTGTGAAAAGGTTACATAGTTCATGTTTCCATTTGAATGAAAGCATTTTTAAAAGGCAGAAATAAGGCGTGTACACTTAGTAGCAGCTTTGGACTGGAGCAGAGTGGGGAGTAAATAGGAATGCAGAGGATTCTCGTTAGGGTGAAACTATGATGCCATAATAGTGTTGCTCTAATTCTGCAATGGTTAAAGTTCATGGAATGTATAATACCAAAAGTGAAGCTTATCATACACTGTAAGTTTGGAGGGATGACGTCATGGCGGTGCATGATGAACAGGCACAGCAGGTGCACTACTCTGATAGTGGTAAAGGCAAGGGCTATGTGGAAACTCTATACTTTTATCTATACCTTACTGGGACTCTCAG
Organism: Acomys russatus; assembly: GCF_903995435.1. Classification (NCBI taxonomy): domain Eukaryota; kingdom Metazoa; phylum Chordata; class Mammalia; order Rodentia; family Muridae; genus Acomys; species Acomys russatus. The sequence goes on from NC_067141.1 coordinate 38,553,267, forward strand.
ACAGCTCTTTAGTAAGTTGTAGGGGCTGGGGAGATGGTTCAGTGGGTAAAATGGTTGCACACCGCATACAGATCCGAGTTCAGATCCCTAGTACCCAAGTAAAAGTGGCATTGAGGCTACCCATAATTTAGGTGGTTAGAAAGAGATATGGGATCAACCAAGGTCATAGCTAGACTAGCCATATCAATGAGTACTGGATTCTGAGAAACCTTTCTTTAAAAAGAATAAGGTGGCGAGTGAGCCATAAATTGCTTTCTGCTCTTAGAACTGACCTGCAGACTACCACACAGAAGGCTTTATCTATGCCTACAAAAGATGATACATTGACATTATGTCCTTTAATAATGTTAAGCCATGGCACCATTGACCAGATAACTTAGTTCATTTTTGCTGCTCTAAGAGAATACTGGAGACTGGGTAACTTACAAAGAACAGAAATTTAGCCTCTCACAGTTCTGTCGGGTGAGCAATCAATCCAAAATCAAATCATCACCAAAGGCAATGTATGAGAATGGTTTCCTTATTCACAGAGGAAGCTTGTCATGTGGTAGACAAAGAGAATTCTGGTCTCTGTAGTTCCCTTTATAAAGCACAAATTCTACTCATAGGAGCTCTGTCTTTATCATCTCCCAGAGGCACCATCTCTTAATATCATCACACTGGGGATGAACCTTCAACAGAGGGACTCAGGGAGAACACAGGCCCTTAAGAGGTAGAGTCAACGCAGTAAAAGATGCAAATATTCACCTTTAAATGGAAGACTCAGATTGAATAACCAACCAAAGAGCATGCATGGACATATGTCCTAGGCCCCCATATGAGTCCCCAGTAACTGGAGTGGGGGCCCGCTCTGACTCTGAGGCCTGGCTTTAGATCCCATTCCCCTAACTGGGCTGGTTTGTCTGGCCTCAGTGAGAAAAGATGTGCCTAGTCCTGCAGCAACTTAATGTGTTGGGGTGGGTTGGTACCCATGGGGGACCTCCACCTTCTCTGAGGAGGAGAGGGGAGAATGGGGGAATGGATGTAGGGTGGAGCTTGGCGGAGAGGAAGGGGACATGCAATCAGGATGAAAGTGAATAAATAATTTTTAAATGAAGACTCAGGAGGCTGAGATAGGGGCATCATAACTTCAAAACCAGCCTGAGCTATGGGTTGTACCCTATGATGGTCAGGGCTACCAATTTGAGTGTGTGTGTGTGTGTGTATGTGTGTGTGTGTCTGTGTGTGTGTGTGTGTGTGTGTGTGTGTGTGTGTGTGTGTGTTATGAGTGCATGTATCTACAGATCCCAGAAGCAGGAGGTGTATCTCCTGGAAATGGAATAGGTGGTTGTCGGTCATCTGACATGGGTGCTAGGAAACAAACTTGGGAACTCTACTGAGCCGTGTCTCTAGTCCCATTTGCTGGTAATTTTAAGCAGTTCAAAAAAGAGTGGAAAGATGTTATTTATTTACCAGGAGGACCACAAACTGCCTATACTCTGTATTACTTTTGAAGCATATGTGAGTGCACTTGAAAACAAGATGGAACTAGTGTTGTTCACATGTGACCAGTAAAACCTGGGTGATTGTGCAATTAGTGGCATGTATTTTTTGCTATTCTTGTGAGTTTCTTGAATCATTTCTCCCAGCTAAAATACCTACATTTGCTTGCTTGCTTGCTTGCTTGCTTGCTACAGAGCAAGCTGTCAATCCCAGGGCCTTGCACATGTGAGGCACATTCTCTGACATTGAGCTACAGCCCTAATTTTACAATAGTTTTATTCATCAAAAAAAGAAAGCACTATTTTCATTTTGAAAGTTTTCCACATTTGCTCATCCCATTGGGCCAAGATGTGGCTGAAGAGAGAAGAGGTGACGTGCTCCTCAGCAGCCAGCTGAACCCCAACCCTAAGATACTCCTGGATGTATTAATGTAAGCCTTGGAGCTCACCAAGATCCATTATAGATTCTCAAGTTGCTTGCAGTCAGAAAACCTCAGTGTGTGTCTTGGACTCCCATAACTCTCTAGCCACAGTTAGAAACTTCCTGACAATGTCTGGCAGTGAACTTGACTTCACAGAGGATCGTCATGCTTCAAGTCATTATCTGGATTCAATAAAGAGAAGTTGAGATAGCACAAAATAGAATCCTAGTGTAGGCTGCCCCACTGTTAAATAAAGTTGCTTTCTGCTTTTCATTGACCAAAAGTATGGTTTGAACCCAGCCAGTCACTGCTTGGGGCCAGAGTTAGAAACTGTTCTTTTGCTAATTTATGTTCCATTGACTTTTTATGGTGATAGCTATTGATCTCTCTCTGTTCCATCAGATCAGATGCTGCAACGCAATTCAAAGCCCGGATCGTGACTTCAGGTGATCAGCCTTTAATGTGCAGGAGAAATGGAGGTAGAAACATGATTTGTTTTGCTTCTGTATGCTTTTTATTATGGGCACAGATGTCGGGAGCTTTCCCAGCTAGAATCAGCTGTGGTCTAGGGCAGGTGAGCTGCCTGCCTCCTGGCATGCCACAACCATAAAACAAACCAGACATTTCAGGAATAACTCATTTGATTAGAAGATCCAAAAATAACATTGAGAGTGAAAGAAGAAAAGAGAGTGAAGCCCTTTTTCTGGAAGGGTCACCAATGGTCTCTAGGCAAGAATAGAAAAATAATGGAGGAATGATTGACTGTTTCTTTATACAAAATTAAACTTAAACATCATTAGCATGCTTGTGACAGAGCAGATTAGAAAGAACAGTTTGTGTTTGCTTTAAGAAGGGTCTTTATTTATATTCCTTTATGAAGTCCTTCAAATGCATTTTAAAGAAACTGATTCCGTTGTTAGAGAAGAGCTATGTAAGTCAAATTCCCATGCAATGAGGACATTACTGCATTGGTCTGAAAGTATGCTGTAACATAGAGGAACCACAGGAAGTACATGGACCACCTGAGCCCCAGAAATGTTATAGTAACTGCTTCTTGTCTACAATCTCTACGGTGAACCCCTACTGTCCAGTTACACTAGTGTACAAAAATAACACAACCTTTTAAAAACACTGCATCCCTGAAGGACAAAGTAATAAAGGAAAATTTAGATGTCATTGATTTCCATCTAGAATTTGAGAAGAGAGAAATATGGAGGACACCACAATGGTGAGTTGTGAATAAGCATGACTTTTTTGTATGTCAACATTTATACTAATCTCACCCCTCAAAGCAATTGCAACACACAGCCACAGGATGTAGCCATCCCCTTCCAATATTTTGAACTATCCACAAGGTGTAGGCCCTGTCTTCTGGTGCAGTAACTTTAGAACTTGAAAAAAATGAAGGAAAGGGTGTAATGTGTCTGATTCTATTCTGTCCTCATCCATGGAGGCTTAGGAAGCCTCCAAAGAGAGATAAAAACAGCAAGAAGGACATGGTGTTTTGAAGAGGAAAGGTGGGAAAACAATATACATTTTATCCATCTTTTTACATCCCATGCTTTGATGGTAAAATGTACTAATATGAATTATTTTTCTGTTGCGAAGGGACAAGTGGAGTTTTTTTCTTTTGATTCTAATCTTTTCTCCAAGTAACACTGGAGACTTCAGGGGCCTTTAGAAACCCTGATGACAGAGTCACCCCATCTCCCATGGGAGAGAAGAGTAGGCTTGCCCAGGCCTCTCTGGAACCTCAGATGAAGCATAGGGCTTGTGTGCCAGTGAAAGGAGGCAATACCAAAGCTGAATCTTTTCTTATGCCCCAGGAAGCACCAACACCTGTCAGGAGGAAAAGCACCCAGGACTCTGTGCCTTCTACCGTGTCCGTATCTTCAAGGACAGCCCCATAATCACCTGGAAAGTCTCTCCAAATACCCTCAATTAGTGACAGACACCCCAGAGAAACAGCACACTAGAAAGTAGAACCCCAACATGAACATCACTATGAACGTTAAACCAAAAGCTACACTGCTTGGAGGGGGAAAGCCCAAGGTATCTAAGTTTTTATCTTGCTAATATGAACTTCATCATAAACCTGCTCTCCAGCCTGTGCTGGGGTCCACTCAAGTTACCTCTCAAATTGCAACACTAGACTTGGGTTCAGAGGAGAGAGGGGTCTAGTGCAACCTCCCCTCCACTAGACTTTCTGGTGGACCAGAAGAGCCCTGGCCACTTCTCAAGCATCTCTTTAGGTCTTCCCCTCAGCTTTGCCTGTATGTTAGGACAGAGGTGTGGACCACTAAAAAAACCACCCTGTATGGTCTGTTCCTCCACAAAGGCTCTGCTAGAGTCTCAGTACTGCTCTAGGCTTACAGAAAGGTTGCCTCCTCCTTTTTCTACTGTGGTCCGAGTGGGTCTGAAGACACAGTATATGCAGAAAGGCTGGTGAGTAGCTTGAGTGACATAGAGCTTAAGCTTCAGCCTCTTGGGAAACCATCCCTAAACCAATGTGACCAACAATGTATTACATTGCCCTTTAGTACATTTTTAAGTGCTTATAGCCAACTTTGGCACTTTATAAAAGAATGTTTTCTGATAGTTGACTATCACAATGTCCTAGAAAAACTGGAAGAAGAAGAAAGACATCTAAGGGCATGTCATGGGATAGTCAGGGCGTAGCTTTTTCTACATGCCAGTGTCATGCCTTCTATTTAGCTACAATGATTTAGGAAGCCCTGACACAAAAGACAAGGAAGATTCACAATTTTTCCAGTCAGCCCATTTTAGCAAAATCAGAAAAAAACAATCTACCTCCTATCACCTATCTAGGGACTGACTTAGGTGGAAAAAAGTGCTGTGAAAACAAGACAAACTTCTCAGAGATTAAAAACAAACCAAATTGCTTAAAGTACTGTGGCTTAGTGACTAGACCGAGAGCCCTGAGTTAGGTCATCATGCAGTATGGTAGGAGACTTCAACTTGTCACTGACAGGTAGTTTCCTTTACCAAACAGGGCTGGCCCACCCTTACCTCCTCTTCAAATAGCTATAGACCATTATTTTCTGCAGCTTTGGAAAACAAAAAGAAAGAGGTGAAATAGGTATTAGGCCATATATCTCACCTATGGGGTGTGTGTGTGTGTGTGTGTGTGTGTGTGTCTGTGTGTGTGTGTCTGTGTGTCTGTGTGTCTGTGTGTGTGCGAGTATGCATGTGTGTGTCTGTGTGTTTCTGTGTGTCTCTGTGTGTGTGCGAATACGCATGTGTGTATCTGTGTGTTTCTGTGTGTCTCTATGTGTGCATGCCTCCATATGGAGGTAGTGTGGCATCAAAGTAATGACTGGCTCAGCCCTTGTGAAGCTATGGTTTCTGCAGGTTTGAGATCTGTTGCACTGGATAGATCTCCCCCATGCAAAAGAATTAGTCTGGGACTTAACATGTCAATCACAGGAGCAGACTTAGTGGACAGGAAACTGGGGGCTCTTTTAATCCTACAAAGCCATTGCTACACTAAGCACCAGAAGCTCTAAATGGCTAGTCCATCATGTTCTGAGAAGTTGGTCTTTTTGGCACCATCTTCTATACCTGACCTGCTTGGCCCTCGATCTTCTTCTATTCAATGTCATTTCAACCATCAACAACAAGAATTATAGCCAAGTTTACTAATTATCACAAATAAGACCTTGGGTCCATTGTGAACATAAGTTATTGACATTTCTTTGGAGGATAAAGCTCCTTTTCACATTGCTTGGACCTATGCATACGACATTCAAAGGCTTCCATACACAGTGTGTGCAAGAGCCAGTGAGTGACCCAAAGACTCGAACACTTCCAGTTCTGTTTACATGCAATTCTGCTACCACAATGAGCTTTCAATTTCTCATTCTTACTTACCTTTTTCTCTTAGCCTCATGCTGTGTTTGCTTATAGAATTTTTGTTTAGCCAAATATTAGTATTATAGAACACTTTAAAAAGCAAATCTTTGGTGATTTTTATTTATGCTGAGGTTTAAGGTCAATCATTGGAGAGGATCTTCATAAATAGATTTATGTCGTTCACAAAAAAATCTCTCAACCAAGTACCTACAACTAGATTGTGTCTTTAAAGAATGTGGCAGAGATGTGTGACACATAAAGAGAAAGAACTTAACCAGGGATAAATATCATGCTAATAGAAATACAGACACGCTATAGGGAATTCAGAGCCAGGAAAGTTTCAGTACAAAAAAAGTGAATGAATTAAGAATCATCAGACACTGAGGAAGAGGGAGCATAAAAAGTATAAAAAGCTAGAGAGCCAAGAGAGGGTCTGCAAAATGCCATATTTTGAATGTATCAGACAGAGGCATGACAATACTATTTCATGACAACTACTTTTATACTAAGTAAACAGCTGCCTGTATTGGGCCTGCAGAAGTTTGTTCATGTCATTAATCAATTATAAATGAAGAGACCCCTGCGCCCTACACACCTCCTCTCATCTAATTGGCTATTGGTACATAGAGAGACAGTCTTTGTTTTCAGTTGTGTTCCCACTATTCAGCCTAATAAACACCAATGGACAGCTCTAACCCACGGTCATACAGAGGAGCTTAGTCAAACTCAGTGAGTCAGGATATGGGAAAAAACAGTCATGAATGTGGGAAACTGATTCATAAAGAGGACAGAGCATTGACAAGAATGAGGAAGAGAAATGAAAGAATAGCGTGTAGGAGCAATTCCAATTCACTGTAAACATGTGTGAGATTGCCAGAGAACTAAGTTAACTAATAAAAGCTTGAAACTGAAGAAATAAAACCATAACAAAAGTAAGAAGTAACACAACAAGGAAACATCTTTTTAAGCTGTAGCCTGAAAATAATAGTTTTTGTTGATTTGGCAAACAAAACTAAACTATGTCATATAGATAAAATATGGTACAGAGTACATTATTTTACATATATGCATTTGTGGAGCATGCCATTTTCAGAGGAAAATGTGCAGGGGTGAGTCCTCCCCTTCCACCATATGGGCTCAAGGGATTGAATGCAGTTTGCCTGAGTTGAAAGCCTGTACCTTTACTCTCTAAGTCATTTCACCTCCTCACACATCATAAAAGATTCCAAAACCATATGTCATTAAGTCCAGATAACATACAATTCTAAGGAGCTGGAAAACAACCATATTTCAAACATTTGTAAGGGGAAAAGAAATAACATACAAAGCCAAGATACAAATGAAAAAGGTGTATAAAATATTTACAGTAAAAATTACAGTCTTCATTGCTTTTCTGTATAATGAACTTCACATTAGCAAACACCGGCAAAGGTTGTGAATAAAATAGAAATCAATGATTTTAACATCTAAAAACTAGTGTTACTAATATCTTATATGAGTAATTAGTATAACTCGGGTTTTCAGAGTACAAGGCACCTGATACACAACTATGTTGGGGACTTTATTTAAAGTGTACATTCGTGCCAATATGAAAGGAGATGCAAATATCAGGATATTTTCATAATAACTTGTTAGACTCTTGTGAGGAGGGCTGGTGAGATAGCTCAGCTGTTAAGTTGTTTGCCATCAAACTGAGTTTGTTTTATCCCTGATACCCAGAACCTGCATGATTGAAAGGGGAGCACTGATTGCTGCAAGCTGTCCTCTGACCTCCTCTCTCTCTCTCTCTCTGTCTCTTTCTGTCTCTCTGTCTCTCTCTCTCTCTCTCTCTCTCTCTCTCTCTCTCTCTCTCTCTCTCTCTCTCTCTCTCTCCCTCTCTCTCTCTCTCTCTCACACACACACACACATGTGCACACATACACACACACACGGGAGTGGAAATAAATGTACTTTTATTTTAATTTACAAAAATCCAAGAATATAAAAACCGAGTTTCTTAGTTAATGCTTTATGTGAAATAATATAAAGATATAAGACCATAAAAACATGATTTAGATGTAAGATAAAACTATTGCATTGTAAGCTACTTTAAAAAGACAATTATCATGCTTAAAACTGCCAAAGGCAATTGATTTTCATCATAATGTGTATTTTTGGATACATAAATGAAAAAGTCAATAATCCATTGTGATGTGCAAATTCCAACTATGAGCTACTCTTAGAAGTGCAGCTGCTGATTTCCATGCCTAAAAGGCGGAACACCAAGTGATCTGCCAAGTGCCTCAACCAGGCACAGAGACTTACTCTAGTAAGATTTCACATGAGGAAAGAGCTTGCAACACACTATTTCGACTAGCATATCTGGAAAGTGATGGGAGAGTGAGAATCAAATCACAGGCTGCTTCCTCTGGCTGACTTACTGACTTCACCCATGTATGTCAGGAAACAAGGTCCATCAAGGCACAGATCACAGGTGTTTGTGGAAAGTTCCAGTCGAAAGGCACCTTAGACCATCAAGTTCATCATCCACACATTACAGGTAAGGAACTTGGCCAACTAATTTAGTATCTCTGGGCTTTGATGTCAGGTCGGCTCCTTTATATCAAGGCATTTCCACTCTATAGCATACAACTGAGCTACTGAATTGTAATATGAGCTCTGAGGTTTTATAAGTTGTGTTTAATTTAAGCCTTCTCTTTTTTATGGAAGGAGTCCCACGGATGAAATATTTTATTAGAGATATAAATTAATCCTTTCTTCTAAAACAGCTTGTTAAAAAATATTAAAAGGTGTCATGACAAGACTGTTGCCTCCATGTGCCTTCTATTTTGGATGTGTTGAATTGTTCGTGCACACTGGGCTAATCCTGAGTACCACGTTTACACTTCTTACATGTTGTCTCCAGGGATTTTCACAACGCATTTCCCAAGGAGCTCCCTTAGCAGCAAAACTAAAGGCTAAACAAAGGGGTGCTTTACAGTATGTTTGTGACATTACCATTGCTGTTGAATGGCACCATTCAGGAGAGAGGAGCGGGTACCTGAAGCTTCATGCACTCGTTTTCTTGTGGAAGACAATGTATACATTCTCCTTCTGGAGATTCATCATTAGATTCTACTAGATAAAGCAACCGTTTTCAAGGCATGCAGAGACCACAGGTTCTAGAAACATCCTCAGCCTTGACAGGATGTGGGGGCATGGAAGCTATGTTGAGGTGAGAGAAGACCACTTTGGGCTCTAGTAAAAGAGCTCACTTTTCTGTGTTTCATATATTTGGCTTCTACATAAGCTTTAAATCCCTCAAAGAAATATTTATGTTGCTGCTAAAGACGGATGAAAACATGGCACTAAGTCAACATATAGATAAAGGGACTCTAATTTCATAGAGTGGCATGTGGGACTCTTTGCAACATCTCAGACTCTGGTTTACAACAGTATTTGTTTCCAACAGATACTTACCTTCCTTATTTATAGGGATGTATTTTATATCAGAAGAACTTAAGAATGTTCTTTCAAGGAGAGATCAAAACAAAAGAAAGAATATTTAAATACTTGGGTTTTGTCCGGTAACTATGTAAACAGAAAGTCCTAGAAACCTGTCTGTCGATGTTTCTTTCTCTCCTAAAGAACTCAGTAATTTCCTAGACGCTGGTCCCTTGAAAGCTGTCTTAATTAAAGCTGCACTGATAAGTTTTCTGCACAATGGTAATCACAGATGTCAATATACCTCTCAAGTGAAAATGTCAAAGGAAAATTGTGCGATCTCTATTAACAGCACATAATTAAAGGTCCTGATACAATCTGGGAGGGTCTCTGTGGGGACTTTTAACTGCAAGTTCACTGGGCATGCAGCTAGTTGAATAGATTGGCCTGTGCTAAAAGCCAAATGCAACTCCATCACCACTGAATGGATTCGTAGAACAGTAATCAGCAGTAAACTGCTATGGGGATCTGAGAAGTTAAATATGTGGTAATAGTCGTCCTATAAAACTGTTCTGGCGATGACTAATGAATGGCCTCAACTTAATAGTATCTCTGTCATTCTAGAGAAGCACCAGAATTAGAGCCAAGTAGCACATTAACATCTTCATGACGTCTTTCTGAACTGCTGCCTGAGCGTACAACAGACAAGTCCATCCAGCAAATATTTACTTTGTATCTGCCACACGCCAGGCACCAAGAGAGAGGAGGCCCTCTTTTCATCTCTGGGGGGGGGGGGGTGTCTCTGACATGCCTCAATCAGTTCCTCCTCCACAGAGGTTGCCAGTTTAGTTCTTCCACAAGTCTTATATAACCTAAGGTATTAGTCTCAACAACTTCAAGTCAAACACATGGGGGGGGGGTGGTCAGGAAAGTGACAAAGCCTGGCTCTACCATGCTCCCTTCAGCTCTGCACTTCTGGTGACCACTTAAAGTTATGAAACATAGAAGAATAAATTGGCTTGGGTCTCTTCTACTGCATATCGGCCTTCCACAGTGATCTTTTCATTTTAAGTGCAGGAAGCCAGAGGAGAAAATAATTTACATATCCATATTCAGAAGAGGATGAAAGTCACACATGCCCATAATCCCAACACTGTGCAGGTAGAGAGGCAGGAGGATCATGAGGTAGACCCTAGTGTCTTCCAAAAAAAGAAAAACAAAATCTGAGCTGTCGTTGGAGTAGAGTACTAAGATCCTGAAAGGTGGAAAAGTAATAGACTGAGAGAATTTGGTGTCAGGTTCTGGCCAAAAAGGAACCATCAAACTCAGAGGAGGGTGTCCCTAAGACCTTTCCGGTTACCGCTGTATGTCAACACCTCCAGGTTGCCTCTAGTGGGAGAGATTTGGCTTGTTATCTACATATAAAACCACCATTCTTATTGAAGCCTAAAGTCCACCTTGGTCAAAAACCCAGGAAGCCAGTAAGGACACTGCTATCTTCATCACGGCCCCTGCCCCAGGTGCTGGTGGACTCCTTGGAACAAGACTTGCTCTTGTCTGTCCCTTTGTTTCCCTTCGTTTGGAGGTTGGGAGGAAAACAAACAGAACAGACTTAATGGAGCCCAAAAGGCACTGAGCAGAATGACACTGGGGCCACCTGTGGGTGGAACGCGCCTCTCTAAGTCAGGGGCTCACACCCGCATGCTGAGCAAGTCGACCGGGCCATACTCGCTCAACCCCTTCAGTGGGAAGCTAAGGTGGTTAGCACCCAGAAGACCTTAATGTCCGTCTAACTCCTGACTGAATCTGGAGAAACTTTTTAGAACACTGTATTAGATAGCTAGTGAGCCTTCAGCGCTCTCGGAGTCCTGCTAATCATATGAGCCCTCTTCCTCATAATCAGCTTTGAACTCCATGTCTGATATGTCTGGGAATATAATTTTAAGAAAGATAAAGTATAAGAGTTGCCTCTCCTACAGATGTGAATATACAATATGGGAGTGGAGGTGGAGAGAGCAGGGTTTTGTTGAAACCTATTCAAAGGAGACTGTCTATTCCTGCTAAAGAACAGCTATCTTATAGATGTATTTTTTCAATTATTTTAAATCTACTGTTACATGATTTTTTTTAATCCCCAAAACAATGGGATCTAAGTTGTACATGGCTTTCTAAACTTACAAAGGAACTATTGTTTCCTTTCTCAAGAGTTACATCAAATAGACCTGTCTACCTGCTGTCCTTCCTCTGAGTGCCACCAGGTCTCCCCCTCCAGGGGACATGGTCAAATGTGAGGCACCATAGTACATGAGAAAGTCATAGCCAAGAAGAGACTTGATACCCTATGAGAATATATAGGGGGAGGTGATCCCCCTCAGGAACAGTCATAGGGGAGGGGAATAATGGGAAAATGGGGGGGGGGAAGGAATGGGAGGATACAAGGGATGGGATAAACATTGAGATGTAACAAGAATAAATTAATAAAAAAATTTAAAAAAAAAAAAAAAGAAAAAAAGAAAAAAAATAGACCTGTCAATCATCTAGACAGGAAAACACTCCTCAGGACAATGTTGGTTCCAGAAACTGCAAGAAACACTGTGTATCTAAAGACATGCAAGGAAGATGAGAATAACGAGCCCTTTACTGAGATATGTACTAATGTCCCCCAGAAGGCCCTTCGTCAATGCAGTTGCTTACGTAGTCTCCCAGCTAAGCCTGCCAGGTTTTGTAAGTTACAACTCAGAAAGCAATGACCATTTATTTTTCTTCTTCTGTCTCCCCTTTTCACACACTGGCCAGACTCCTAAGGCTGCTTGCCCTGACACTGAGCACGCTCACTCTGAGGACTCACTCCATGGATCTGCTCCGAGACTCATTGCGAAGCCAGCCTGTTCCCTTGACTTCTAACTCAACAAGCATGACTTTCATCTCCCATATACCACCTGCTCCTTCTGGCAGCTGCTGACATCACCAGCTAGTCTGTTCTTTGGGTTTTTTTCTCTCAGGCTCAAAGCTGCCCTCCCACTTCCTTCTCTGTCCTATTCAAAATTCTTTAAGACTAAGAACCTGCAAAATGGACTGTTTGCATTGCCTGCTAACAAAAGCCTCAAATCTGGCCAATAAGTTGAGAACAGCTGAGAGCTAAGCCCCAGTTGTTTGAAGAGTCTCAGGTTGTTCTATTTGAATCACCATGGACAGTGTCTTATTCCATTTTGTTGTTATCCCACAGTCTGAGTCACAAGATTTTATGAAGAACTGACCCTCTCCAGCACTGAAGGCTAGGAAGTATGGTGATTTTCCTTACTACATTAATGAGAGAGAAGAGAAAGACAGAAGGAAACTATGGCTGGAACCACTGAAATGGGCACTTCAGACTGTCTAAAGGTGATCTAAGGCTCATAGTAAGTGGCATATAACTTGACAGGCTATGCAGGGAATAGATGCTATGCAAATGCCCCCAAAAGCCCGTGCTATGCAGCATAAGAGCCCCTATGCTCTGTATATCAGCAGCCATTGTGCTGCTGTCCTTCCCCTTTTCCATTTTTGCTCAGGGGTGGGGGAATGTGGAGACCCAAAGTTGATTCGGGGATCATCCTAGACTGCCTTTTCATCTTAGCCATCAAAGCATATCTATCAATCAAAGCTAGTCATATTGACCAGCTTGGGCTTTTTTTTTTTTTTTTTTTTTTTTTCTGGTATGGAGTGGGAGGAGAGAAGAATTCCCTTTCTCTACCCTTCAAGCAGAATTACAGGTGAGACCCCACACTCATCTGCATTACTGTGGGTTCCTGGGCTCTGAACTATAGTCCTCATGCTAGTGTGGCAAGCACTCTAACTACAGAGCTGTCTCTCCAACACACCCTCTGCTTCTAAACTTTGTCTCCACTCTAGCTAACTACTCCCTTCTCAGAGGTCAACTGCTTCTTAAACAGCTCTGCTTCTGGAGTGACTAATGTCCCTACTATATTCTCTGCCACAGGACACAAAAACCTGGGTATCCTAGAAGGTGCTCACTAAACCCCAATATCAACCAACATCAATGGCAAGCAATCTAGTAGTCAAGCACAGGACCCTTTGTGTTTGAAATACTCTGTCTTCATCCTCCCTTCTCATTAGTTTCTGAAGTCCAGGATGAGGAATAACATCTCTGACATGAAATACAGGAAGAAGATAATTTGCAGCTGAAATTAAGAAGCACTGGTCTTTAGTTAAGAATCTACAATAGCTCTTGTATCAGGGACTGTGCAGAGCTCTGGGAATGAAAAGCCATGGATGAAAGAGGATGCAGGACACAGGTTCCATCAATGGGGACTTTCTCCTCCTCCTTCTTCTTTAACGTCCTTCATGGAGATTCCTATTTACATTAGGGTGGGGTTTAACAGGCATGAATACTTTCAGAAGTTTCAAAGGTCATTTTTATTTGTACCTAAGTTGACAATTAATGGCATATGGTATCAAACTTTGGGACATTTTAGAATCATCTGGGTAAAGTTATGCATTCCTGACCCCTAACTCATATTCCACACCAATTAAATCAAAATCCTCAAAGGTGGAACCCAGGCATCAGCATTTTTAGATTCCCTTGTGTTCACAGAACAGTTCTTAAACTTGAGAGCTGGCACTTAACAACCACTGAATAGGAAAAAAACACCAAAGGAGGAGAAATAGCCCTGAATTCTAGACTCTGCCTTGTCTCTACCTGTGTATAACTTCGGGCACACCACTTCATCTCAGTGTTTCCAAGATGTATCCCAACCCTAAAGTACAATTATCTGCTAATGATAAAATGATATTTTAATCCAGATAAGTCATAGATAAATGCACACTCAAATCTAAGTGAATAGTGTCGCTAGTGAGTTTAACCAAAACTCACAGTCAGAATGTGGGCTGGGAAGTTCAGTCTGTCACACACATAGAAAGAGCAAAGCAGTATGTGTCGTCATGGAGTGATTGAGTGACTATTTTAGCTCATTCCTTGGAGTGCAGTGTACCAAGAACAAATGCAAACTTCCTGGAGCCTGCTGATGCCAGCACCAGCTCTCTAGAGCCCAAATGCATCAGGCACAAACTCCCTGGAGACCACTGGTACCAGCACCAGCTCTCTAGAGCTGAGGACACAACACAAATCTCCTTTGCACTGATGTTCACACCACTAGTTGTGACTCACTGAGAACAGCGCACATCCTACACCAGAGTCCTCTGGATTTGAGATGCTCACCCACATTCCTAATTTATTTTTAATATCAGGATATGTGATTAAAATGAAAGCTAAGGAGAAGATAACTAGCAACCAGAGTCTATCTCCTTCTTAATAACCTTCAGCTGCATTATTTTGATTGTCAAAAGACCAGGTTCAAGCCCAGCCCTCACTGTGCTGCCTGACTCTAGGTAAATGAAACTTTACTAATGAGAGCCTTCATTTCCCCATCTCTACCATAGAGACCATACCTGCTGGGACTCAGAAGGACATGGGTTAGATTATATTGTATTTGGACTGCATTCCATTTGAATATGATGGAAAGCTAAGAAGCATTGGGTGCCCCTTGTCCTACCACTTAGAGACAAGGGGACACAGCAATGTAAGGAAGAGCACTTAGTAAGACATTATATCTCTACCTTTTTCTCTTGGTCTCTTTTCTCTCACAAAACATAAGTATTCATTTTCAGATCTAAATTATTTCCTGCTGTGATTTAATTCTCCCACAGATGGGTCACATTTGAGATCCCAGATACCAAGTTGCTATAATCTAACACATAGGGAGGAAGCAGGCCTTGCGAAGATGCTACCAATTAACACAGGACTTAAGAAAAAGCAATAACACAATTAATAAGGAAACAATCACCATTCTTGTTTCCAATTCTGCATGTTAGCTTTTTTTATCAGAAGGGGAAATGAAATCATCCAATTAGGCAGAATCTAAATACAAGACAGAAAATAAAAAGGATGTGGGCTGTTGGATAAAGTGAGAATATTTTTAGGAACAAAGAGATGGGGTGACAGGACAGTATTTTCTAGTAAGAGAAAACAAATCTTTATCAACGTACCATGGTTCTTCACATCCTCTTTGTTCTTGTCCTTCAAAACCAGCCGTGCCTCCCAGACCAGAAAAAGCAAGTATGTTCAATTAGAGATGAGTTCACTTAAAACACCAAGTTACTAGAGTGAAACCTTCCTCACATTACAAAGGAAACCAATTTCTGCATGTTAGTATGGGATACTGGGGTGAAAGGTATAAGAAATGAATGCTGAAAATGGTGACACAGAGGAAAAGCCCTTCCAAACCACAGACCAGGAGCTGCAATTTTGACCTGAATCATAAAACCAAGACTTTTAAACTTTTGTTTATCTATGTTTTGGTGCTTGTAATTGAACCTAGGGCCCAACTCATGCTAAATCAGGGCTCTAGCAGTGAACTACATCCCCAGGCTCATAACAATACTTCTCATTCAAACACAGTCCTTCCTCTCTACACACAGGATAGATATTTTTATGGAAGACACATTTTCCTAGTTATCTGAAAGTAAGAAGGGCCTCAGCATACTGTGGACCTCAGTATAGCCCCAAACATAAATAGCAAAAACAGTAGCAGTTCATAATGAGCCAAAGCCTGTCCTATATTCT
Organism: Acomys russatus; assembly: GCF_903995435.1. Taxonomy (NCBI): domain Eukaryota; kingdom Metazoa; phylum Chordata; class Mammalia; order Rodentia; family Muridae; genus Acomys; species Acomys russatus. The sequence goes on from NC_067141.1 coordinate 38,569,085, forward strand.
CTGCTGTCTTTGAACTGTTTTTTTTTTTTTTAATGATAACATGTTAAGTTTAAAATTTGGAGTCAAGGCTATTGTTTCCATGTCTTACATCTTATAAACAGAGGCACAGCAATGTTATTTGGTGTCTGGCAATAAATAACAAAGAACAATCAGAGCCAGAATTCAAACACAGGCCACCGGCATTTCACAGGCCTGGATTCCACATACACATCTATTCTCTGATACCTAAGTGGGCTAAACAATTAAGCATTGGCAATAACGAACATCAATTCCTGGTAAACATCTGTACTATAGTCTTAAGCTAATTTTGTTCCTTGTTAACCTCTACTTAACTTTTTTCTATGTTAACTATTTTTATTCTTAATAATTTTATATTTTTTGAAAATATAATCTTATCATTTCCTCCCTGAACCCCTCTTATGTACCTCCTTCCTCTCTTTCAGATTTACAGCCTTTTTCTTTAATATATGTGGGGGGCTGGGGGGGTGTATACACACACACATATTCCTAAATATAACCCACTCAGTCAGTACAATGCTACCTATATGTATGAGATCTCAAGGCTGACCTGAGAACAAGTTGGGGAGCTCTTCACTGGGGAAGAGCATTTCTCCTATTCTCAGCATTCCCCAGTTGCCTGTGGCTCTTTTTCCAGGGTTGAAGCCCCATGAGTGTCCCCCTCCCTTCCATGTCAGCATGTCCAGTGGTGGTGGTGTTGCTCAGGTCTTATTTAGACAGGCATGCTAAGCAACACTAAACATAACAAGCCCACACTTCATGAGTGTAGCCTCTCTGACATTTCTAGGAACCACAACCTTGCAGAAAACTTTCTGTTCCTCTGGATCTTGTAATCATTCTGCCCACTTTTCTGCAATGATCTCTGAGCCTTTGGTGCAGAAAATGTCCTGTAGAAATATCAGCTGAGACTGAGCACCACACAGTCTCTTGTTCTCTGTATTTTAATTGATTGGGGCTTTCTTAAGAGAAGTTTCCTTGATGAGTGATGAGGACTTATCTGTGGATATAAAGATAAATGTTTATAATGTAGTTAAGAATTATACTGGTTTAGTAAAAGTGAAAGTTATAGGTTCTCCTCCAAGATCCATGATTTTACTAGTCCTAGGTAGTTGGCTCTTGTTGAGCAGTTCTCAAGTCCAATTATAGAGCTGTTGGTTACCACCAAGGTATGTGCACCATGATTGCACCCTAAAGGACATCATTCCATGCTATTCATTGCTGTGGTTCATAGGCACCATAGCTGGGTAGGACTGCTGGTTGCCTCCCTCTTTGAAAACTTGCACTGTGCCCTCTGGTACTAGTCCTCAAGGAGAAGACTTTCAGATCAGATCCAGATCAGTTCCCCTGAGTCCTGCATCTGAAATGCTGAAATGGTGTCTTCAGCAATAGGAATTAACGTTCCACCTCTGAGAGGCAGCAAAGGGCAACAGCAGTATCCTATAATCTTTTGTGAGACTGTTGGTCAACTCTGATGCACAACTCAAAAGGGGCCTTCTCAGGACTGATGTTGAACCTTTTGTTAGAAAATCGTTGGCTCTTGGGGAGAGCATTGTCAACCCAGAAGGAAAATATGATTTAAATTATACATGTATATATATATACATAGTCTTACATCTATTACATATACATATATTTAGCTAGATGTATAATAGCATGATACTTTATTTTTCAGTCATTCTTACTATTATTTTACCCTCCTCCCTCCTTTTCATTTTTATTTATCTTTCTCTTCTCTCGCTAATTAAAGCCATGGTTTTTTTTTTTCCCCATTTCCCTCTTCTGATCATTGTACCTTGCTATTCCCCTCTCTACTGCTCCTCCCTCTTTGCAAGGTTCCCCTTTTGCTTTCCTGCACTGAGAAAGATCAGTAAACTTAGACAGAACTTCTCTGCAGAACTGTATGATCTGACCTGACCAACACCCTAACCTCATCTTCTTTTGTGCCCCCTTCACTCCAGCTTTATTGGTACATTTCAGTGCCTTTCTCACGGCCTCTGCCTGGAATGCTTTTCCCACCCTCCATGCCTGCTTACCTGCCACTCACTCTTCAGATTCCCACTTAAATGACACTTCATCTCACTTGGTATTCCTCTAGCACTTCCTTGTGGGGGGTACTTTAGCGCATAATAAAAGATGGTACTAATATCTTTCGTGAGTTCCAGTTTTACAAATGCAAGAGTAAAGACTAGACCTTTATTATTCTACATCAGCTGTGCCTAGCACACTCTGAGATAGACCACGTGGAAAAAACGTTTATGAGTACGGTCCTTATTTCCTATGATTGCCATAAGAATGCTGAGAAGTACAGAAGCAAAAGTCTGATTAAGATTAATTCAGAAGTTAGCACACAAGACTCAAAACAGGCATTCAACTGAAACCAAGAGCTCATCGGATGTCTACGTGCTTAAAATGGGACTTCTGGACCCTCTTTCTCAGACACCTCCAGGATCCCAGAAGTCCGAGTCTTACTCCTCAAGCAGTGGCCTAGAGAGCATCTTTCTAAAATTGAAGCACTCCAAAACAAAAGCATCGCAAGATTAGAATGTTAAAGTTGCTGACCAAAGGTCTGGATTGTTCTCTGAGGATTTTCAGTGAGCTGCATCAGTAGGCTGTGGCTTTTTATAAGCTCCCAGGCACTCCTGTTAAGTGTGACCAGACAACCATGGCGATGGGTCATTAGATGCAAATGAATAGTGTCTCCAAGGCAACAGGCAAAGGACAACAAATAGAGAACTTGAAGAAAATAAGTAATGTAGAAAATAAATATAACTGCACATGAGAAGGAAAATACAAAGTATTGACAACTTTTAAAATGTAATAAATAACAAAAATTTGAGCAAAATACTAGGAAAGTCAAGTTAAATAGCTCTCCTAGAAAGTAAAATCAAAAAGGGAGCAGGAAACTAACAAAAACGAGCAAATGAGAACATCACTACAAAATATACATCATATTCATACAGTTTAAATTAAAGAAAAATAAGATGTCCATGTAAATTTTGATTTCTAAAAAATCCACCTAGCACCCAGAATAATGGATGGCAAGAGTGCTGAGTGACAGGAGCTAGGTTGATTTCAAAGAGATGAATTTCTACCTAAAATCCTGGACCCAGTCAAGCTGTTGGTTGCAAAGGTAGACTTTTAAAAATATGAAGTATACAAATTTTGAAACTGTTTCTTTTCTTGAACATTCTCCATGAAAACTACGGAAGGACGTGTTCCATTAAAAAATATTCTCATCTACCAGGAGGAAGGAAAACAAATGGCAAGACAAATGAGGGATCCAAGGCAGGAGAAAGTAGAGACTTTCCAGAAAGATGATCAAGTGAGATATGACAATAGCAATGACTCCAAGCAAGCGGCCAGGTCTCTCTAAAACCAAGATGGAGGACCTGTGGGACAGTGTCTACTATAAACACCTGAAAGCTGATCCGATAAATTTGTGGTGCAAACTGAATTGAGGCGTTTACAATGGCACTGGAGGATAAGAAAGGTAAGTAACCCATGGCTTCAAAAACTAGAAGAAGCAAATAAAAACCAAGTGACCGAAGAGTACAGGGAAGCTGAGGGAGATGGAGAGGAACCGAGAGAATTAACAGTTATCCCCCAAGAAAAGGAAAAAGCACGACAGAAATCTTAATCACAAGGTGCATTTAAAGCTCAAGTTACCAAATATACAAAGTAATGAGTGGGTAAAAGAGATGTTAAATATTAAAACTCAGGCTAGGGTGGGTGGTTCAGCAAATGCATTGAAAATCCTCTAGGCCTTGCAGTATTTAAATATTCATCTACATCATTTGTTATCATTGAATGATTCTTCATTTAATGATGTACCGTGCCTATTAATCAGCTCCATGGTAATGAGTAACTTTTTTCTATTTTAAGATATCGTTAAGTAACATCATAGAGAGCATCCATTTTGTCCATTCTCCATGTCAGTAGCCTTGGTATATCTGAAAGAACTGTTCTCATAGCGTCATATGTAACATCACTTTGTCTAGCTTTGGCTTTCTGGTTAATAATGGTCTCACTGACCCAGTTTTCACTGGGAAATGACATTCATGTACAGATGTGACCGCGCTTGTATGAGCAAGGCTCCACAGATGTTACCAGCAATGAGGATCTGTGCCCTGGATAACATGCACTAAAGAAAAGGATGAGAAGGAGAAGAAAGAAAAATATGAGGAGAGGAGAGGAGTGGGGGGTGTAGAAAGGAAAATATTCTTATGTGAAAAATGTCAGACACAGAAAGCACAGATCCGCTGTGATTAGAATGAAATATGCAGAATGGATAGATCCATTCACAATTTCCTAGCAGGTAGATTTCCTTTAAGGTGATATAAATATTTAGAGCCATATGGAGGTAGTGACTACACACCATCTTGAAGTCACCAAATGCCACAGAGTTGCTCAGCTAAATTGGCTAACATCCTGTGTTATCTCAACTTCTAGGCTTCTAAGCATAGTAACTGTATATTCAAACAAGAAATCAAGTCTACCATGATGATATCTTGTCACATTTTGGTCATTGTTTCTCATAAAACAAAACAACATTGAGAAATAGACTCTAAAATATACCCAACTGGGAATGGGAAAGAAAATGGGGTTAAGGGAGAAAGTTGCTATAAAAGAAAAGAAAAGAAATACATGTGTATATATATATATATATATATATATACACACACACACATATATATGTATGTATGAAAATCAGTAACAAAGAAATCATTGTATTTGTTTCTTCATCTCATAATGTTAGGTTTTTATCAAGACTGCTCTGCATATGAGAGAAAAGGAACACACACTGGCCTTTGAAGCTACTGAACACTCAGAAACGTGCCATATAAATTAAAACCTCCTAAAAAAAATCACTACTTTCTAATAGTGGTCTTCAACAGTAAATAGTTCTAACGGGAACAAATACATCAACATCAAAGACATAAAAGCAAGGATAAAGTACAAGCCAGCCACGTTTGTCTGCACATTGTTCAAACAGAGAATTTCACTTGGAAAATGAAGCAAGCCACTTGATAAGTTCACATGCACTCAATATTGTTATAGCCATTACTTCCTAAGTGGCCATATGAGGCCAACGATGCTGCAGTTCTTTTCAGATTGCTCTTATCAATTCCAGATATTAAAATAATTATTTGAAGCTGCAATGGCCCACGGGCAAAATGCAATAGCATAGGAGCTATATAACGCTTCTGAAACAAAGCATAGAATAGTAAGCTGGCTTATCACTTGCCCTTCCAGGTCAGCAGGCTGATCATCAGGCAGGAAACACACCCTAAAGAGAAAGGCATCCACATTTCTATAATGCAGAGTTACTCCCACACTGAAAGATTTTGTTGAGCAGAAAACCCAATGGATTTCTCCCCCAAAACAATTTCTGAATGCTACTCTGATGCTGGCATTTATGCCCAGAAATGAAACAAACGCCAACTTACACGACATAATAAATGTATATGGGTAATTATTCTTAAATAGGAATTTTTAAAAGGCTCCACTATTAATGTGCGAGACATTCTAGATAATCTTACAAAGCAATGCAATTACAGCTATGGTGACTGATATAGTTCTAATGTGATAACAGTCACGGGTCAAGAGTTTAAGACATAAAACAGACCTCACGCAGCACTTCTAAAGTCAAGAGAGCTACTCGCATCTAGGCATCTAGACCCGGCTAGAGCAGACCTCTCAGTCTCAGCTGCTTGGTGAGGGGGGGAGGGGACAGTGAGAGGTGGGACTCAGAAAATCCATGTTCCTTCATTCATTGATGCTCTTATCTCCCTGCAACCTGAACTGCTTTTCCCTTAGGAAACCAGTACAATTCTCAGCTATCTGGGCAAGTGAGATTCAGTGTAATGGAGTAAACTCATTCTATGGTTAATCTCAAGCCTCGGTTTTACCCCAGTTGGCCTTTGCTTACTTCATACATTAACCAAATAAAATCCACAGGTTAAGGTGGATAATTAAATAATCCCTTCATTCAGAGTTCCAGCTCCTTATAAAATCATGGAGAACTCTCCAGGTCCCTGGCTGTTGTGAGCCTGTGTTTTGTCCCTGCAGCCATTGTGCTCCAGATGGGTAGCCCAGTGCTTTGCTTCCTAATTAGATTATTTGGACTGTTCAATTGCTGGGGTGTCTATGAACTGTATCCATAGTAGACAGAGAGCTTACTCAGGTGTGAGAAATGAGGAGAAAGAGCATCACTTTGATGTGATGGGCAACAGGAAACTCTAAGGAAAAACATCTCCACAACCTGGAGCGCCTAGGTTAACACGTCTACAATGATTCGTGATCCCACCATAGTCACTGAAGATACACTGTTGCTCTTTCTGTGAACAAAAACAAAACCCCAAGACAATGAAAGGCTAAAACATTGGAAAACTTAAAAATTAGTGAGTATACAGGAAATTGGCCACAGATTGCTTATCAAGTTTGTTATAGGGAGCTGAGACAATGGGCACTTTCCACTATTTTCTCCAAATAAATAGATGTTGCCTTAACAGTAAAAAAAAGTCAATGATAATTGGTTTTGGCTTTTATGTTTTTATTTAGTGTTTGAGAATTTTATACAGTATATTTTGATCATATTCTTTGACCTTCCCTCAACGTCTGCTTGACCCCTCCCCACCTCCCTACATACCCGACTTCAAGTTCTTTATTTCTCTTAAGAAACAAACAAAGCACGCACACACACAAAGGGAGTCAAATTTGTGTTGAGGAACTACTCCTGATCATGGGCTCATTCTGGCATGTGATTAATATGCCTAGTGTTAGCCCATCTAATAAAATTGGTTTTCCCTTTTCCAGCAGCAACCATTTGCAAATAGCTCCTTGGATAAGGTCTTTGTGTTCACCACCACCACCCCCACTTCCTTATGCTGAGATTTTATCTGACTTGAGGTTGTACAGGTCTTCTGCCTGTTATCATAGTCTCTATGAGTTTGTATGTACAACACTCCTACTGTGTCTGAAAAACGTTGTTTCCTTGATTTCATCTACCATCTCTATCTCTTATAGTCTTTCTGACTCCTCAATAAAACAGAGTCTTGACCACTGAGAATTGTGGTAAAGACATTCAATTAAGGACTGTGGGCCCTCGCTCTCTATAGATTGACCAGTTATGAGTCTATATATTAATTCCCACTTACTGTAAGAGGAAGACTGAGTGATGTACTAATTTATGGATATAGCAAAAAGTCAGTAGTATCCATTTTACTGCTATATTACAGTAGTAAGTATTCTTCTAGGGTTCATTACCTATCTAGTCTTAGGTTCTTGATCTTGTTACTGCATCAGGTATGAATTCCAGCTCATGGAGTGGGCCTTAAAACCAGTATTTAAAAGTAGTTGATTACTCCCATTACATTCATGCCACTATTGCATCTGTAGGCATATCTTGCAGGCAAGATAGCTATTGTAGCATGCACAGTTCATACCTGAGTGAGACTGTAATTATTTTTTCTTCTCTAATAGTGCATATAACAACTAGCGGCACAATGAATGTTGGCCAATAGAAATGAAGCTTTTAGGGACCTGGAGAGATGGCTCAGAGGCTAAGAGCATTGCCTGCTCTTCTAGAGGTCCTGAGTTCAATCCCTTACAACCACATGGTGGCTCACAACCATCTGTAATAAGACTGGGTGCTCTCTTCTGGTGGCCAGACACTCAGGCAGAGCACTGTGTACATACTAATGTAAGTTCTCTGGAGGACTGATGCAGTCAGTGATGAATCCATGATGCTAGACTTTAATGTACTGGGAGAACATCCGTTACTATGTCAACCTCACTCCTCGCTATTATTCTGTATAGGTTGTTTATAATCTACTGAACCAATTTTTGAAAGTCATATGATTCTAGGATCTTATCCATAATTAAGATTTTCCAGCTTGTGAAACATAGTTTTAGTAATATTACCTAATGATCCATGAAATCTGCTGTATTGGAAAAAATAAATATTTTTTTAAAAGAAAGAGAGAAAGCAAGAAAAAAAGAGGTGGAACTTCTAGCTGAGTACCAGCTCAACATGTTCATTGACATAGCTATGTGGTGAGTTCAGCAACAGGGTTCTACTCTCAGGTTGTGGAGGGTAACCAGTAGCTTTGGCAATAGCCTGTAATGTTTTAGGGGTCTATGGGTAGCCTTTATCCAACAACTCAAAAAGATAGGACTTCTTTCTGCTCCTGGCGGCGGGGAGTTTCCATTTCATAGCATATGCTGTCCACTTTAGGTATTGTCTCCCTAAATATATGGTAATTTCATTTACAATCCTTTTATGTGTATATATAATTATATATGTGTGGTTGTTTGAATGAGAACAGCTCACCTGTTTAAACAGTTAGTGAAACTATTTAGGAAGGATTAAGAGGTTGTGACTTTGTTGGAGTGTGTCACCCAGGAAGGAGTTTTAGGGTTTCAAAGGGTAAAGTGCCATTCTCAGTATGCTCTCTGCCTCTTGTTTAGAGCTTGAGATGTGAGTTCTCAGCTGTTCCTGCTGCTATCATGGCCTCTAATCATCTGAAACCATACGTTCAATTAAATGCTTTTTTATAAGTTGCCTTGGTCATAGTGTTTTGTCACAACATTAAAAAATATCTAATAAGATTTGTGTATATTTATGTATGTGTGTGTGTATTTTTTTTTATTTTTCCTCAAATAAATATATTTTGCCTTAATGGTAAGAAAAATGATAATTTGTTTTTAATTTTGTTTTTAGTTTTAAAGATGAACAGCATATCCTCTCAATGAGCTGGAATTTCTACCACTCAGGTATCAAGTCCACAGGTATTTAAGATCTTTTTCCCACAATTGCATTTTTTATTAAAATTTCTTTTACACAATTCTTCTGCTGCTTTTCAAAGGAATACTTTGAGGCTATTATTGTGCTTCAAATTATTGCTGGAGTTTCCTATATATAGAATACCATATAAACACACTTAGTTGCATGTAGCTACACTTGCTATTTTTAATACAAGCCTGCTTCTCCTTTTCTTTAATTGCTATTATATATATATATATATATATATATATATATATATATATTAGTCTTACTCAAGAAGTTTGTTTATAGTTTTTGTTTACATTAATTATATATTCCACAAAGCCATCAAGAAAGAGAATAGAGATACCACATGGGTTTATACATGGCATCCTTACATGCATGAAAGGGAAGAGAGTGTCCACTGAAAAACTTGGCGATAATAAAGAGATGGAAGGAGAAAGGGGGTGTGTATTAACAAGTTGCCCTTTGATGTCCTTTCGAAGCTTCCATTTACAATTTTCTCAAATGCATTACACTTTTTTTTAGGTACTACTTCTCTGAATTTACACTTAATAAGTATCTGGCCTCCTGGTGCTTCTGCTATATAAGGTTCCATCTATGACAAGTGAGGGGAGCATCACACTGAGTACACTAAAGACATTAAACTCCTGGGGGGGGGACTAAATGTATGCACACAGAAGCCAATTGCCTACCACAAGTCTTTAATGGTGGGAACTGGTGAGGTTTCCTTCTGAGGAGCATCCCCAGGCATCTGAGTGGGCGGCAGAAGCACCAACACAGACTGAGCATAGGGCTGCTGTTGTCGTGTTGAGGAAATCAATCTCACTGTCTAATGCAGCAGGAGAACCACCATAGGCCTGGAGATCAAGATCAGCATCTCCAAGCAAAACATCTCTGTCTTATACTTTTATAGGGAAATGGGTAGAAACTAATTACAGATGGAAAGTTTTCATGTAAATTGATTCTGCAATTAAAAGTCTCAATCAGCTTAAAAGAAAATGTTTGTGTCTATGTCTGTGTCTAGCTAGTTGCGTTAGGACAAACAGTCCAGCTGGCCAGTCACAAGACAAAACATGAAACCTCCAGTGCCCACCCTTGGCCTGACCATGGGCGTTCAGTCACAGGAAGGGAGCAATGTGGATAGCAAGTCTCATCTACATTGTATTTAGGTGGCGACTCTCCACGTGTGTTAGTTGAGTCTCTCTAGAGGAACAGAACTGATAAAATGAAACAAACAAACAGTGTGAGTGTGAATGTGTGTGTGTGTGTGTGTGTGTGTGTGTGTGTGTGTGTGTGTATGTGTAGGATTTTTTAGAATGGCTAACAGTCTGTACTCTAGCTAGTCTAAAGGACTGTCTTATGACAGAAAGTCCAAGCATCCAATAGTTGTTCAGTCCACGAGGCTGGATACCTCAGGTGGTCTAAAATAAGTGTGGGAGTCCCAAAGAACCAGGCTCTCCCTCAGTGAAGGAATGCCTCAGCAGAAGGGCATATGAACTTGATGGTGAGAATAGGGGCAAGCAGGCAAAAAGCAAATGCTTTTTAGTTCATGCTTTTTATATAGGATGCCCCAAGAAGATGTCCCCAGATTTAAATTTGGTCTTCCAACTTCAGTTGATCTAACTAACTGAATATTCTATATGTAGCCAAGTTAACAATCAAAACTATCCATCACACCACAGCAAGTTATTTCCCAAAATACAAAGCATTATTATCTCCAGAACTCAGCTGATGTTTAATATTGTCAGATACAGTGCACTACTGAAGGAAATGAGTGGGTATCTGACATTCACATGATAGTTCAACTTGATGACATCACTTGTAAATAGTGTTTAGTCGTCGTACATTACATGAACCAGGGAGAGTGGCAATATCTGTCATCCCAGCACTTGGTAGGTGAAGGCAAGTGAACCAAGAATTCAAGGTCATCCTGGGCTACATAGCAACTTTTAGCACAGATGGAGTTGGTGGCTGAAATTGAAAATCTAGCATGTACTAGCCAGGTTTCTTTGGATGATTTGTAGAGGAATTTTAATCCAGCAACATGGCTGCTCTGATCACTTCCAAAGACCTCCTGCGGCTCTGCATGATCTGGCTGGAATGCAGCTATGCCCTGGGTGCGCACCTTTAATCCCAAACAATGAAGGTAAGGTTAGTTTGTAGAAAGAAGCACCCACGTTTGAAATTGACATCTAGTTGAGGGGGAGACAAAGTAATGAATCAGAGAAATATTTGACAGAATGAATCAGATATAGGATGTGCCCAACTTTCACAAAACAGACAGGAAAAAGAAGCTACTGGAGAGAGCAGGCAGAGAGAGAAAGGAAGCAGTTTTACTGGGAGAATTTTAAAGAGACAGGTGAAGACAGGATTAGCCAGAGAATATGCCAGAAGATTAGAACAGATTTGTAGATGCTTGGTTTTTTGTTTGGTTTTTTGTTTTGGTTTGTTTTGGTTTGGTTTTTGGTTTTTTTGTTTTTGTTTTTGTTTTTTGTTTTGTTGAGACAGGGTTTCTCTGCGTAGCCTTGGCCATCCTGGACTCACTTTGTAGACCAGGCTGGCCTTGAACTCACAGCAATCTGCCTGCCTCTGCCTCCCGAGTGCTGGGATTAAAGGCGTGTGCCACCACGCCCGGCTCTGTAGATGCTTGTTTTTAAACTCTATTTTATTTGAGGTATTGAAGCCTCTACCTCCCTTCCCTCAGTCCCTTAACCCTGGGTAAGAGAAAGAAGGTCAGTGGAGAGAGGGGACAGAAATGCCATTACTTTCCCTGGCTGTTTAGGGCCAGTGGGTTCTTTTGGGGCAATATCAATCTCCATCAACCATAAATGCAGCAAGGAGACTCTGAACCACTATATTGAAATATTTCTCGTCTTTTACCACACTGTCCATCTCTGGTCTCTGCAAGCCAACACATGACACACTTTCTCTCTCCAGGCTCTCATATTTATATTCCTTAGAGTCCTAGGCCATAGCCCTCTCCATGATGTATAAGGCAGGCTATTACCAGATGGCAAAGACCCCACCCCACAAGAGGCAATTATCAACTATGGATATACTAAAGCCTAAACTAAAGTTCCACACTTGGGATTAAAACAAAGCATGTTTAAATAACATAATTGAGTTCACAAAGAAACCAAAACTTCCATTACACAGATTGCTAGATTTATTTTGAGGCCAAGCAGAGCAACTCAGTCAGAAGCTGAGAGAAGCCAGTTTGAATCAGTCAGCTTGGTGAGGAGTTTTGAGATAGCTGAGTTGAACCAGCCAGCCAGAGTTCAGAAAGAGCTAGAAAGGGTGAGCTTATTCAGCAGTAAATCTCAGAGGCTGAAAACATTCTAGGCCTAGGCTAGATTGTATGGAGGCTAGAAGCTTCCAGGACTAGGCCTAGGTTAGCAAATGGAGGCAGTAAGTCTCAGAGATGACAATTGTTTCAGGCAAAGAAAAGTTACATTTACAATAATTTATTTTCTTTCTATCTGATTTTGGAAAAGGGTTAAGGCATAATTTGATTAGAGACTACAGGTGCAAAATCTCCAATAAAATCTACCTGCATTGGGTGGGTTCCCCTTGGCCAAACTTGTGTGACCACATAGAAAGTCATGAAATCGTTTCCTATATTTGATGAGCAAATGTATGTGTTCCATACATTCTTGAGTCTGTGTATCCAAAGTCAAACCCACACCCATGAGTGAAACTGAAGATGTACATCTTGAGATATATCCATAGTCACAGACAGTCATGTGGGAAAAGCTGACTTTAGTGAGGAATAATGGAAATAACACTAGTAGAGAAATGAAAGACTGAGGTTCTCAGCCATATTCTAGTTCTTATTTCTACTTATCCTTCTGTCACCTTTAAATTTCCTAGGGCATGATTGCTGGAAGGCTGCATCTCTGGAACATATGCCACATTCTTAGTTAACACAAGCAGCAAATGTCATTCTTCCAGTAATGGCAGGATGCAAAGAATGAAGCATGGGGAGCTGAGGGTGAATATTTTCTTCCCAAGTTTATTTCCTGATTGGTAACCTAGCCCACCATAAACTCTCTGCTTTAGAGTAGCTCACAGAAACAAGAATCTCAAATACACTAGGTACATTTTAGTCAAAAAGTTTTTTTTCTATTCACTTGGCTTCACTTCACTGGAATTCATGCCGAAAAAAAAAAAACACATAAATTTCATCTTGGCCATATCTTTGATATTCCCAGTGGAGTTTTTAAAATAAGCTAATGATTTTGATCTATATCCAACTCAGGCTGAATGCTACACCTTTATATAGGCCGTTCCATCTGGAGAATGCTGAGTGATAAAGAAAACAATCCGATTATTTCTTTCATTCAGATCGTTGCTCTGAAAATTAGTTTTTAACATAGATCATCAGATCATCCTTAATGCTTTTCATCTGGTCTAGCCTCTTTAGAAGTTCAAGGGCTTCCAGCTAACACTGCAACTGTGGTGCGCCAGAGAGAATTTCCACACAACACAAATAAGAAACCAATTGCTTTGCCAACCTGAACCCACAGTTATTCCTTTTAAAAATATGTGACATATATCAGTGTTTTATGTATATAGTGATGTGTGTATGTATGTATGTGGGACACACATTTGCCACAGCAGTCAGAGGAAAACGTCATGCAGTCCGTTCTCTCCTTCCACCTTACACGAGTTCCGTATATTGAACTCAAGCTCTTAGGTCTGTGCAGCAAGAGTCCTTACCTATGGAGGCATGTCTCTGGCTCCAAATTCTTAGTCTTTCCAGGAACCTAGGGAAGAAAAGCATCACGAGGAAGAGTCAGATGCCTGTGGCTCAGGGTAAGCTACAAAGTCATTGTGGTTGTGGTCACCCAGGGTAGTGCTAAACAGAGAAGGTTCAAACATAACTTCAATCATAGTCTGTTCCTTAGACCGAAGTTTCTGTGAGTTAAATCCACTGTAAAAATTGTAGCTTATGGGCTGGGGAGATGGATCAGTAGGTAAGAGTGCTTGCTGCACAAATATAAGGACATGGGTTTAAATGTCTAAACCCGTGTTTCAAAAAAAAAAAAAAAGAAAGAAAGAAAAGAAAAGAAAAACTAGGTGTACTATGCCATGGGGGTGGGAAGAGACAATGAATTGCTGGGAATATCTACCCTGATTGAGGAAAATAAAGCAGACAATGATAGAGCAGGACACCTAACATCCTTCTCTGGTCTCCCATGTATGTACATACACTATAAGCACATATGCACAATTTTGTAAATGTATCTAATATAGTCAAGATGCTGAAAAGAGCATAAAGCCCTCACATTTGCAGATCTCACCTCTGCAGAGAGCAGGCCTCTGAAAGAAGAATACTGCTGTCAGTGGCATTACTTGGATCTCAAGCTTTAGAGTCATCTGTATTCATATTATTGGTTAGCATTTTTTTTTTTTTTAGAATTTAAATAAACTGTTTTACAACTTTCAGAAAACTTGACAGAATACCAGTCTGTCTTGGAATTAAAATGAAATAATTTTTTTTAAGACACATCTTGCCTTCTTTCTCAAAGTGAAGCTATTTCTTTCATGCCTAGCCAGAAGAATCCAATCATGCATGCATATAATCACAGATAGGACAATCCACAGGAATAACCAAAGAGGAGTACATTAGATGAAGTTTATGTGTGTGATTCTGAGGGCTGCTTGGTCTGCAAATCTACAGTGAGAGAGTGGGAGAGCAAACACGCCGAGGCTCCAGCCCACAGGCTTTTGGGAGTAAGAGTCCACAGAGCAGATGAAGTCCAAGGGATGTGGTCAAAAATGGGGCACCAGAATTTGCATGAAAGTCAGCCCCCACTCTCCACCCAACAGTAGAGAATGTCCTGTCCAACGGCTAGATCTGGGTAGGGGTTCGAAGTTTACTGCCTATATTGTCCTTGGCTAGTGCCATAGTTTGAGCAGGACCCCTGGACCTAGATCCACACATCATAATATTCTTCTTGTAGGTTTCTAGAACCCTCTAGATCTTCTATTTTCCCATTCTCCCATGCTTCTCTCACCTAAAGTCCCAATAGGATGTCCTCCCCTCTGATCCACTTTCCTGATATGTGAAGACTTTCATGGGACATGCAGTGCCATTTTAAAACAATAATGCTTTTGGTTGGTTGGTTGGTTGGTTGGTTGTTTGGTTGGTTGGTGAGTTGGTGAGTTGGTTGGGTTGGTTTTATTTTTCTTTGTTTTTAGGGATAAGGTCTTACTCTGTAGCCAGTGATGGCCTGACATTTACTATGTAGCTCAAGCTGGCCTCAAACTTACAGTAACCTTCTTGCTTCGGCTTTCCCAAGGGCTAGAACTATATGTGAGCTATTATACCCAACATTGATGTCATTGATGGACTTTTAGGGGGTAAATCTTGGACTCATCTCCAACTGGGCTATGGTAGACCACCTATTCCAATTTTCCAACTAAAGACACTAGTAATAGTGAAACACAAAGAAGGAACACTTAAAGAATGTGGCACAATAGGAAGAGGACCAGATAAAGAAGTCTAGTTACAAAGCTTCCTCTTTAGAGTACTGACATGGGCTTTAAGCTTAGACAGAGAAATAACTGGGGTAGGAGAAGGGGGCTATACATAAGGAAGCAGTGATGGTCAAGGCATGATCTAGCTTATTATTGTCTCAGTTGTTATTAAAGGTGATTCAAAGACATCCTTATTGCTTGCAGAAACAATCTGCTTCCTGTAAAATAATCACCCTTGCCACACAGTATAGCTTCACCACCAAAAATAATTGTCTACATCCAGGGAGTAGTCTGAAATAGAATCCATGATGACTATGTATTTAGGGTAATGATTCTTACCTTTGTGCCTTCAGTCTTTAAAAGAAATATAAAATAAATATCTCTTTATAGATGGACATAGACCAGTCTATAGCTGGATACTCAGGGCTAGAGATGGCTCAGTGGGTAAATGCACATGCTATACAAGGATGAGGACCTGAGTAAGAATCAGCAAAACCCACATAGCTCTAGGCATGGCAGTGTGCATCGGTAATCACAGTGCTTCTGTGGAAAATGAAGGCTGAGACAGGAGAATGCCTAGAACCCTGAGGGCCAGCTATCCTGACACAAGCAGCAAAGAACAACAGAAATGCTGTCATAAGATGGAAGGTGGAACTACAACCAATCAAAATGCAGAATTGTGGAGGCTAGTCCTAATTGATACATCTACAAAATACTTTCACACCTAAGGTTTGGGGAACATTGCCAGAGAGGAGACTGGACGAAAGTAAGAGCCAGAGAACCAGGAAGTCGGCTGTCAGATTGCGTCTTCTATAATGTCAAAAGTGACACCTATAAGCTCTCACCAACATGATTGTCTACACATGAACTGAACAAGGACAACACTAACAGACATGCCAGTGCAGATGAGGGAGAGCCCAGAAGGCTTCAGTATTACACAAAGGACTATAGGCAGCTAAGGAAAGCTGAGAGGGGCAATAATACTCTTCCCCAGGGAAGAGCACAGCAATTAGTGATCCAATATCAAATGGTCAGGCCTGAAAAATGTATACACAGGCTGAGCAGGTTGTGTTTAAGAACACGTATGTATACACATATTGTTCTATATACATATGAGAACAATTAATGAAAAAAGAGTCCGTAAAGCTGAAAAAGAACAAAGAGGGTTCTTTTGGAGGGTTTGGAGGGGGAGGGGTAAATGAGCCATTATATTATAATCTCAAAAATAGAAGATTAAAAAAAGATATAAAGTGAGGACTACCTTACATCCAGCACCCAAGACTGTCAACACACACACACACACACACACACACACACACACACACACACACACTAACATTCTTATGCAGAGATAAACAGGAGGCTTGTCCAAAGTAAAGGAGACACGGGAAAAAAATGAAGGCAGAGATACCAAGCTTTTACCCTGCTTTTAGATACCTTATAGTCCATGTGAGGAGACAATGTGTTTTCAGCAAGAGCATTTTCCCCATAACTATACAAAGACTACCTAACTGTATCCATAACGCCGAGTAAAGGCATTCACAGGCACAGATGCTCCATCTAGTTATTGTAGTAGAACTGAGCACATGAGTCACAAAACTTGGTCCTCTTCCCCTATAAAAAAGTTAAACTCCATTAAATTGAACACTGGAGTCCAAGTGGAGGGTTTAGCCCCAGATCGAAACTGTGAATCGAAATGTCCACACATAGCAAGTCACATTACTATCAAGCCTTAACTTCAGTCTGTCATGTCAGGCATTCCAGTCCTAAGGGATGATCCACAGCCATGGCAGGCCAGGAGAAATCAAGTTTTAATGGCACTTGACATTTGGTAAAACATCTTGGTTTTTTCAAAATTAATTTATTCAGATTAAATCTCAATTGTTACCCCCTCATTTGTATCTTCCCGTTCCTTCCTCCCTCCCTCTTTCACCCTACACTCCTCCCTTAGGTCTGTGACAGAAAGGGATCTCCTTCCCCACCATATGGTCACAGCCTATCAGTTCTCATCCTGGTAGCCTGCTTATCCTTTCTCTGGGTGCCACCAGGCCTCCCCACTGAGGGAAAGTGGTCAAATATGGGGCACCAGAGTTCATGTCAGAGTCAGTCCCCACTCTCCACACAACTGTGGAAAATGTGCTGCCCATTGGCTAGCTCTGAAGAGAGGTTCTAAGTTTACTGCATGCATTGTCCTTGCTTGGTACAGTAGTTTGTGCAGACCCCCCTGGGTCGAGATCCACCAGCCTTGATGGTCTTCTTGTAGGTTTCTAGGACCCTCTGAATCCTTCTATAAATTGTGATCTTTAGACTGGACTCAATCCAGGATTATGATCTGACTAATTAGATATTATTTAGAATGCAATGAAACATTGGCTTCAAGAACATAGTTACAATATATTCTATACCCAATATAAGTATACAAGAGACCCATATCTCTGAGGACTTTCAGCTGTCCAACTTGTCTTCCTTTCTTTAGAAGATGATTCAGACAATAGACATTTTTGTTTGTTAGCATTAGAAACCTTCATCACACTGAACCTTCAGGTAGAAATTATGTTTGTATAATAATCTATATGAAATTAACTTAATTAATTCTGTCAATAAATATTTTATTCTGTACCAGATGTTACTATTCTATAGTACTGAGGACTATAGTACTGAGGACTCAGAACACAATAGTAAAATAACCCAGAGTCCGTGTCTGCATTGAAGGTTTATATGAGCTAACCAAAGCAAGGAGAAGAGTTCATGGGCAATCCAGCATGAGCTAAATGCTAGACACACACCCCCATCCCTCCAGAGCCTAACTGTGGAGTTTCCAGGAAAGAAATAGGAATGGTTGAAAAATAATCCAACATAATTAAAGGTGATTCTGACTATACTGAAGAAAAACTGTTCCAGAAGTTTCCAAGGACATGGTTTACAGACTACATGCCAAAACAATCTCTGGGGGCTAGATTTTCTGCTCTGAGTCTCAGATGGTGACACTTTCCATTCTTGTTGTACATGTCTCATGAATTAGACACTGAAATGTGTGCAGGTTAAAAAGATAAGCATTCACTGAGCGCAAGCTGTAGTCAGGAACAAAACACCAGATTCCTAGAGGAGTCTAAAATAATTTTTAAAATTAAACCATAATTGCATCACTTGCCCCTTCCCCTTTTTCTCTCCAACATCTCCCATATACCCTCTCTCCCTCACTCTCAAATTCATGCCCTCATTTTTATTTGTTATTGGTGTGTGTGTGTGTGCGCGCGCGCTCGTGCATGCATGTAAATATTTAAATACAGCCTGTTCAGTCCTTTACTGTTACTTATATGTATATGATTTCAGGGCTGACCATCTGGTATTTAATATCCAATTACGGTGCTTATCCCCAGGGAAGATTATGTCTCCTGTTATCAGGCGCCTTAGTTGCCCATACTTTTTTGTCTATGTATGGGGCCCCGTGAGATTTCCCCCATTCCGTGTTCACATGTATGATGGTTTTGCACGTTTTCAGGCTTTTTAAGGCAGCCATTTTGGTGAGACTTCATGAGTGAAATTTCCCTGGCGTTTCTAGAAGACACAGCCTCACAGAAGATTCTCTGGTCCTCTGACTCTCAGACGCTTTCCACTCTCTCTTCTGTGCTGTTGCCTTAGCGTTAGAGTTGTGTGGTAGATCCGTGAGTTTGGGCTGGACACCTGCTGTTCAGTTGTTCTCTGCAATTAGACAAGCACAGCTATGTCTCCATCTACTGTAAAGGTAACTTGCTTTGATGAGGGGTGAGAGGTACACTTCCATGTGGCTATGAGCGTTAATATTCAGAATGAAGCTGTGAACTATTCTGGTTCAGGAGAGTGCTGGTAGCAGGTTCTTCTCTATGATATATGACCTTATTAGACCCCAGTATTTAGCTAGGTTTCCAATGGCATGTATGATTTCCCTTTTATATTGCGGGCCTTAAGCCCAATTAGGGAGGAGGTCTCATGTCAGATTCATCTCAGACCCTCCAGATCCTGTGTCTGAAGGTGTCTCCGGGAAGATGAACTTGCCTCCCACCCATGGGAGGCAGCCAAGGGCAACAACAATGCCTGTATTGTTTGGGGAGTCTCTTGGACTTCCCTAGTCACCAACTAAAAAAGGTGTGTCTCATGCTGGTGTTTTTGTTAGATAGTCTATGGTTCCTGGGGGTAGCATTGGCATCGAAATTATATATGTTTACATAAGAGTATAGTATATATAGAGAGAGACATATGTATGACATGTAATTTTAGGTCAATAAATAATAAAATAATTCCTTAAGGCTTTTTAAGACATCCTTGGTGCTATTTTTCCTCCTCCCTCCTATTCTTCTGCATTAGCCTCCCTCCTTTGTCCCCCATTAAAGCCCCCCATTTTTCTCATTTTCTCCTACAAAAATACTCAACAATAAATATTTGATGACCTCTTACATGCTGTTCAGGTACGTTCCCAGACTGTTTGCCTATACCTCTGCACATGAACTTAGGAATCTGTGGTATCACTTCTTGTTTTTTAGTTACTCCTGAAAGATACATATTTGGATTTATGTTTGTCAGTGTGTCTATTTATGCCACCATGCTACTTATTGAAATAGATGATAAATGCTTACAAGATTATTTAATAGATGAATGAACAGGTGAATTGTCACATATGTTAATTGGTATCTCTTGAATCTGCTTTCTTGCTTCCTTATCTAGCAAGTGATGGGACTTTCTCTCTGCCATGTCTTCAGTCCTGCTATTAAGAGAAGGGATGGTGGCCACGATGTTGACAGCTGCTTTGAAGGAGTACAGAGTGTACATTACTATGTGGCTTCCTACATAGTAAGACTTTTGGCTGCGTTTCAAATCAAATCTAGAAAAGATGTATTAAAAGAAACTTTGGGCTGGGCATAGGTGGCACACCTCCCAGCACTCAGGAGGCAGAGGTAGGCGGATCACTGTGAGTTCGAGGCCAGCCTGGTCTACAAAGTAATTCCAGCACAGCCAAGGCTACACAGAGAAACCCTGTCTTGAGAGAAAGAACGAAAGAGAAAGAAGAAAGAAAGAAAGAAAAGAAAGAAGAAAGAAAGAAAGAAAGAAAGAAAGAAAGAAAGAAAGAAAGAAAGAAAGAAAGAAACTTTGGATGTAAGGTGGTTTACTATTGGCTACTTCCACAGCAGATTTATGTAAAGCTTGCACATAGCAAAAGCCCGTCATCTTCAGTTCGTTCCATATTGAAATTAAGACCATTGATAAAGAGGACAGGACAAGGTACCACTGTTTACTTAGGTACCACTGCCCTCTGCTGGACAGAATTAGAAGCTTCCCAGTGAATAGATGTGATTTTCCAGACTCTGGAAATTTGTAATCTAATCAAATGCATAGCTAAAACTAGCTCCATTGGTTTAGGGAGTTGTTGATTGTTGTTTTTTTGCCCTAAGGCTCTGGTATGACTTTTTTTTGGTCCAGTATGACTTAACACAGCACTGTAATATTTTGATCGCTCTGGATTTCTTTGTATGTTGTTTTGAATTGATAGGTAATAATTTCACATATTTATGAGGTGCAACGACGTGTTTCAGTGCTTGAATACATAATGTAGCAATTAAGTCAAGTCATTAGTAGTATATCTTCTGATGCATTTATCAATTCTTAGTGGTGAGAACATTCAGAAGTCCTTTCTCCTGGCTACTTTGAAATATTCAAGGCAATGTTATTTACCCTCATCATCCTATGTGCAATAGAACATCGCAAATCACTCCTCTGATCAGATTGTGCCTTTGTGCAGTTGATTAATCTCTGGCTATTGTGCTTCACCTAGCTCCACTTCTATAACACTCTTCACATCACATAAAATAAACACAGCCCCCTCCCCTGAGTTAACTATGAGTTACATGAAAGGTGCTGGACTAAGGTGTTAAGAAGATTAAAAGAGATAAGCAGAACACATTGCCCTCTGGGGTCACCAGTTTATGAAAACTGAGAGTATTTCAGAATCAGTTTGTAAATAATATTCTAAAAGTTAACTCTAATAGGACCAAGGTTATTAAGAAAAACAAATAAGCAAATTTATGATATGGATGGAAGACATGGGAATCAGCTCATAAGAGGTAAAATCATATCACCTAAATCTTGAAAGGATTAATATTAAGAAGCAGAATTAGGAAGGAGGAGCAGAGAACAATTTTAAAAGGTGAAAGGTATAAGGTGTGTGTGTGTAAGAGAGAGAGGGAGGGAGGGACGGAGGGAGGGCGGGAAGGAGGGAGAGAGGGAGGGAGGGAGCAGGAATGTTCTAGACTGTCTAAAACACATGGCACATATAAGAACAAAGGGACCTAGTAAGCATACCCAAACACAGATACAAGGGCACCCACACCAAGCAAAAAGTTACGTGCTCATGTTTCCTACTGGAAGGAACAACAAACGTGAAGATGATACCTAAAGCATTAACACCAAAGATGCTTTTCCAGGAAGAGTGATTGTGAAAGTGAAGAAAAGGCCAGGATGCAAGCCAAAAGGCCACCAGTGTTTAGGAGATGCGAAGAGGAAAAAGAAAAGAATCTTAGTGAAATTTAGGAATGGGAGGGAACACCAAATGCAAAAAAAGATGATGGTCAAAGGGGTGTGGAGAACTCTGAATGAGGCATTAGCAATGGTGCTAACTGTAGTAGTGGGACAGTGATTCAAAGAGATGCTGAAGGTCCCAAGAGACAAGGAACCAAAACAGCAAGAGAAATAAGGTTAGTGCACAGTGTTGCCTTTCTACAGACACTGCAGTTGTCTAGTAGATGTGAATAGCAAGACAGTTCGTTATTAGAATGCCTAAAGAGATACATTATTGGTGCAATACTATTTTTTTTTAATTAGGCAGTAGCAGGTGATAAATGAAGCAACATTTTAACCTTGTGTATTTTATTGAAATTAGTTTTTAATAGAAATGATGCCTTGTGAATCTCTGGGCTTTCAAACTGTTGGTTTTATTAGTTACTTGAGAGTAAGTATATATACAGTCTGACAGCAAGTGTTTTCCAGGAATGTTACCTCTGCATATTATAGCACTGGTTGTTATTTACTGGGGTCTAAGGGCAATAAGGTTTTGTACATTATTATAATCCCAAATCTATGTTGATCCAAACTCTTACAAGTCTATTGTCAAAACAAGCATATCTCTGGGTTATAGCAAATCTCAGAGATGTTTTCCCCACTCTCTTCTCTACCAGTAACCAGTCCAATGGGAAGCACCCTCAGTCAGCAGCTTGTAAGACACCTGCCTAAGAGGTTTAGTTCTCTCCTGCCACCCAGCCCCTAATGTCTTATAAGATCCTATTGCCTCCCCATCCTTCCGAATCCCAGAACACAGCCCATCAAGATGCCTTGCCTTCTCCCTGGCCCACTGACCCTCCTCTGTTTCTCAGTGTCCCAGCCCTGTACACAGGAGGGCTGGTTCTAAGGATCATGCACTTTCCCCAAGCTGTCTTTTCTGGTTCTTGCTATTTCAAAAGTAGTAAGTTTAAATTTTGGCTTTGGTTTGGTTTTCATAATCTGCTCTCTATAAACATTTCCCCCATCAAACAAAGGTGAGTTAGACAGACACTGGGGTTAAAAAAAATTGACTGGGGGAAGTTTTAGTTTATAGATCCCAAACGTCATCTTGCCACTTAAGCAAAAAGAAAAGTGGAAAGGTAAGATGAAAGGGGGGAAGGGAAAAGGAGAAGGAAGCAACCAGTCAATCACCCACATCTAACGTAACAAGCACTGGGTAGACCCAGCTTTGCAACATACCTTTTCAGTTCACTATTGACATGAGCATGTTCACATTTCCACTGTGTCTATCCTTTACTGCCCAAAAGCTTCAGCCTTTTTCATTTAATTTCATCTAGCAAGGCTTTTCTAACTATATTAGTCAATTAGGAAAAAAACCTTGCTCAATGAATTTTTTGGAAAAACCTTGCTCAATAAATTTCTTTTGATTTTCATTAATTTTAGTAAAAATGTTGACATGTTTTATTCCAACCAATTATATCAAAAGAGTTTTCACCAAACAAAACAAGTTTAGCTAAGTAATAGACAGCAATCCTTGAAAACACCCTAGTATGGTTTTTGACAATGACTAACATAATACCGTTTGTACAACTAGCACAGTACTTGTACAGTGAGAAAGGGTCCTGAGAGTGAATGCTGTCTGAGAGCGCTCTGGTGGCTCGTTCTTTTGAAAGGTAGATTCTCTGTGCAGCATTTTATTTACCAATTCTTCACATTTGGGGAAATGGTTGTTATTTTGTACTCAAAATTGTAATTGTACTTAGATGTGTAACCAGAGGACTGAAAAACAGGAAGCCAAAGGAAAAGTTGTCCTGACAGCCCCCTTAATGTATAGGAAAGACATAAACTCCATGCCTTCATCCACATAGTGTGACTGCACACCCAAGTATTTTGGAATCACCTAATAGCGCCCAACTCATGTGTTTTGTGTTACATTATACAGTCGGAAACTACTGTGTTAAAAAAAAAAAAAAAAGACAGAGGAGCAACTTATTAACATAATCAGCATAAAAACATACTTTTGACTTAGGGTTAAATTTTCTTGATTTGTTTCTAATTAATTTTTTCAAGTTATCTGGAAGGTACAATTGCTTTTCAGTAGTCAAGTCAGAGAAACAGAATCTCTAAGTTGCCCTAATTTGCTACTCTGCTGCTATGATAAAGCATATTTAAGGAAGCAATTTAAGGAAGGAGATGTTTAAACTTACAGATTATAGCCCATCATGGAGGGAAACCAGCAGGAGCTATAACAGAGACCACAACGGAGCATTGCTTCCTGGCTTACTCTCTCTGGCTTGCTGAGCTGCTTTTCTTACTCAACTCAGACCCTCCTACGTAAATCAGTAATCAGGAAAATGCCCCAAATACTTGCGTGCAGGCCAATCTGATGGGGGCATCTTTTCAATTGAGGTTGTCTCTCCCCAGGTGACTCTATCTCTGTCTCTAATTTGGGTCAAGTTGGCAAAAAACTACCAGCACAACGATGTATGTGAAGCAAATCTGTATATGAAAACTTTTTACCAGTGTATATGACTCTAAAATATATATGCCCCTATAAAGTGTTTTAAATGGCTGTATAAATTACATTATATAAATATACCATAATTCATTTACGCAATCCTCAGTCGTTGGAAATTCAGTGATCTTTTTTCAGGTTTCATTTTTGTAAACAATATTATGGATGAATATCTGTGTGGCAGTAAACAGTTCTCGGCTCTTCTGATTCCCATAAATAATTTTATACTCATACCAAATTAAAGAGACCTAGATTACACTAGAATCCTACCCATAGAGTCTACACAAACACAGAAACAAATTTGTAAAATTTTGATGTGATTACCCAGTTCAGATGAATGCCATTCTTGCTCCAGTTAACTTTCGTTTTATCATACAACAAGTTCTTTGAAGACATAGAGTCCAAACAGCAGCTCTAGTCCACTAATTTGACATCAACGCTTTTTTTATTGGAATCTCTTCTGTATGACTCAATCATTGTAGGTTATAGTTTCAATAAGGGTGAATAACAGGCTTTTTAAAAAGAAAGAAAGAATATCTCTAATTCTAATTCTTCTGCCTCCTATCCATTTATTGACCTGTAAAGGAAATTAATATAGAAAATCTGGTAAGCTATGTGGGCATCGTGTTGCCCACTAATCATTCTGCATAGCTAAGATTCCCTCGTGTTCTCTAGTTACCTGGGAAACTCTTTGAAGAAATTAACTTATGACAAGTATAGTGAAAGCAAGATCCCCTAGATCCTGATCACTCTAAGTAAGCATGGTTAGAAGAGTAAGGCTGGATGTTTTTACATACACAGAGGTTCTTATTTCCAATTCAGATGTGGCCTGACAACATATAAGCCAAGCACAATGCTGGGTAAAGCCGGCAAGGCTTCTGTAGATTCCATCACTCGCTTTCAAATCCAACAAACTTGCTTTTAGCTTCTCTTCCCTAAAGCTTATCTAGAGTACATATGTGAGATCCTGAACAGCAGTTATTCTCAAAGTACAATCCCCAGGGTGGCAGTAACACCTGGGATTCAAGCTGACTCAGCTATGGAGCTTGCCATGTATGTTTTAGCAGTCCCTGTGGATGGGTTTGCTATACAAATTAGTTTCCTAGAGCAACAGAGATGATATTAACAGAAACCATTGCTTAAAAGTACAAAAGTATGTTCTCCCATAGTTCAGATGATTCAGAAGTCTCGAATCAAGGTGATGAAGGGGCTTCCTCCCATCTAGCATTCCTTGTTCCCTGTTTTTCCCTGGCCACGGTGGCTGTTGTTACATGATTGGACGTGTGTTTCTGCTCTGTCTTCACACAGCTTGCCATTACATATGGCTCCTTAACTTCCGGCTTTAATGAGGACACTTGGCATTGGATCTGAGGCCCATTTGCTACGTCAGAATGATATCACCTTGGCATGCTTAGCAAGTTTAAACCCTATTCTATATGTTATGAAAAGTAAAAGGCATGTTTAAATAGGCTAAAAAACAAGAAACAGAAAGTAGGTTAGGCAATGGATGTGTTACTTTCCCTAACCTAATCACAATACAGTGTACTGGTTTTGATCACATTGTACCCCATAAATACGAACAGCTATTACATGTTAATTCGTAAGAAAACCAAAATTGATTTTTTTTTTTTTAGAGAAGGTTACACCTGCGACCTGCAAGATGGCTCAACAGATGAAGGTACTTGCTTGCCATCAGGTTTGACAGCTTGTGTTCGATCTCCAGAACCCACCAAAAGGTAGAAGATGAAAACTGACTCCCCTAGCTGGGTGTGGTGGTGCTTGTCTTTAATTCCAGAACTTAGGAGGCAGAGGCAGGCTAATGTCTGTGAGTTTGAGGCCAGCCTGATCTACAGAGAGAATTTCAGGACATCCAGGGCTATTACACAGAGAAAACTCTGTGAAAAGAAAGAAAGAAAGAAAGAAAGAAAGAAAGAAAGCTGACTCCCCAAAGTTGTCCTATGACCTCCACCTGTGCAGCGTGGCAAGTCTTGCAAACACACACACACACACACACACACACACACACACACACACACACACACATTTTTATAATAAACTTAAGCAACAACAAAATCCACCTATAATAATGTCCTAGGGGCCATCTCTTTATGGGATGCTACAATTCCGACGTTCTGTTCCCCCTAAAGGGCCAAATGTTAAAGGCATGGTGCCTGGGATGCTGCTAACGAGAGGCAGTAGGTTGTTAAGGGATAAGGCTTAGCAGAGTGATCTCAGATCATTAGAGACACTTGGAAGGAATTCATCACCCCCCCCTACACACACACACACACACACACACACACACACACACACACACACACACACACACACACACACTTCCTGGCGATGAGGTAAATAATACTTTCTCATATACTCTTCATCACCACTACATTCTCTCTCCATCACCGCTAATACTCTTCATCACCACTATCTGGTAGCCCCAGCAGAAGCCTAAATCAAAACGTCTACCAAATCTGACACTAGAACCTCCTGACCTAAGCTCTGATTAAAAACCTTTCTAGATAGTTGTATCAGGTACTTTTTTAAAAGATTTACTTATTATTTATTATATTTATTACATTCATTGAGTTTATTATGTTTATCACAACATTTGCCTGCATGTGTGCCTGACCGCCAGAAGAGGGCACCAGATCTCATTATGATGATGAGCCACCATGTGGTTGCTGAGAACTGAACTCAGGACCTCTGGAAGAGCAGATAGTGCTCTTAACCTCTGAGCCGTCTCTCCAGCCCTATTGGGTACTTCTTTAGAAACAGAAAGATAACTGACATGGGAGCCGTCATTCAACCTGCTACCGTACATAGATCTGAGAAGCTCAGCGCAGGATGGGAAGTCCACCTCGCAGCCCTTTGCTTTAATACCACATGGATGCTTCATTTCTGATTTTCTCCTTCTGCATCCGGTTTATTTCCTTCCCTTCCTTTTATTAACTTGTTGTTATATATTCCTATTTCTTGTTCCACTATTCTGTCTTCACTCTTTCCCCTGAGTAAGACTGTCTCCAGCACTCCTTGATTCTTCTCATACACTCTCCTGTAAGCAGGTAATTTGCATTTCCATTTTAGCAGAAAGTTTATCGTAGAAGAACCTCGTTCTCAATCTCAATCAAACAAAGTCACATTGTCTATATGATGTGACCAGATATGATTTTAAAGTTAATACTACAGACAACAAATGCTATATATACAACTTTTAGTAATTCTTTTTAAAGTCGTTGAAACTAGTGTCCTCTGGTGGCCAGTAGAGGAATTTGTGACACATATTGAAGTTGTCTGTAGGAGACACCTAGACACAAAGTACATTACTAGCTCTTCAGTACAAATTTTCCTGTATTGTTTCAGATATTCTACAATATTTGATCAGAATATTATTTGATCAGGATAATAGGTATTTGATTAAAAACAAAGTGTTGCAAGTTCATGAGCATAACTCTACAAACTTCCTTGATGACTTAAATTCATTACCCAAAAGAATACTTTCAGAAACTTTATAATGCATGAAAATAAAAACAAATAGAGCTATGACTAAAATCAGACAGCATAATTAAGCATGATGGATTTTGCATGCTGATATGGACATTTTAACCATCTGAAATTTCTTTAGCTGTACTATTGATCACTAATTATTCTTTTTCTTTGAAATTTCAGCTAGTTCACAATCATTTTCTTCCCCTCCCTTCCCTCCCTTCTGAGATCATATGAAAATAATAAAATAAATACATGACGATACATCTATAATGGAGTCAAAATATTCAACAGGTGGGGTCATGTGCACAAAAAAATGAAGCTCTGCCAAGATGCTAGAGGCAAGTATAGAGCAGATTCTTGTATGTGAGATCGAGTGCTTGCTACTGAAACTGAAAACTAAAATTAAAACTACTTGATTCGTTATTACCCTAGACAGAATGTGAAAGATAGAACAAAAAACAAGAACAAAAAATGAAAACATGTGCTGTGGGGTTGTGCGGAAGGAGGAACATTTATTTGTTGCTGGCCAAAATGCAAACTGGTACAACAAATATGGATATCAGTGTGGCTGTTCCTCAAGAATCTAGAAATAGATCTACTTCGACATCCAGCTATACCCTCTTAGGCATATGCCCAAGGACTCACTATCTTACTACAGAGATACTTGTTCAGCCATGTTCATTGCTGTCCCACACAATATCCAGAAATAGGGGGGAGGGGGAAGAGCCCAGAAGTCCACGATCAGATGAATGATTTGGAAAAGTTTGATATAGCTACACAATAGAACATTACTCAGCTGTTAAGAAAAATGAAATTGTAGTTTTGGCTGTGAACATAAGCTTTAATAGCTGAGCCACCTCTCCAGCCCAATGTCTTTAATCCCAACACTCAGGAGGCAGAAGCATGTGGATTTCTGTGTGTTCGAGGTCAGCCTGGGCTACAAAGCAAGTTCCAGGACATCCAAGGCTGTTAATACAGAGAAACTCTGTCTCAAAAAGCCTAGAGAAAGAGAGAAGAAGAGAAGAAGAAGAAGAAAAAGAAGAAGAAAAAGAAGAAGAAGAAGAAGAAGAAGAAGAAGAAGAAGAAGAAGAAGAAGAAGAAGAGGAGCAACAACAACAACAACAACAACAACAAGAAAAAGGGGAAAAAGAAAAGAAGTTGAACGTAAATGGATGGCACTAGGAAAAAAAATCACCCTGAGTGATGTAACCCAGACACCAATAGACAAATATTGTGTTTTCATTTATTTATGGATGTTAGCTTTTAAGTCTTTGATACATGTATGCTACAATTCAAATAACCACGGAAGAGAGGATCTCCCAAGGAAGAAGAAATAGAATGTGGTGTTATGGAGATATAAGCCAAAACTAGAACAGAAGGGTTAAATGAGAAGGAGGAATATGGGAGAGACGGTTAAGTGAGGGAATTGAGGAGGACAATAATCATTGAAGGCCTTTTGAGAAAATATATGAAAGCCTTCTACTAAGAAGCTTCCTAAAATATATACACATATGAAAGGCATCTAAATGGAGACGCCATATAGTTGTAGAAGGCAATACCCCAACTAAGCATCTTATGCCACCAAGTAAACCCTACAGTGCCAGTAATGGGTTACATCTTTTTGAGTAATTGTTCAAAGGGATCCCACAGATTTCATCTCATAGTCATAGGCTATGACTAAGGCTATCAATACCCGCCCCCCAACTTGATAGTAAGCCTCTGTTGCTGAAGACAACATTTATGTCACTGAACACACACACACACAAAGTTGAGCTGTTTACTCAACTAGAAGTTTCTAACTAGTGTTCATGATACTGCATCCTACCAGAAGAGAAAGATAATCATCAACACCACCCCTTACAAACCCTGTGATCTATAGCAGCAACTTGCCTGCAATATATACTAGTGCAATATTGGTACAAATATTATGGGAGAAACCAATCACTTTTTTTTTCTTCACTTAAGATTCATCCTGTGACATAAAACCCATACCTGACACTGTTAATGTGGTCCAAAACCTGAGGATTGATAGGTCATGGGCCTACAGGAAGATCTCATACTAAACCTAAACCTAATTACTCCGCTAAAAGAACATAGCAACAAACTGGCTCCTAGTGGTATGCTTCAAAACCTATAGATCAAAGCTTCACTCATCAAAGAAGCTTCTTGCAACAGGCAGGAATTATCCCAGAGATCTACAACTAGACAATATGAAGAGAGTGAGAAAGTTTGGAGTGTGCCATCCTAAATTCATCAAAAGTCCTGCTTTCATGAAACCTTCCTTCCTTCTAAGGACATAGCGCCTTGCACACACAGTGGGACGAATGCACATATAAATTCACAGACACTTTGGCATCACACAGAAGGCCTGCACAGGGTCGAGCCAGAGAAGAGTGGATGAAGGTTCCACCCTTAATCAAAAAGCTATTTGCAATTGATACCCATTGGGTATCAACACAATGGGAAAATCAGTTTTCTACAATGAAATGTCACAGTGTAAATCAACCACACTGTAGGGCAGGCCACATGCCCAAGTATAGTTGAGCAGCACAAAACAAACTCCACGGGTTTAGGGTTTTGTTTTTTGTTTCTTTCTTTCTTTCTTTGTTGTGGCAGGGGGCGGGGTGGGGGACTTTTTTTTTTTTTTTTTTTTTTTTTGGCATTTTGTGCATTATTGGGTTTTGTGTGTATGTTTGTTTTGTTTTTTATTTTTGTGGGGGATTTTAGTTTTGGTTTTTTTTTTTAAGAGAAAGAATATAAAGTTGGGTAGGGAGACAAGAATAATCTGGGAGAACATGGGGGAGGAGAGAAACATGATTAAAATATATTGTATGAACAAGTTTTAAATTAAAAAATTATTATTTCCCTCTCCTATATTGTAATTTCTTTTTTCTCATCATGTGTCAGAACATAAACATTTCCTGAAGTAAAAGAAGAGCAAATAAGGAAGAAAGAGGGGAAAGTTTTATAGAAAGAAGAAAAGAAATGACAGTAGATTAAAAATTACCAAAATGAATGCGTATTGTATATGTATTTATAAGAAAAATTTATTATTTTGTACAATTAAAACTGTAGTATTTATAGTCAATAAAATAACAAGTACTTCTTTTAAACAATCTCATTCCTTCAGTAGATACTCCCATTGTTACAGGCTGATCTGTGTTCTCTTCCCCACATTAAAATGCATGTATTGAACCTGAAACCCTGTGGACCTCAGAATACAAAATATCCTTGGAGACAACATCTCTGAAGAAGTAATTCAAGTAAAATAAGATTACTTCAGTGAACTGTAATGCAATATGAATGTTGTTTTTATTAAGCAGCAAAAGAGAGAGAGAGAGAGAGAGAGAGAGAGAGAGAGAGAGAGAGAGAGAGAGAATAGGACTCAGACAAAAATCAGACAAAGGAACACATCCATGCCCTCCTGCAGAGCCTGGTAGCATGATCAAATTGAACAACACACCCCATAAAAGGAAACTCCAACACTCCTCCACTAACAAGAGCTGCTAGAGTTGGATACTTATTATTTCCAAACTATGGACCACAGCCCCACAGGTAGTCTACAGGAAAACAAACAGGCTCAGATGTGCCCCTGAGTAGGCAATTAGAGAGAAATAGGACTGAACTTCCTTCACTACATCACAATGACAATTTTATACTCATTAACTTTAAGCATTGCATATTAATCTCAATGTGAATGGTTTCCTTTACATAAAATACAGAACTCTAAAAATATCATTAAAAAGTGAGGTAAAGCTAAAAGGGGGTGTCAAAGTTTTCACATGGGGAACAGAGAAAAAAAGAACAGTCAGACATTAATAGTCTATCATGCAGAAAACAAGTGAGCAGACATGATTTAGAACTTCCTTTACAAAGACACATCATCTCTTCCACGGGAAGAAAGAGTAAGGATATCTGAAGATCCCACACATAACTTTTAGAAATAATTGCTAAATGATGCACTCTCCTGGCATTGGTGGAAAGATGTGCTTGGGCTAGGAAGCAGTTAGCTACACTAGACATCTGGACTCCAGGAGGAAGAAGGTACTCCATATGGCATGCTTTCTCGTTTTAGGATGCTTAAGTGGGAGAAACACTTTGGGCTTGGCCACAGACAGTATAAACACAAGACGCGGTTATTCAGGTGATGTGACACTGTTTGCTTTCCAACACAAGATCCTTAATGGGCTCTATCTAGCTCGTATTAGGATGATGGTTTCAAACAGACTGAGTGTTCTCTTTTCCCACCAGCTCCAGTCAGGTGAAAGTCTTCAGCTTCTCCACTGTCCAGCAACCTGGAGGGAGGCCCCAGGTGGATCCTCAACAGTTCCTATATCTCTAGGTAAAAATGACTGATGTCAGGGTAAAGACACAAAGGAACTAAATTCAGACAATAATAGCATGTCAGAGAAAAAGCAATTGGAGTTAAAGAGTTTAAAGACCATTGAAAAGGGAATTAAGAACATAAACATTAGGGTTTATTAAACCATCCAAGCATATACAGAATTAAGAATGGACATTAAAACAGTGAAAAATAAAAATTTAACTATTAAACTATTAAAAGTGAAAAGTAATAAAGGCAATTTGATAAATACATTAAAATACAAAAGTAGCATATAGTACATACAATGCATGAAACGAACTGGCAGAAGTGCGAACATATCAGTAATAAGAATTAAACCAGAATGAACTGATCTGTTAAAAGACAAAATTCTAGGACAGAATTTTTTTTCCATGAAAGAGTTTGTGGTTCATCTTGATATCTTGAAACTTGACTGGATCTGGAACCACCTAAGAATCATGGAGGGTCTGTGTGGGAATCCCAGACAAGATGAACTGAGCAAGAAAAGGATTTCTCAGAGTAAAGGGTGCCTTGCAACAGGTGGCCCAGACAGAAAAGGGTCTGATGTCAACGCAGTGTTGCCTCCTGCCTTCCTCCCTCCCTCCCTTCTTCCCTCCCTCCCTCCTTCCTGCCTTCTTCCCTCCTTCCTGTTTCCCTCCCTCCCTTCTGGCCTGCCTGCCTGCTTGCCTGCACTTCTTGGTGGTTAGCATACTGTCCCTCTTGTTGCTGCTCCTGCTGCTGCCCTTTAATGACATCAGACTTCAGCATCCTCAGCTGCCATTGTGGACCAAATGCCTACTACTTTTCAGGATATTCTTCAGACCTCCAGTAGTAGATTAAGACTGCTGGAGCATCCAGACTCACGGGCTGAGCAGCTACTGGGTTCTCAGTCTCAACAGCATGCCAATGTCCACTGTTAGATTATCCAATCTGTATTACATAAGCCAATCTAGTAAAATCTCTTCTAAAACACACACACACACCCACACACACACACCTTATTGTATTTGCTCCTCTAGAGAACCTTTCCTATGTAACACAGGGGTATTTTATATATAATACATATCATATACAGTGGGTCACATAAAATGAAACAGCACAAGAAGTATATAGGAAAGTGTGGAAAAAATCCAAGTGTGTTAGTATATTTTATGTTGTTATAAAAGAATTTCTGAGATTAGATAATTTAAAACAATTTACTAGCTCATGGCTTTGGAACACTTTAATTCACTTTCTTTTCTTAGAAAAATATTTATTGGCAAATACTATGCCAGGGATAGATAGATAGATAGATAAACAGACAGACAGACAGGCAGGCAGATGGACACCAAGATATGGTCTCATTAATGAGAAAATAAAGACCGGGAAGAAAATGACATTAATCAAAGGATTATGTAAACCTATACCATACTAAATATTAATCACCTTATAAAGTTCCCAATGTTATCTTCATCATTATTCCCTTTTCAGCAAAATGGGAATTTTGGGGCACAGAGCATGAGCAAGTTAAAATTTACCCAAAGTCAGTATCACGTGGTGGGACTAGGTCTTGAACTCAGATGGATCTATTAAAAAGCATGGCTTTAAAATCTATTCAATGGGAAAAGAATAACATCTTCAACAAATGGTGCTGGCCTAACTGGATGTTTACATGTAGAAAAATGCAATTAGACCCATACTTGTCACCATGCACAAAACTCAAGTCCAAGTGCATTAAAGACCAGAGACACTAAGTCACTTAGAAGAAAAAGTGGGGAAGAACCTGGAACACAATGGCACAGGAGACAACTTCTTGAACAGAACACCAACAGCCCAGGCCTTAAGGTCAGCAATTAATAAATGGGACCTCATGAGGACGAGAAGCTTCTGTAAGGCAGGAGACACTGTCAAAAGAACAAAGCAACAGCCTACAGACTGGGAAAAGATCTTCACCAACCCTACATCTGACAAAGGTCTAATATCCAAAATATATAAAGAACTCAAGAAATTAAACATCACCAAACCAAATAATCCAATTGAAAAATGAGGCTCAGAATTAAACAGAGAATTCTCAACAGAGGAATATCAAATGGCTGAGAAACACTTAAAGAAATGCTCAATGTCTTTAGTCATCAGAGAAATACAAATCAAAACAACTCTGAGATTCCATCTTACACCCATCAGAATGGCTAAGATCAAAAATTCAAGTGGCACCACATGCTGGCAAGGATGTGAAGAAAGAGAAACACTCCTTTATTGCTGGTGGGAATGCAGACTACTACAGCCACTTTGGAAATCTGTCTGGCACTATCTCAGAAAACTGAAAATAAGGCTTCCTCAAGACTCAGCTATTCCACTCCTTGGAATATATCCAGAAGATGCTCCAGCATACAACAGGGACATATGCTCAACCATGTTCATAGTGGCCTTATTCATAATAGCCAGAACATGGAAACAGCCTAAGTGTCCCTCAGTAGAAGAATGGACTAAGAAACTGTGGTATATTTACACGATGGAATACTACTCAGCTATTAAAAATGAAGAATTCCCGAAATTTGTGGACAAATGGATTGAACGAAATGATCATAATGAGTGAGCTAACCTAGAAGCAGAGAGAATCAAATGGTATATACTCACTTATGACTGGACGTGAAAGTCTTCACTTACCAGGAAAATGGGATAGAGATGAGGACATCCTATTGGGACTGTAGGTGAGAGAAATATAGGAGATAGGGAAATAGATGGATCCAGAGGGTCCTAGAAACCTACACTATGATGGGCAGATCTGGGCCCAGGGGTTCTGCTCGATCTATGGCACCAATCAAGGATAATATGTGCAGTCATCATTAAACTCCTACCCAGATCTAGCCAAGGGACAGAACATTCTCCACAGTTAAGTGGAGAGTGGGGACTGACTTTCACATGAACTCTGGTGCCCTATATTTGGCCAGGTTCCCTTGATGGGGAGGCCTGATGGCACTCAGAGGAAGGATAGCAGACTACCAAGAAGGGACTTGATACCCTAGCACCATATTCAGGGGGAGGAGGTCTCCCTCAGTCACAGTCATAGGGAAGGGGAATGGGGTGAAAGTGGGAGGGAGGGAGGAACAGGAGGATGCATGGGATGGGTAGCAAATGAAATGTAATATGAATGATTTCATTTTTCAATTAAAAAATTAAAATAAAAAACTGTGGCTTTAACTATGATGATCTCCACATGTGGAGGACAGATAAAGACATAATGCTATGGGTGAGTCCTGAGAACCTGCACTCCGAGGATTGGGTGGATATAAGGATTCCTAGGCGTGCACTAAGGAAAACAAGAAGGGTTCAAAGCAGGTTGGCTGGCTGGTGGGTATTACCCTTGGCAATAGGAGGCATGGCTGCAAAGGGCAAAACAATGTCAGCCATTGCTAGGGCAGAGGAAGAGTAGTGTGACACTGAGTGGGTGGTGGGGACATGCAAAGGCTAGAAGGAGCAGGGTCCTTTAAAGGAATTTTCTTGTTACACTGATAAAGAAATGAGAATTGATGAGTGGTGGTGAGAGTCAGTGGGGCCCAGGACTGGTCCAATGGAGTATATACAGGGACCCAGTGTCAGTAGTCAAAGGGCAGCTGAGTTGTGATGTGGCATGGACAGGCTGGTGGTGAGAAGTTAGCAGCTTTCCTCAAGGAAAGAAGTGGTGATGGGCTGGAAACAGGGACCTGAGACAGTGGCTGAAGAGGCACACGTGGTCAGGAGAAGCCTTGTTAGGGCTTTGAACTCACAGTGTGTGCATCTAGAAATGGCCAAGGTGTTTCTAGCAGTTAGGGGATGGGGAACTTCCCCCATGGGAGACCTCAGGGGAAGCAGCAGGAGATGACGCAGAGGGAGAGTGTGGACAGGAAGCTCCCCTGAAGCACTGCCAAGAGCAACAAAGGAAAAACACCTTTGCTGAAATCTGCCCTGGGCCATTGCTGGTGGTGGCATTTTGAGTTAATGAGGCCATGCATGGGGGAAAGATGTGGGGGAAAGGTCAGGACTCTCCCTGTCCAGGATGCTGATTCAGAAGGAGCAGGAGATTAAAGCAGATTGTGATCTCAAGAAATAACGAGCTCTCCAGATGGCCTGGAGAGACAGTACATTCCCAAAGCTCGTGGGGTTCATGTTGGAACAACTCTGGAGGAACTAGGGGAAGAAGCTCAAACTCAAGAATATGGGAACAGCTAGGACACAAATTGCTAAATTTTAAATATCTGAAGACGTTGTCTAAATTCTTTATTTTATATGAATTAGCACAATCTCCAGAGCCTTACAAAAAAACATCGCCTCCATTTAATATGGTTCACGTGTAGAGGAAGGAAAGATCACTCAAAGATACCCTGGGAGGTGACAAGAAATTGACTGCAGGTGTGCTGTCCTGATGTCCACATGTCTTACCCACATGTGTCACAGTGGGAAGAAGATCTGCTGTTAATCCCATTGACTTCTTTGCAGGAAATTACTGTTTGGTCTCAAACTCAGCACAAGTGGATAACTGAGGTGCCTATTTCACATATTAAAGTAGATGCTACTTCCAGGCTCTCAGAATGGCAAATATCCCTTACAGGGTCATCCTGGCTGGATATACCTCCCCCTCCCCCTGCAGGCCCTAGTCTAAGCCCCCCCAGCCCTTCCCTTCCCTGACTCCTATGTAATTCCGCCATTTTGTCCACGTGCTTCTTAGTCTCTTGGATCCCAAGAGCTCTCTTTGCTCCCTCTCTTCTCTCTTGTTCTCTCGCCCCTCCCCCCATTCTCCTCTCATAGACTGATGACCTGGTTCAGTGTGCACCAGTGCTTCTCAACCTTTGGGCCATGACTCCTTTGGAGGTGGAACAAACAACTTTTCACAGAGTTCACCTAAGGCCATCTGCACACCAGATATTTACAATAAGATTCATAACAGCAGCAAAAGTACAACTATTAAGTAGTAACAAAAATAATTTTCTGATTTGGGCATGGCCACAACATGAAGAACTACACTAAAGGGTGGCAGCATTAGGAAGGATCAGAACTGCTGGACCCTTCCAGATGCCTTTGGCTGCATTCGTTCTCATATCTACAACAAACCTCTCCCCACCAATGCCCGGGGCCCATCATATCCTTCTTTTTTCACTCATTTACCTTTTCTAATGATTCTCCTGCTGTGCTGCTCACCCCCTCCATCTGGCGAAGGCTTAACCAAAGTTTAGTCCACACTCACTGGAATAGCCATGATCACAGAGAACCAGAGAACCTCATGGAATAAAATAGAATCCTTTGACACTCACAAAACCAGGTCAGCATACTCCCCCACCCCTCTCAAAGCAGCATCAATTGTCTACAGTCCTTGTTGAGGGCAGAACTGTGCCTTCCCTATGTGCCAATCATATTTTGAAATTCTGACTCCCAATAAATATTTGGAAATAGAATCTTAAAAGTAATGATTAAGTTAAATATAGGTCATTGTGGTGACCCCTAATAAAGTTTACTGCTTTCTTCAAAAGAAAGGAATATGTGGGTGCACGAAAGGATAACAGGGGTGCACATTCACAGAGCAGAGGCATGTGAGCGCAGAGTGGGAAGGCAGCCACTGTCAGCCTAGGACAGAAGCCTAGGAAGAAAATAATGAGGTCCATGAGCTGTGAAACAGTATGCCCTTAAAACTAGGCACACCTCACTGTCATGCCTCATTTTTATGCCTTTCTTTTCCCTACTATTAAATTTCACCCACCTAATATCACTAGAAGGCAGTTGTAATAAAAAATAAAAAATAAATAAAAAGGGGTCAGGTGTATTGGCTTCCTGGAGCATGGCGAATCCACTCATGAGAACTGTGGTCACTAAGGGAGGGGGTTAAAGGGCTTGGAGTTTTGTCACGGTGTGTATTTAGGGAAGAAGGAGCTAGGCAAGGTCTAGGCGGAGACATCAGAATTTGTGTGTGCAGGAGGGACCCTGGAATAGTTAAGAACTGGTATCTCAGTGATAGGAGCTCTTTACAATTGCTAGACAGGGTTTGTCCTGAACAGGAGGCAAATGAGTTGGTGCTACAGGTTTGTCTTGCAAATGCAGGTCCTTGGGGCTCAGGCAGCCCTGAAGGCCAGGGTTTGGTGTGACTTGTTTTTTGTTTTTTTTTTTTTAACATTCTGGGCGCAGTTTTGCAACTTGTGGCTTCTGTTTCATTTCTTACTACTTACAACTTCTCTGTGCGTTACTCGGCGATCTGACCCTCTGATAGAGACCAGAGAGCTTTCTGGGTATCTCCAAAATCTCACAGCTGTTTATAAAACACTGTAGTCCTAAGATTAAAAAAAGGCAGTCTGACTTCTGAAAAACTAAGGACCTTCCACACTCAGATGACCAATTTGTATTTTCATGTAAACTGAAACCCGAAGTAAAGTTAATTAGTGGCTTAGCTCAAAACGTTGGTGTGTGCTACAGTGGGCAGAGCTTGACTCAGTTCCCATCACTCTGGCTAGTTAGACATTTGGGCAAATTAACCTCTTGGGTCGTGTTCATTACTATCACAATGACATAATAATAAGTCACTCATAGGGCTATTGTGAGAATTAAATAGCCGCGAAGTGGAGTTATGTAGCACTGCATACAAGATAACAAATAACCCTAAAAGTTCGTGGCTTAAAATAGCAGTTTTATTTCACTGGTGATTTTGCAGATCAGGATTACATACATTGCTTGAATGTTCGTGGCACTTCAAGAATCAGCTAAGGTGATGTCTCAGGGGTTACAGGATCCACCTCCAATTGAAGGATCTGCATCCAATTGAAGAATACATACCTGAGAAGGCTCACTTCTACACTTGATGTGCTGGTTCTAGCTGTCAGAGGGACAGCTTTAGGCTACAGGCTGGTTTCCTCCCCATGGGGCTACTCCGGGTTCCCTGCCTACTAGGTTCCAAGAGACCTGAGCAGAAGCTGGCAGGCTTCTTATAACATAGCCCTACTTCCCAGAGTCCCAGGTCTCTGCTGAAGCATCTCACAAAAGGCATCAGAGACTCGAGAGAATACAAATTAATCTCTACTTTTCCCCG
This sequence comes from Acomys russatus, assembly GCF_903995435.1. Taxonomy (NCBI): domain Eukaryota; kingdom Metazoa; phylum Chordata; class Mammalia; order Rodentia; family Muridae; genus Acomys; species Acomys russatus. The sequence continues at coordinate 38,608,275 of NC_067141.1, forward strand.
AGTGGAATGGTAATTCGGGCCTAAAACTCAGCTCCACTCCTGCAGTGTTTACCTCAGTGACCACCACACTCTGTGAACTATTGCAACCGCTGGCTCTCACAGAAAGAACACGAGGCAGCAGTTTTGTGTCATAAATCAGCATCAGAGAATTAAAGCAGGTAAGAGCCAGTGGTTAGAAAGGGCGTAGGGAGTGTCCTCTGGACACAACAGGACACTGTACTTGTGAACTCAGGACAGCTATAGTTACCTGCACAAGATCAAGCTCGTCAGCATTCTAGCACAGACGGAGTTACAAGTCTCCACCCCACAACTGAGGGTCTACCCACAGTTATTGGCTTCTAAGGAAGAGTCAGTTTCTTTTAAGGGTGTGGCCTTGGTTAGGTCACCCACATTGGAGTGGATGGTCCCACAACCAGAGGTATATATCTGCAAAACCAATTAGCCTACAATTGTTTTTACAAGAAGACACAATGTTGGGGAGAGGTGGAAGAGGGTAGTTGTGGGAGGAATTAGGAGGAGGATGAAAAAAAAATTTTTTTAATGATAGCATGAAACACGTTATTGCTGTGATAAATCTGACCTTAGGGCTTCGAAAGTGGTTTGTAGAAGAACATGGAACAGTTAGGAATTGCAAGCTAGAGACTCACCTGTGATATTGAGAAGAGCTTGATGGGAGGATTTAGTGGGCAATTGAAAGAGCAGAACGCTGCCATGGAGGGATGCGGCCATTAAAGCCCATGTTCACGAGGTTTCACGGAGCAACAAGGATTGTGTGGAGAATTGAAATCAGGTCAGGGGGATGGTAGTGCATGTCTTTAATCCCAGCACTCTCAAGAGGCAGAGGCAAGGGGAACTCTGAGTTCAAGGCCAGCCTGGTCTACAGAGTGAGTTCTAGAACAGCCAAGGCTACACAGAGAAACCCTGTCTCAAAAAAAACGAAATAAAACAACAAACAGATTTGAAACAGGGAAAAAAAATCTGACTATATTCAGCCTGTGTCCAAAAAATTTTAGTGAGGCTAAATTCCAAGTCAATGGCTAATTTATTTGGTAGAGAAAATTTCAAGGCAGCTTAGCTTAGCTGTGGCATGGTTCCTGACCATCCTTCTTGTCCAGATTTACAGTGAGTAAATAACAGTAAAGACCAGATCATAGAACAGAACAATGTTATGGCTAGATTTATGTCAACTTGACACAAGCTACAGTCATCTGAGAGGAAGAAACCTCGAATTAGAAAACACCTCAATAAGATCTGGCAGTAGGCAAGCTTGTAGGGCATTTTCTATTTAGTGACTGGGAGGACTGTAGGTAGTGTCAATCCTAGGCTGATGACACTGAAAAGAAAGCAGTCTCTTGAGCGAGCCAGTAGGCAGTACTCCTGCATGGCCTCTGCATCAGCTCCTGCGTAGGCTCTTGTTGTCTGAGTTCTTGTCCCGGCTTCCTCTGGTGATGAATGTGATGTGGAAATGTAAGCTAAATAGACCCTTTCCTCTCCAAGTTGTTTCAGTCAGGATGTTTCTTCACAGCACTAGATACTCTAGGACTCATGTTAAGACACCCATAACCGGTATGGACTAAACAGCTGTAAATGTTAAAGGGATCAGTGCTATTAAGGAGAAATGAGTTTGTCCTGGGATAGCAGGAATCCATATGATATTCATTTTGCAGGTTTGATGAATACAAGAGTTATGGGGTCATTGAAGTTTGTGTAAAGGTTCCATAAAGAAGCTGATGAGACCAGCCAGCATGTCAGGGAATGAATGTGTGTTCAAACAGCCTAATAGACACTTGTGTTTGTACACATAGATTGTGTTGCTCTCAGCTTTGGTGAAAGCAGCTTTGTTGTGTAGCAGGCAGCATCAATGCAGAGGCTCCTAACTGGCCAAAGTGCTAAGAGTAACTGGGAGTGCTCAGCTGAGGATAACTCTATATGGTCCTCCCTCTCTATCTTCCACAGAAGAAGGAACATCTCCAGTGAGGCGGTGGAAATAATGTAAGAGCTGGAAAATAGAGAGCAAAGCTATGAAATGCCGTCTTCTGGAAATGGCATGACTGTCAGCACTCAATAACTAACCACGACTATGATTACCTGCACAAAACCTGCCTGAGATCAGTCAACATCCCAGATGGCAACACCCAGTATATTAAAAACAAACAAACAAAAAGAAAAAGAAAAGGAAGGAGAGAACATAAAGGTAGGAGGGAGATACAGGGGACTTCAGGGGGACTGAGAATTTACAGGTGGGAGTAGATATGATCAAGAGATCTGAAGTACACTCAAGTACAAATTGTCAATGATAAACAAAAATAACTAAAAAGTAAATTATATTCAAGTGCCTACGACTTTCATAAGAATAAAGTTTATTACAAAACTTAGAGTAAAAGGAAGTTAAATAGTACTGGATGTATATCGTGTAATTTAAACCACGATTGTATGGAACAGAAAAGAGCTACAAACTAATTTGAGTACCATGGCATTTTATGTGTAGGTTTGAAATCACTATTAACACTGTAACAAAAGTATATGCAAGTCATTAAAATAAGCACAGCACCTTAGCAATGACTGAGGAAAGGAAACTGGCCTCCCACTCATATTTATTTAAAGACATTACAAAGTTTACTGGGCTCTCCCTTAAAAAGAAAACAAAACAGCTATAGTGTTTACTAAGAATGCTTTCCAAAACAAGCCATGCTTTCATCTTGGGGACTCTCCTGTGGCCTACATGGCAATGACTCTACAAAAACACTAACTTCATACAGTTCTTATTCAACTTGGAAGAGGAAATTAAACATAAAACACCAGTTGCCGACAGATGAGTGGCTGCCACTCTGTTACCAGAGACACTGCAGGGGATCAAGTGACCCTGTTGTTGCAGTCACTAAGGCACAAAGGAAGTGAGGACACGAGAGACACTCAACTCCTGTCACCTGACAGAGGTCACCATAGTGATGGAGAGCTATGAAGTGTGGATAATACCTGCCATCATCTCAAATGTCACCATGGCTAGCATCCCAGTTTCTTCCCTTATTAATCACACCAGCATTTATTTGAAATAAAAAATGTGTTGATGTTGAGTTGATCGGGCTCTTTGTACTCCCCTTGTAGCTACGGTACTCCCCTTGTAGCTACGGTGCTCCCCAGAACAAGAGGTAGGGAGAAGGAAGGGTGGGGGCTGGATATAAAAACACCTGGGAAATACTCTCAAGGAAAAATGCCCATAACTGGAAAATGCTGTCTCACTCAGCAACTCTCACAGCCCTTGCACCTGGCCTCTAGCTGTGTATCAGCTCTCATGTTCCTTCCAGTAAATCGCTTTGGGGCTCCAGCTCCAGCTATTCAAGAGGGAGAGGTACAGACATTGGACTTCTAAGGCCTTATCAAGAACAAAATTTTAAAATAATTCTTTTATTTGTGGAAAACTAACAATTTTCTGATTACTTAAATTTTCTTAAACATTTAATAGTCACAGACTGTAGTAGGAATAGTAGTAACCAATAAACTCACATTATGGAGAAAAACAATTATTGCTAACCATAAACGAAAAATGGAGAAATATGGTGATAACAATTTCTGACTTTAAAGAAAAGTATTCCCTGAGTGGTGGTCAGGACTTCAATGACATGTGAAAATCATGTGACTCACAAAAGAGCAATGCTTCCTGCCCTCTGCACGTCTACAGATCTAGCCAGTCAGATCCACTCACCCCAGGCCACATTCACTTAGCTTGGGTCTAAGTTGAAGGCTTCTGATCACTGTCCACCCACAGACCTACCATTTGGACCCCAGTTCCAAGACCAAGTGCAGCAGCAGTTGACCCACAGGCAAGAGAGTTAGTGTGCCATCTGCAGTAGGTTATACTATAATCCAGAGCTCTCAAAACTCAGGACTTGAGGGCAAGTTCTTAAACTTGGGGAAAAAAAATGGATATAGCAATGACACCTTGAACTCACACTAGATGACATTGCCTGATCCTCATGTGGTTATTGAGAAGATGGAGAAGAGTTAATCAGTGTCACCGATAGAGAAATGATGGGGTGAGGACTGCAGGCCCTGAGCCCTGGTATCACAGTGTCATATGAGACTGTCATGACTGACTCCTCTGAGTAAAAGGCACTGGTGGATCCTTCAAACCCACCCGTGTCCATGCAGTTGCTATTTCCACACCCTGGACTCTTCTGTGACTTAAGGCATCTCCTGGTATCAAGGAGTCCATGGAATGGGGAAGGGAAGTTCTTTTCATATTCTTGTTGCAAATCAGTGATTGATGAAACTTAATTTCAAGTGTTGAAAATTACATCTTTCTCTCACTGACATTATGGTACTCAGTTCTCAGTGTTGAGGGCAAACAAGGAGTTATAAAGCCGAATCGTTTGAATTGCTTTAATTTTGAAATGATATAAATGATAGGAATCCAAATGCCTTTCTGACTTGAAATCAGGATATGCTTAGCACTGGACACAGAACCTATGAACCCCATCAAACTGCTCCTCAGTGACAATATAAAGCTCTAAGTGGCACAATATTCTCCCCAGTTGCCCTCTGAGTTATTATAGAGACAGAAGGTCTTGTGTACCCCAGGCTGGTTTTGAGCTATGTCATCTGACCCTGAACTTATGACCTTCCTACTTCTTCCTCCCAAGTGCTGGGCTTACCAATGTACCCAACCATTCCTGTTACTTGATTTTTAACTAGGCCTTTTCAAGTTATCAGGCTTTCCTCTGTAGCTCACAAAAGTAACTTTACATTCAAATCCACTGCCACACATGAGGCAATTCTGTAGTGTCTGAGGCAATTCTGTAGTGACAGCGAAACACAGATGCATCGTTTATACACACGTTTGTTTCTAATGAGAATATCTTTATTCTCCTATTTATAATAAACACTTATTTATTAAGCAATCACAGTGCCAAGCATTATTCAAAATCATTTGTATCATTTTATATAAGCCTTAATCGTCTAGGCCAGTTGTTCTCAACATGTGCATCGAGACAATTCTGGGAAGGGGGATTGAATGACCCTTTCATCAAAGTTGCATCTCATGTATTTATATTACAATTCGCAACTAGCAAAATAACAGTTATAAAGTATCAATAAAACTAATTTTATGGTTGGCGGCACCAGCATATGAGAAGCTGTACTAAAGGGTGGCAGCATTAGGAAGGTTGAAAACCACTGCTCTAGGCAGTCAGTACTGCTTTTTTTTTTGTCTATGTTCGGCTTAGGGAACCAGAGTGTTTAAGAAACTCAGCCAAGGTCACCTAGCCATGAGCTGCAGAGGAAACACATACAAATACCAAGAACTTGACTCCGACTCCTAAACATTCTTAGGCACTTCTTGTAGCACTCGAAGGAGCATTACAAAAGGTGGCCATGTCTTTGCTGCTTATCCCGTGTCTCTCCCACTTTCCCTTGGGCTCTCTGTGGCTCCCTAAGGAAGTCCCTTGGATTGCCCGAGCCTTCCTTCCCAGCGGTATCCAGGAGTCCAGCCTCTGCCCAGCTCTGCAGAAAGTCTGCAGTCTGCAGAAACTGCAAGCCGAGACCTGAGGCCAAGCATCCTGGGAAATCCTTGCTGCAGACTGAGGACCTCCACAAGAAACAACGGCGGCGAAAGCACTTGGGACAAGAAGCTTCCTGTACGCCCACACAAGCAGCAACTGGACTTGCTATACTCATTGGCCCTCCTGGAACCACCACTATTTCCATGCTACATGGAAATAAGTAAGGTCAAAAGAACTGTGGGACTTCCATAGCCAGGTACACAGTTGATTTTGGAAACCTGTTACTGAACCATATTTTATTTAGGAGTGTGGAACAAAAAGTTTTGCTAACATGTTTCCAAGAGGGGAGAACAAAACAAAACAACAACAAAGTCTTTTATTAACATTCATGGGGTTCTTTGAAGTGACACGGCTGAATTCTTAGATGCTTACACCAGGCCTTCAGTTATAAGGGAGCTGAGGTTTCTGCTGACGTTTCTGAGCCAGTGTGAATGGCAGCCTCTGCCAGGTGCTTTGGGCTCAGCTCACTGGCAGATCTGTGTGTCCATCTTCAAGCACAGTAACCTTGAGCCAGCCCCTTACCTTCACAGCACAGCCTCTCAGAGATGAGGCAGTTTTCCTGCAGTGGCTGAAAAGATCAGTGTAGTTAAAAGGGAGCACGGTGGGGAGAAAGGCAAAAGAGGAGACAGAGGATGTGGGGGCAGAAATGATGTAAGTACAGTATTCATGTATAAAATACCTAAAAACCTAAATGTTTAAAAAATAAAGCAATAAAAACAGGAAAAAAGATTAATGATGTAATGTCTGTGAAAGTGCCTACCAGAGAAATCAGTAGAAGGCCCTTAATGGCAGTTTTATTTAATTTCATGTCATTGTAAGGGAGGAGCAGATTTTTAAAAAACATATTATTAAGAACTAAGGAGACAAAACCCATAAATTTGTGGCCTTAAGTTTTCCCTGCACTCAAGAAAACTGTTTGCCTATGCCATATTTTCCATGAAAATAGGGGCCACCAAATCTTTGACCATTCCCACTAAAACGTCACATTTTAGTAACTAGATACTTATAAATTTGACTAAATAATATATTTCTGCTGTGTATTACCCATTACATACATACTTGCAGTATAAAAATCTTGAAAAAAATCTTGAAGAAAAAAAACCCCACAAACCAGTCCATATGGAAAAACAGAGGATCAGATATAAATGGTATATTTTACAGCCAGGCATGAAGAGCACAGTGCTCCCCACACCAAAGTCAGAAGTGTACACTGTACAAGGTCACTTACGCTGATGGCGTCTGTGCGCATCTTCAATACTAGCCCTTGGAAGGCTAGCCAGTCTCAAAACAAATACATTATCATTTTCTTCTATCTAAAATATGAAATTTCATTTTCTGTATTACTTCCACCTTTCATCTCTGGGTAATAACAACATGACTAATATTTTGAGAGGGGGGGAAAAAGCCAGTGAAGTATCACTGAAGAAATTCTGAGGCTAGCAGTTAGAACGCATAGCCACTCAACAAAGGAACCTGCAATAGCTGAAGCCAAATCAAGAAGCCCTAACATGCCTGCCCTTTGCATGAAGCTTCTGGGGTACAGCTGGCCCAGCAGCGCAGCTCACCAGAAGGCTGGAGGCTTGTTCTTCCTAAGGATACGATGGCCAGAGCGCTCATGGTGATATCAGAAACTCAGGTTACAGCAAACTGCCAGCCATTTCCAGGACACAACCAAAGCCTCCGTGCACAATGTGGTGGGGTTCCTAGGAACTGACTTTTGTTGCTGAGAACAGCATTAAACAACTCACAGACGCTCAAATCAGCGAGGCAGACACTTCAACCACAGCTAAATTGTCCAATTGCATCAAACTTGGTGCCATACCAAAGTTCTCCCTGTGCCCCTTTCCTCCTGCCTTAAAAGCTATAATTGGTTAACTTTTGGGATTCTCACAGGTTCAATGTATTTTAAAAGTAAAGAAAAAGAAGAAAGAAAAGAAAGCTCTATTATTCTTTACCTTAAATATACAAATATTACTTAAAAGCACACATAATTGTATAAAAATTACCTGCATTCAGTTTGGAGTTGGAGAGTTTAGGGTCTGATTTCACTCTCAGTCCCCTAGGGCAAGGTTTAAGTTACTCTCTGGGCAAAAAAAGGCTGCAGTGGACTGAGGGGTGCTATCATTTTGTAGGCCAGGCTCAAAAGGGAGTGTTTGGCTGCCTTCCAGAGCTTGACACCCAGAGCCCTTCTCCTGCCTGTCAGCTCTTACCTTCACCGTGGCTAAATCATTCCAAAAGAAGCTTCAGGAAGGAGCAAAGAAACAGCATCTACTATATACAGACTGCAGTTAATTCATGCCAGAGTACAGAATATAGCACAGAGGGGGAATTGGCTTTGCTAGGTAGACCTAATGTGGCCCTGAACCACCTGGGCCTGGTGCTGCCACACAGGAGCTAGGGGAAGGCAAGAGACACAACGATGAAGATGTTGAATGCATCAGCTAGCATCAAGCAACTTGAAGTTGGGACCCCAAGCACCGAGACAACAAAGGTGGCAGGGGAAGGTGGGACCCCAAGCACCCAGACAACAAAGGTGGCAGGGGAAGGTGGGACCCCAAGCACCCAGACAACAAAGGTGGCAGGGGTAGGTGGGTGGGTGGAGTCTTGAAAAGACAAGAGGAATAAGGGGGAAAGGGATGGGAGAGTCTGGAAAAGCCTGACCTAAGTGAGGGAGGGGAGGGATTAGGCAGCTGGTATGCCTATGCTTCAGGAGTTAAATGTGACCCTTTCTCCCCTTTCATTGTCTCTGCCCTGTCAATAATTGTTGCACTGCCTTACTTGCAAAGGACAGAAGAATGAAATAGTTCAGGATCTCAAAAGGCTTTTTGCTGAAGCACATCCTTCCAAGTTCTATGGGAAGAATGAAAAATTCTGGAAGGAATTGGTATCTTTCCATTTATACTTACAGAGAAATACAAACAGCTGCATTAAATTTACTAACAAGTCAGGCACAGTGGCCATGCTTACCACCCCAGCACTTGGGAGGCAGAGGCAAGGTTTGAGGACGGCTTGGGCTACATAGTGAGTCTCAGGATAGCCTGTTGTTTGAGATCCTATCTCAAACAACCAGAAAGACACACAATGTAACAACACATCTATTTAGAGATGACAATATGCCTGCTCCTTAATTAACCCCATAGCTTGTGCTTTCCTGTCAATTCTTCCACAGGTTCTTTTCTACTAAATTAGTTGAGGTATCTGAAAGACCTCAACCCAGCTCCTCCAGGCATCTTTCTCAAAAGACCAATGGAGAGAAAAACCAGATATGGTCAGAAGATGCACCTACACAGGCGTTCTTCGTTTCCTGAGTTAACCCACTTCCTCTTCAAGCATTTTCTTCTCTTGACCAATATGCCTTTTGAAACGAGCAGTGAATTCTTGAAAATGTATTTCCTGGCCCAGGGCTAAAGATCTAGACACATTATGAGACCATGCCATTTTCAACACAGTGACACAAAACTAGAACTTCGAATAAAGTGTCATTATCAGTACTGCAAAAGACTCCCTATAGCACGTGACTCAGGAAAAAAAAATCCAAATCCTTGTAAGCTGGACACATGCTTTGAAAAAACAACTGTCATCTGAAAGAGAAAAGTTCATGTTTCCTTACTCCACCACAATGAACATTATGCCAGCTTCCATAAGGAAAGAGAGATTTTTTTTTAAACCTCCTACACTTTAATCCAACTGGTGAGGTTACTGAGTTTCTAAGTCTAAGTATTACCTTGGATATGATTCTGAGTATTTCGTAATTATTAAAATTGTATCTTTTCTTAGACATGCAGTTGAGTATGGTGTTGAACAAAGCAGACACGGAAAGCTATGAAACAGAGCTATTATGATTCTTCTGGGCTGATCAATATAAAATGCAATCTAAACATAAGGTAAAGTCAGTTCTTACCTGAGTAGAAAAAGCTTTATTTATTTACCAGCAATGAGTAATAGCACAAAAACAGGTAAGAAAGTCTCTTTAAATGTTTATTTTTGTCAAAAGAGCTGACACTTTTCTGTGAGAGTTTTGGTCTATTGTTATAATAAAGCATTGCCCCTCCCCCATTAAAACCCATTCAAAACCTCCTATTCCTTGAGGTAAAGAACTTTTTAAAAAATTAATTTTTTAAAGAAAAATATTAAAATTCCTTTAGCTTGATAAATAGAAATAATCTTTTTTGTTTTGTTTTACCCTGGTGAACATATATGTATTTTATACAGCATAGCATCCTGTCACTCATTGGCAAGCCACAGGTGAGAGTCACCCATGTACATGCCGACTCGTCACAGATCACATGCCATAGTGCCACGTTCATACAGACTTTAAAGAGAACAGTTATCAATACTCTTCTGGCAAAACAACCAAGGCTTTGGAATGGCAAAAGCAAAAGAAGTTTAGGCATCAAAGCGCTCTGGGAGGAATCAGTCTGAGTCTTCGTCATCAATGTAGTCCTCAGGGTTACTTAACGTCCGAAGCCCATCTAAGGAGAAGACAGGAAGGAAACAAAACAAAGAAATTATAAACCGTTGAGAATTTTCTTCACTTTCAGTGTTTTTGACAATTCAAACCATGATCTTCCCTCTGACCAAGGGATTATGCTGTTCGTGAGACCCATCCCTTCATTGCTTTTCAGCCTATGAAGGTCACAGCTGCAGAGACTGCCGAGTCATGTGACAGAGTGTGGCACCTGGTGGAGGGACAACTTGTCCAATTCCAGGCAACTAGCCACATACACTGTGGCCAACATGGAGCATGCCAGTAACCACTCCACACATGACATCAGTCAGCTCACAGCCTGCGCCTTACCTGAAGGCAGAAGACAGAAGGATAACTGATGAGAGAGTCAAGACAAAGATGCTTCAGCTTCCTTTCAGAAAAAGCAGGTTTAAGAAGAACAAGAGACTAAAATTAAAAAGAAAGAAAGAAAGAAAGAAAAATCTGGCCCCCATTAAATGCTAAAGCAATCTTGAACAGGGGTCAAAAGGAAGATAACCTGTTTTCATCAAATTCTTACAGTATCAAATTTCCTGAGAAGGGAAAATGCAACTCAAACATAATTGTGCTGTTAGAGCTTCGTTAATGCAGGGTAGGATGGCACCCAAATTGTGGTCTCTCACTAGCACAGCCCAGATTTCCCTGGAATTATGGCTTGTGACAGGTCAGTGGAGCCTATGAGAAGATGGACCTAGCACTCTGTCAAGCTAAAAAGCAAAGATCCTATCAAAGAGAACTTGCTGGTGGGGTCCAAGCTCAAAGGACAGACAGAGCCTTCAGTGCCTAAGAAATCTTACACCTCAGGGCAGTCTCTCTGAAGGCTCTAGTCCAGCAACAGGAAGTCAGTGGTAGAGAAAGGAAGTTAGGCCACAGCCCTCCTTCCTGACCAACTGGACAGCAAGAGCCAGGAGGTCGACCTCAAGCAAAAGCCACCCATGCAGCAGCAAAAAATGGTTTCTGGTTTCTGTCTTACACAGTTGCTCCCCCAAATCTGTAGCTGGGCTATAGCTAAGCTAACAGCATTCTGTCCTTCCCTCTAGAGCCTACATCAATAAACGAGTGTCTTTAAAGAAACACCAACTCTTCTGATGAGAATTATCCACAATTGAGACACCAAACCCCAGGCTGGTTTGCACTGTAAGTGAACTGAAGTGAAGAATATACACAGGGGGCCGCAGGCTCACGGGCGGGCTGTGGTGGGGCTGGGTAATGGACAAGGAGGATAATTTGGGAGGCTTGCTGTTTCTGCTGGGCTGAAGAAGGGGCCTAAGGAGCATCTTTGTTGTTTCTTCTGTTTGGAGTGGACTGTGGCACAGAGTGAGGTTCGTCGCTTCTAGGGAGTAATGGCACCTGAGAGAGGGCTAAGTTTCCTCAGGATTCAAAAACTAATGGGGATAAAGGGAAATGTGACCAGTTTTCCACTAGACAGAAAACAAACTATGGAAGTGTTAGTATAAGCAGGTTAACGCAGAAGCAAACATCGTTCCCTCTATCATGGAAACGCGGACTACAGACACGGATTAGCTGTACTGCAGATACTAAAGCACCACCAGGGCTTGCAACATACAGCTGCAAAGCACTTGCAGAGGTGAGCCTTCTGTTACAATGCTGCTTCCCCACAGTGGGAGGAGAGAACCAACTCCTGAAAGTTGTTCTCTGGTCTCCGCAAGTGCATGATACCACACAGACACTCATCCTTCCCTCCTTCCTTTCCTCCCTCCTTTCTTCCCTCCCTCCCTCCTTTCTTCCCTCCCTCCCTCTCTTTCCTTGTGCCTTTCATCAAATCTGTCTGCTTTATTTACTTATTTAACCTCTCTGGGCTTGACACAGGCCAGGGGATGTGGATGAATGGATGGGAGAAAGGCACAGTGATGGAAAGAGAGAAAGGTGAGGTGAATGGGAAAGACAGTGTCAGGCACATCCCCACAGCCATCAGGCCGAGCAATAACAGCCAGCTTCTAAGTACGCACATGTGACTTGTGTTTTAAACCCTGTGGTGGTTTGAATGTGATTCCCGCCCCCACCCTCCAGCTGAGATAACTGCACGCTTAGTCCCCAGTTGACGGGCTGCTTGGAAAGGGTTAGGAGGCGTGTCCTTGTTGGAAGAGGTGTGTTGCTGGCTGTGGGCACTGAGGTTTCAAAAGCCTATGTCAGGCCCAGTCTCTGTCTGTCTGTCTGTCTCCGTCTATCTGTCTACCTTTCTCTCTCTCCGCCTGCTGCCTCCACAGGACACAGAGCTCTCAGCCATTTCTCTTACCTGTGCCAGGTTCTCCACCATGACAATCCTGGGCTAGCCCCTCTCAAACTGTAAGCCAACCCTCAGTTAAATGCTTTCTTTTATAGGAGTTCCTAGGTCACAGTGTCTCTTCACGGCAATAGAACACAGAATAACTAGGACAGCCCCTTTCTTTTGAAGCAACTACCATGTACAGCCTTTACTTCATCCTTTCAAATTTCTTTTCCCACATCTATATTTTAATCTTTAAAAATGTATGCCTCATTTTTAAATTTTAAAAACATCTACAATACTACGGATAGAGTCCACAATCTTTGACAAAGCCTGGAATAATTTAAATTATAGTTTATTGCTCCCTTCATTAAATCTAAATCAGAAGGCAGTTATGGCATGGTGATGACCAGCTCCTTCAGCCACTCATAGAAGCCGTGACGTGAGGGTAGAAAGCACACCCATTATTATCAGAACACAAGAAACCACAATGTGAAAGACCCTACCTTACTTCAAATATATTCTACTTTAGATCTGATTTATATCAGTGTTATATATTCAAAATTCAGAATCACTCACCGGGGCGGGGGCTCTCAGCTTTTGCAATAAAAACCTGCTAAGTCTTGGTCATAAGCACAGCAAAGAGAAAGGTTTAAACAAATACCTGTTCCCTGCTTCTTTTTCAGGAGCGATGCACAGGCAGCATTGGTGGCCATGTCCAAGGCCAGCTTCTTCTCATTGTTTCTCAAGTCTGTCCTCGCACCTGCCCAACACAAGAAAAGGAAACCATGTGTCTCTGCAGATGGGGACGTGCCAGCCAGGTCTCTGTAACAAGCTAATCACTTTGGCAAAGCTACCAGGAGAACAATTCTGGCCCAGAATTAATGTGGCTGGCATGTTTCATCAGAGAGCCTGCTGCTCTTCCCTTCCAGGTGCCAAGGGACTGTACAGGGACTTTTCAGTGAGCCCATTACCTGGCCCTGGGGAAATCCTGAAACAAAGCCACAGCCAGAACCCCAATGGATACGTGGATGCTGGCAGGAGGCTGTGGGGCTTCAATACCTCACACCCTTCGCCTTCCCCTCAGCTCATGAGGGCCTTTAGCAAAGACCATGGGTTTAACATCAGAGGACCAATAGTTTATATCTATACACTCACTCATAAGCATATGGCAAAATAATAAAACTCATAGGCAATTCATTGTTCCCCAATTCATTGTCCCTGTAAGCCCTCTTCCACTCATTTTTTCCTTGTCTTTATGCTAAAAATTATATCAGAATCCATCAACACATTTGGTGAAGAACAAAAAACTACAGAGGTGTGTTCAAAAGTGCTGGTTTACTGCCCTGAACTAAGCTCTTCAAAGACAGCCACTCTTAGAGCTGCCCTGAACTGTCTCTCTTTTATGTTGCCAATGATCTGCACACATACAAGCAGGTGCACACAGTCAAACTCCCAATGCTGCTCTGTATTTATTTGTATGTGTGTGTAGGCATCTGTATCATGCTGCACATGTAAGGTCAGAGCTGGTGTTCTCTTTGAATCACGTGGGTCTCAGGAACTGAACTCAAGTCCTTAGGCTGGCGGCAGGCACCTTTACCTGCTCAGCCATCTCACCAGCCTTATGATTTCATTTTTTTAACTTAACTGTATTTAAATGGTGGTGTACTTTTCTTGGAGTACGCACAAAACTCAATGTACCTCAATATTTATAGGTATTCCATTTCATGGATGTCTCAAAACATTTCATCACAGCTTTACTGACAGCAATCAGTTCTTTCTGATTTTCATCATCACTAACAGTGTAAAGAGAAGCATCCCAGAATAACTTGTTGACAGGTTTACTTAAAGGGTTCTCTAGAAGTGGGGTACTGAGGACTACTGTTAAGCTGTCTGTCATGAGGGCCCTATCACAGTGCTTCTACAGTTTAGGCAGTACTAAGGGTGCTTGCAATCACTTTGAAAACAAAACATTAAGTGTGGCTCAGCAGCACACAACTTGTGGCTGTCACATTAGACAGCACAGCCTTTAACATGTACTTTAGAAAACCCAACCACAGTCCTCATGGTAAGTAATCTTTTAGACCAGGGCTTTGCATCATTGTCACACTTAAACCAAAACCATTCTTGCTCATAAATTCCACAATGCGGCCCCAAAGAACTCCTAAAGATAGAGTCTATAACTTGTGGCTTGGAGAAAGTTTCCGTAGTATTGCCCTCTGTGCCACGCTTCTGAGCAATATACCTGGCCAGCCCTCTGCAAGAGCGTTTAATATTTATGGACCAAGCAGACAAATGGATGAGCAGTCCCCAGTTTAGCTGTTTACAGTGAATCACACAGAAGCAAGAGCTGAGATCAAAGTACACATCTTTCACACCTCAGCTCTGGTTCAGCTTAGACAGAGCAGCTACAGCCTTTCTCCTTGTTTATCAAGACTCCCAAGCAAGCAGAAGTCTCACCAACTTTACCCCGACTCTCAGGCCATGAGGCTCTAAAACACCTGTCTCCTAAAGCCCTACAGTCAAACACACAGGCACAGTAAGTTCTTTCTAAGAGCAATACATTTGTATGTGCCTTTTAAGTTTCTCAAGATCTTAATTCACAGTTAAAAGTACCATAAACATACCCCCAATTATTTCATCTCAGTTGTAATGATGCCATGCTATGCACAGAGTAGAGGTTAAAACTACAGTTTTAACAGGAGACCTGGTCTACCTGCTGTTTCAAATGGCCTGCTTTATTAGAAGCTAGTTTTTTAAGGCAAGTAAAGACCAGGAAAATTCAATTTAAAACTTTACCTTTATCCAGTAGCAACTGGACAATGTCTGAATAACCCTTCCAGGCAGCCGCATGCAGAGCCGTGTCCCCCAGCTTGTTCTGTGGTGAAAAAAGGGGGGGGTTATAAAAATACATAGTGGACGGGGTGAAGGTAGTGATAAAAGTTTAGTCCATATAAATCTAAATGAGGAGAAAAGCTACAGAACCATATGGAATGTCAAAGGAAAGAGGGAGTCAAGCAACAAGAGGAGCTACTCTCTCTGGGAGGGATGGAGGAGCAAAGCTAACATGGCAGAGGCAGGCTGAGGCACAGCCTCCTTCAGAGAGAGACTCCAGCAGGAAATGCACAGAAACCCAGCAACAGTCAGGAACTTACTTCTACCAGCCGGGGGCAAGAATGAGGCATGGGGTAAAAACAGGAGTGCCAAACAGAACCCTAGGACAGGTTACTGGCACTAGAATTACTGCTGAGAAATTACCAGAGCTCCTAAGCTCATGCACAACAGTACAAGAAGGAGACAAGAACCAGCCAGATAAAAACCTGTACAGTGAACAGTAAGATCCTTCTGTCAGCTACTTGTACCCAGCTCACTGCTCGGTGAGTACAGTGAAGGGGCGCCTTCAGGCAGGGGAGTGTAGATCACGGCTGCACTGCAGCTGCACATCCGGGGGTAGGAGTGGTATTTATGTTAGCATGCTCACCAATACAGGAGGGGCCTCACCCCTCACCCTATGGAAGCCCACCAAGGAGGATCCCACCCCCCCACCACCACCAAGTTCACGTAGCTTCTAATCACACAGATAAATGGATGAGCCAAGATACTGGGTATCTAAAAACAGCTTAAGTGTTCGAGAGGCCAACTTAAACAAAATAAAGAGCCCCTAGGGAGGAAAAGTAAACAGGAGAGAACAGCTATATAAGGTGGTATTAGATAATCAAACAAGAAAAGGATGTTATTAAAAATAAGAGTGAAATAAGAGCTTGTGGTCAACAAAATTCTCAGGCGACCCCTAAAATAGCTGTTCTCCTTGACCCTCTGACGACCCCACGTATAAGCCTCACATCCTCAAGTGTGTGTGAAGAATATAGTGGCTATCAGTCCTCTTGGACGGGGCATGGTAGTACACACAGCTTCAAACCTAGCACCCAGGAGACAGAGATAGGTGGATCTCTGTGAGTTCAAGTCTAGCCTGGACTACACAGCAAGTTTAAAGCAGCCTGGGATACATAGTCAGACCATGTATTTAAAAATATAAAGCCTATCATTTTGTAGACAATAGTTATTGGGTTCATCAAAAGAGAGATTATATTGGGTAGGCCACATTGATCAGGAAGGCTTTTAAAAATGAAAGTTAAATGACAGAGCAAACAACAGCTCCTACTAGCCATGAGGAGGAATGCAAACAACCATTTTGTGAACTATGATGGAAAGGAGGGGACTCTAAAAGTTAAGGGCATCCAAAAAGCTCAAATCTCAGCAACTGTAGTGAGCTTAGAAGGGGACCTCAAGCTTCCCAGGAAAGAGTTTCCAACTAAAGCTGCACTTTTCAGTGTGAGATCCTGAGTCAAGAATCTTGTGATGTCATGCACAGAAATACACTCCACCGAACAAACATTGCTAAACCAGGGATGATCTGATACATAACAATAGAAAATGAATACAGAACTCTAGGGAATCAAAAAATATATCAGAAAAAAAAAGTGGGGGCTGAAGAAATGGCTCCGAGATAAAGAGCACTCACTGGCTGCTCTTCCAAGGGACTGAGGTTCAGTTCCCAGTAACCACATGGAGGCTCACAACTGTCTGCAACTCAAGTCCCTGGGGGATCTGATGCCCTCTTCTGGCCTCCACGGGTACTACACACATGTGATGCCTGCAGGCAAAAACCATATACCTAACAAACTTTGAAAAGGAGAATCATTTTTTTAAAAAGATAAAGGTAAAGAAATCTCTGATAAAAAGAAAATCTGAGGTTCAATCTGTGGAATCAAAAGAGCAAAGAAAATGGTTAGAAACAGTAAAAGATAATTTCTCAGGCTAAAACCCTTGTGAATTTTCAGGACACTAAAGACAAAGACTCTTAATGAGAAAAAGACAGATCACAAACAGGACTGCAAACTGCCAGGGTTAGATAACGGTGGGAGTTTGCCTCCTAAGGCTCATGTTTTGGGAGTCTGGAAGAGAGCTGAACATTTAGCAGAAGAGTCCTGGTTGTAGTTTGGTCCCTGGCATGCTGCTATCCAGAGGGACTTGATAGGACTTTGGGAAGATGGGCAAGTGAAAAACCTTCATGGCTGAGGTGAAAACTCAAAAAGGGTAGTGGAATTCTGTTCACTGAAGATGCAGTGCTTGCTCACCTTGGTACCAGCCCAAGAGCAAATGGGGCCAACTGATCGTGGGACACCACCTCCCTCACTGGGGCTGAAATAAAGCTCTCCCCTTGGTGAGCTGACTCTCTCTACCCTGTGTTGTAGCACCACACAACTGTGTGCTCAAGGATTGAGGATGCAGCAGCTCTCTGATGTGTACTGGAACAGCACGTGTGAGGACTTGGCTTAAAACTCCAGTACCACAACACAAAAACAGTAACAACAACAAAACTCCATATGCTTGCCTGTAGCATTTAAACTAAAATATTGTATATGAGCACAAGCTGTAGTGTGCGAACAAGAAAGAGGGGGTGTGCTAGATGTGTTCCCCACAGTGAGTGGCCTCACCTGCTGGTTCAGCTCCACATTCGGCTGAGTAAACAGAACCTCCACTATGTCTGCAATTCAAACAGAAAAAGGCATTTTTTTTTTTTAAAGACAGAAACAGTGAACTTTGCAAAAGCAGACATAAAGGCATAAGACAAAACTTGTTAGGAGAATGTTCTAGAAAATTCTTACAAGTTTCTCAAATTTTATATTCAGGGGAAAAAAACCTAAAAGGTAGATTACAGAAGAAAAAAATTCAAACCTGAAGTTTCAGCTCAGTTCGTGAAAAAGAATGGACAGTGGGATTTGGGATAGAATAAAATACATGGAAAAATTCAACCTGTTATTATTACTGACTGCACAGTATTACAAACTTAAGTCAGTATGGTACTTTAGAATTTTGCATTACACTTAAAACATGGGTCCAAAAGTATAGCTGGGAAAAGCTACAGGTGCCAACCCTGCCCTTCCTCTGTGGCAGGTGACACAGGTTATCCTGTTCTGTTACTGGCGTTTTCTGGTACCTTCTGAAGCCTGAGAGAGGAAGGGAAGTCCTTAGCCTTTCAAGAGGTCTGCCCAGTGGGGCTCAGCACCCATAACCCACCCTCACTGCTCTCTGTAGTTTCCAGAAATACAGCCTTTGGCTGGTGTCCTGAAGGTTTGCCAGCACTGCTTTTATCACTTAAAAAGGGCAGGCTCCCTCTGGTGAAGGAGGTTTTCAGCAACACAGAAATGTGTGATTACCTTTGTGGCCCCCGTGGCAGGCCCAGTACAGGGCTGTGCTTCCAGCTTTGTCCAGGCCGTTCACACCCACCCGGTTGTCCAAGCACTCCCTCAGCCAGCTCAAGTTGCCTGAAAGAATTTTACACTTAGAAAAAAAAACGCAAAGAAAAGGCTTTTACTCTTTGTTTTGCTTTCAAATCAGTTTCATCCTTTGTAAGCTCCTTGTGATGGGTCAATCAGCAAATCTTAAAACAAGATCTGCCCGCTAATGTGCTTTTTATGGTGCATTTGCACTCTGGGTTATTGACGAACAGTAGTAGCATCCATCTTTAATGGGAGGAGTTGCCAAAATAGGTCTAAAGGTATTTTATCCTAAAAGGTGTGGAGTAACACAAAACCTAACCACAAACAGAAACTCTCTCTATTCATATTTAAAGACATTTTCAAGTTTTGGAAGGGAAAAATGTAGTGCTTTAAGCTACTCAAAGTTACTGCTCTATGCTAAAGTCTAATTATTAATTTAAAAATTTCAGGCTAAAATCATAAGTATCTCATTTACAAAGAACGTTTTTTGTTTGTTTGTCTATTTAGTGTTTTTGCTTTGGGTAGTTATTTGGTTGGTTGGTTTGGTTTTTCAAGACAGGGTTTCTCTATGTAGCTTTAGCTATCCTGAAACTCACTCTGTAGACCAGGCTGGCCTCCAACTCAGAACTCAGAGATCTGCTTGCCTCTGCCTCTGCCTCCCAGGTACCAGCCACCACGTGGCTCAAAGAAGCCTTTTCTACGTCATTTTAGTTAGTTTACGCCCATCCTTTCCCCTTGCACATGCAGCTACGGAACAGAATGAAATACCTCGCCAAGGCTGCAGCTTCCCATTGTTCAAAGAAGGGTTTCATAAGAAAATCGCCATGGGTGTTTGGGGTTAGAGACAGTCTATGTTAAGGGGCTTGCCTTCGGCTCTGTAAGATGTTTAGCAACAGCCTGGGCCTCTACCGGAAGAATGCCAGTACCATGCCTACACTTATGACAGTCAAAATGTCCCCACATTTTACCACATGTGGTGAGTAAGTGTCACCCACAGGAAGAAAGTCAAGACAACTCCCATCCTTGTTGGGTCAGAGCCTCCTCCAACATCAACACTCTCCTAAGTGCTATGTCCCAGAACACAGCCACCCTCCTGCTCTCCGGGACTCAGGACATTGGATTTTAATGATCTGTTAGGCCTATCTGCCTCTGTCTGACTGAGTTTTCAGATCATGACCTTTCTTAAGTGCTCAAAAAAAGTGTTACCTGGTATTTTAAAATTAAAAATCGCCGAGCATGGTGGTGCATGCCTTTAATCCCAGCACTTAGGAGGGAGGAAGAGGCAGGCGGTTTACTGTGAGTTCAAGGCCAGCCTGGTCTACAGAGAGAGTCGAGGATGGCCAAGGCTACACAAAGAAACCCTGTCCCAAAAAACAAAAACAAAAACAAAAAATTTTTAAATTAAAATTAAAAATCACTCTTACTCTTCTAGGGTGAGAAAAGCCAGCACAAAGACTGTTTCTAGAGAAGGCAGTGATTTAAGAACATTCTGAGACAACAGAAATGTTCTAGATCTTTATCTGGATGTTGGTGTTCTGGGCATATATATACTTGTCAAAACTTAGCAAACCATGCCATTAAAACCTAGGCATTTTGCTAGAATACCAAGTTGCCAGGCAAGATGTGCCTAACAGTGCAATAGTGGCAAGTCTGCTACGGGGACAACCAATTTCTTTGATTCTATTTGAGATCTGTTAAAAAGGAGGAATTCCATGCCTAGTACTTGTAAACTGTGTCAATGCCCCTGAGTGGAGATTTCACAGGCCATAGAAGGTAACCTACAACTTTTGTTTTGTTTAAATGGTCATGTTGCCTAACTGCCTTCTAAAAATGTACGCTCATACACATAGATGAGTGCCGCTCTCAACCCTGGCCAGAGAAGCTTCCTTTTTGGCAGTGGACAGCAGTTAATGCAGAGGCTCAGCCAGTCAAAGTGCTGAGAGAAAGTGAGTGTTGAGTGCTCAGCCCTAGACAGGATATCTGTATCACCTCCTCTCCTCCATGGTTCAGCAAACACTGCAGAATAAGAAAAAAGAATGGGAGAGACAGAGAATGGAGGAGAGTAGTGCAAAGCCCTGTCTTCCTGACATGACAAGGCTGCTGCCCCTGTCGACTCATAGTAGCTGTGACTATATGCACAAGAGCAAACCACTCAGAATTCCTATTGGAATGGGAGAGGGGTTCGTGAGCTGAGAAGCTACTTAAAGCTGACAGCTGATGGAGACAGGAAAGTAATTTCTCCTGGAGGTGGGACCACTGGTTAGTGCCCATGCCCCAGTGGATGGCCCCATAGCCATGTGTACAATAACTGGACTCAGGGGTTGCATATTTTTTTTAAAATTAAAAAGAACATGCAGTTGGGATGGGGGGGTCGTATTATAGGGAAGGAAGAGTTGAAGGTGAAGGAATGATCAAAATATTTGTATGCGTGAATGAGATCCTCAAAGAATAAGGGAAACGTATAGAAAGCCTATGCATTTTAATATGCCATATCCTCTATCAAAAAGAAAAAGAGAATCAAACCTACCTCTTTTTGCAGCCTCATGCAGTGGATTGTCAATGGATTCTGCTTGCTCAGCAACTAGATTGAAAACAAAGAAACAAGCCCACTACTGAGGTCACTCAATGATTAATGGGAGTTGGTCATGCCCCATGGGCACCCAGCTTCATGGCCTGGGCCTCAGACACAACAGCTTAATTACTTACTTAATGTAGATTAGAAGTAACAGAAAATAACTGATAGCACTTCCTTGAAAGGAGGCTGGATTCTATGTTAAATGAAACCGAGCCAAGCAGTAAGGCAGGAACACAGCAATTAACTGCGAGCATAAACAGCAGCAGCAAGCACAGCCATTAACAGAGAAGGAACCAAGAGCGAACAGATCCCTGAACCAAACACCAAATTTACTCAAGTATTTAATAAAGAAACAGCTGTAAATGACATAAGCATCTGTGAAACCCCTTTGCTTTGAGGATACCTGATGCTAATTCGGATTCCATTCTGGGGGGTGGGGGCGGGGAGCAGCAGGGGCCAAGGACAGCTCAGCAGCACTGTCTGCATTCACACAGCAGCCGCCTACCTTCTTTCCACTGTGGCCCTAAAATGAGTAGGAGTGCCCAGAGGAAGCCTGCTGCTCCAGGGTCACCTCAGGTCCACGCCTCCTGCCCTAAGAGGACTGGCACAGACACTCTTTCTGTCCACTTCCTCCCCTCAGTATCTACGGCCAAGGCTGGAAATGCATCACGGTGGGAAGATATGTGGGACTTCAAAGGAACAGAACCACATGAAGGCCAGAGCATGCAGGGCTCCTGAGCTAGGACTGGCCACAGCCTCCACGCCTCTAAAGGGCATCCTCTGACATTTGGGAACCAGTGCCTGATGCTGGCGCTGTCAGTCCTATAGTGACCTAAATTCAGTACACTCACTATTCGGATGTGGAATCAAATCTCAGAGGCATTACTCTGGGTGTCTTTACTACTGCACTGCTACTAAGCGGAAGAAAAAGACTAAAATTCAGGACCCTTGTTTACTAATCCTGTGCCTTGTTAACTTTACTCTGCTAGTTTCTACTTATGTGCTTTTGCCTATTTTGCCCATCTTTCCACTAGAAATATTAGAATAATTTTACAAAGGGGTCACATCTTAATAAGGACAAGCAGCTCCGACATAACTAGCCCATGTGTCAGTTAACAAAGTAATAATTCTTCACCACAAACCAGAGGAACAATTTGTGATCTGGAGTTCAAGGACATTAAAAAAATAAATAAATAAATAAAAAGATTAAGAGCAGAAGGCGTAGATCCAGTGTTTCCCTAGTAACTGTGGTTTTTTCCTTGTTACATGAATTGTCATAAGCGATGAGTTAGGCCTGGGCACAGCTGGTGTACATAACCATCTTATAAACAGGACGCTCACAGTGCAGCTGGCCACTTACCATAGTTGCTCGGGATCAGTCCTGTTCTGCCTTTGCACGTCCCTTTCCACCAGCTGGCATCACTCTGCCAAGAGAAGAAGGGAGTCAGCATGTAATTGTATCGGAAACCATTTGGGGCCCCAACTGCACCTCCCTGTTATCAGCATCCTCAAACCCTTGCCATCTGCATCCAGTTCTCTTATCCAGAACATAAGCACACAGGCATCTCCCATTCACATCATGTACGCATCACAGAACTTCAATGAGACAAACCAGAGCAGGTGAACGAAGGGGGAAAACATGAGGTTAGATTATAGCTGCAGAATTTAAATGGCCAGACTTTAACATCTCTTCTTTAATATACTTTTATGTTTTTTCTGAAATTCTCTTCCTTGTTTTATCTTCATTTTTGGGTAACTATTTATTATAGAAAAGTTCACACCTATACAGAAGCAGAAAGAACAATGTGATAAGTAAGCCATCTGCTAACGGTGTGACTCACTGCTTGTGACCACTCCACACCACCCACCCTTTTTCCCTCTGGGTTACTGGGGTGACTGGTAGGTGGTGTAATTTTTACTCTGAAAAACTAGAATGTGCATCTGAAAGATAAACAAATTTTCAAAGTCAACTGTGACACCATTATCACCGTTTCAGACTTTTCCCCCAATGACATCATCAAATAGCTAAGTCAAAAGCCAAAATCCCTAATGGCTCACGCTTTGGGATTTCTAATAAGGACCATGTAGTGCAAGTAATTTCCCCCTTACATCTCCTTTAATCTACAGGCTCCTTCTCCAGTCTTTTCTTTGTTGCTTTTGTTTTTTGCTTTTAGCTCTTGATATGTGATACACACACACACACACACACACACACACACACACACACACACTTGAAGAAAAGATTTATTTCTTCTGTAGAAATTGAAACAGTCTGGATTTTGCCTGGTGAACACCTCTGCTATCATTAAACACGTCCCCTGGCTTTGTACATTACTCACGAGTTGCTGTTGAGTTCTGAAAACATAAGCAGATTCAGGCGCATGTTTTAGGGAAGGCTACTGCACGGCTGGTACTGATTTTCCCACCATCAGAGAGCACACAAGGCAAGGCTGCCTCTGTAGGAATGGCAGCTGCTGTAACAGCCACAGAGGTTGCAGAATGGGAATTTTTTCCATTTAAATAAGTATCCTATCTCTTCAAAGAGTAACTTTCCCTTACCAGCTCTCAGGTCATTCGCGGTAAAGTTCAGGAAGAAAGGACAGACTCACTACTGACTCCTTCCCTTAGCAGTGGTCAGAACAATCACCACAGTTGTGGAGCATTCCCTCACAGTATCAGTGGGGCCTGTTTTGAGGTAACAGTAAGAAACCATAAACTTAAAACGGCGTTTCAATGCTTGAGCACTGTTGCCCTGATTGACGCTCAAACTGCCCCATCTCTGGGCAGTGTATAATGGTTTCCTCATCGTGCTGGTATGGCCCTTGTATTGCTGTCACAAGACAGCCAGTTTACCTTGTACATTTAATGTCCTATAGCTGGTACTAACCATTTCTCAAACGGGCCTTGTTACTTCCAAGACAGCAATAGATTATTACTGGGTTGTCCCTTTCCTAGGGCCCCTTCAAAGATAAAATGTGATGTTTTTCCAATTCAAATGAAGGTCTCCTATGTTTCTACTCCATTTTACTGACTGACATCTGCGCACCCTCCTCCCACACTGAAGAGCCCACAGTGGACATTAGCGACCTAATGACTCATGTGCCCTCAAAAGCCAGGCACACCATAGCCTCAGAGCAGATGTCTGTCAAGGGGGGTACTCCGTTCATTCATTCATTTATTTTTTTGTTGGCAGCTCTGTTTTGTCTGGTATAGTCACTAGGGATGTTTAATCAAACTGCCAAGTCTTCCTGAGAATACTTCCTTTCTGTGTAGCTAGGATACCTGCCAGAGTATGATTAAAGTCATCTGATTCATTCTTAATTTTTAGGGACTGCTTTTTATTGTTTAATTTATAGCCACATAAAAGTTTATATGATCGCAAAGTCAAATCTTCAAAACAAATCATAACTTTAAAAATTTATTTTCCAGGCTGGAGAGATGGTTCAGCAGTTGGGAGCACTGACTGCTGTTCCAGAGGACCGGGGTTCAATTCTCAGCACCCACATGGCAGCTCACAACTGTCTGTAACTCCAAAATCTGACACCCATAGACATACAATGCACATAAAATAAAAATAAGTAAAATTTTTAAAAATCTATTTTCCCTTTCTTTATATAGGGAAAACTGATTTTTAAGTCATATTTTGCAAGTTTTTCTTTATTTTCAATGTAAGAAAATAGAGGCATATTTATAGTACCCCACCCTTCCTTAGACAAGTAAGGTATAATAAGGGTGGGCATTTTTATCTTGCTTTATGCCACTTGAATTACATCAGAATTGAATTTAAGAGATATCCTTGTTTCTTTGTATGTCTGCAGAGTTCCATCTGTGGCCATAACAAAACTAATTCAACTATTCCCTATTGATGAATAAAACAACTACTTTCTATGATATGTCAAAAAGCGAGATTTTGCATATATTCTATGTAAATATACATTTAAAATAATCCATAATATTATGACTACATAAAACAGCCTAGCACTATGTTAATATACCTTTAACATGTACCTAGTAGTACAGAATACTAGCGAGCCTTACCATGTCAGTGATGTAGATAATATCTCCTTCTTCAAAGTATAATTCATCTGGCTAAAAAAAAAAAACACACAAAAAAGTTGACACTGTGAAATGTTTCCGATATTAGAACATAGCTATTACTTTCATTTTGTAATTTTGATTCCTAAAGTGTTCTTATAGACAATATTACTTCTATATTAACATTAACAAATAAACCACACAACAAAATATTACAGCAAGTTAACACTTGAACTCTAAAGCTGGATTTGTCCTGTGATAAATGCTATCAAAGAATTGTATATAGAACAAATAAGTGTTCCTAACACCTTTTATGTTCTTCCATCACAAAAGATTTTCACAGCTACATAGAGCACTGGTAAAACTTTTCCTCCTTAGAAACTATGGTAGATGATATACATACATAATGTGATATATGCACACATACATGGATAAATGTCTAAATTTAAACCAGGAAAACATTGTTACTTACATTTGCCTATTTTCAGAAAACTATTATGTGGTCTTGTGATTATTTCTTGTACATGAGTTTTTTCGGTTTTTGGTTTTGGGGGTTTTCTGGTTTTTCAAAACAGAGTTTCTCTGTGCAGCCCTGACTGTCCTAGACTCCCTTTGTAGACCAAGCTGGCTTTAAACTCACAGACATCCTCCTGCCTCTGCCTCCCCGAGTGCTGGGTTACAGCCGTGCGCCACCACTGCCTGGCTGATCATGAGTATTAATAAGTAACTCAGCCATTACAGCCTAAAGAGCTAAAGTACACAAGCAATAACTGTGGCCACCAAGAAATGCTAGCAACTCTAGGCGCTCACTGCATAGCTAGTGCCTCCCTCTCCAAGAAGCCAACAGCTTACACATCTGGTTAGTGGATGTGTACCTAGATACCACGATGAGTTTGTACAGGAAGTACAAAGAGAATCGCAGCTACGGACAGAGATGCTTACATCACTAGGCTAAAAAATACCAAGCACCAACACAGGATGAGATGCTGATTGTGCGTAAATTATGCACAGAAATTTGCTGCTGTATCCAAGTACACTGTATAATACTAGTAGGAAAATATCTTTAAAAAAAAAAAAAGACTTGTTGGGCTGGAGAGATGGCTCAGGGGTTAAAAGCACTGACTGCTCTTCCAGAGGTCCTGAGTTCAATTTCTAGCAACCACATGGTGGCTCACAACCATCTATAATGTGATCTGATGCATACTGTATACATAATAAATAAATCTTTAAAAAAAAAAGACCTTGAAGAAAAAAAAAATAGTATCAAAGGGTTACACGGAGAAACCCCATCTAAAAAAAAAAAAAAAAGACTTGTTATTTCTCCCTATTCCACACACATAGTAAAAATTATATAAGCTGGGCAGTGGTGGCACACACCTTTAATACCAGCACTTGGGAGGCAGAGGCACGCAGATCTTTTTGAGTTTGAGGCCAGCCTGGACTACAGCCAAAGCTACATAGAGAACCCCTGAAAAACCAAAAACAAGCAAACAAATAAAACAAAAATTATACCAGTAAAACAAATGTTTTCCTCCATTCATTTCTCCAAGTGTTTGCCTCCTCTCTGGAGCAGACTGGGATGAGCATATATGACTCTACCCTAGTGATGGATTTCATTCAAGATGGATCTACACTATTATAGCTGCTGTTTTCCCTTGACTATAAACAAAGACTGTTATCAACTGCTTCAGGCTTGAAGCAACCGCAGTATGAAGTCAGGTAAAAGATGCACTCAGACATAAAAATTAGTGAATGGTGACTTATGTTGTCCCCCAAAATGGCTGACTTCCTTTAAAGGCAACTTCCTAAAGCATTTATTATCTTTACACTTTGATTTACAGAGACTAGATTCACAGCAGAAGCTATACAAAATGAGTTAAGCCCACTGGACCTGAGGAAGCACACTGTAACTTCATTTGAAATAATGTGCAGAGGGACAGATATAAAAGACTTCTGAGGTTTTTCTCTAGCTATTGTTTTGAAGATGGATGACCAATATTACTTCCAATATGCCACAGTCATAACACGTGATTAAAGAAACAATTTCTGTTAAAGCTAGCTGCAAACGAGATCTTCTCAGAGACACTTAAGAGTCCCACATTTGTCACCACAGCATGGCAGCTGAACACAGTGGCCATCTCAGAGCATTACTTTGGCATTTTATCACCACTTGACTGCATCTCCCCTAAGAAGGTACCAAGACATGGAAAGGAAGAAGGAACATAGAAAAGGGGGTAGGGGAGCTGTCCTCGTCTGAACAGGAATGGCCCTCAAAGACTCGTGTGCTAGAATGCTTGGCCCCTAAGGAGTGACACAATTAGGAAGTACGGCCTTGTTAGAGGATGCATGGCCTTGTTGAAGAAAGTGTGTCACTGTGGGGCTATACTCAAGCTATGCCAGTGTGACACACAGTCTGCTTCTGCTGCCTGCAGATCAGGATGCAGAACTCTCAGCTCCTTCCCCAGCACCGTGTCTGCCTGCACGCTTCCATGCTTCTTTCCACGATGATAATGGACTGAACCCCTGAAACTGTAAGGCAGCCCCAATTAAAGGTTTTCCTTTACAAGAGTTGCCATGAGCCGGGCGTGGTGGCACATGCCTTTAATCCCAGCACTCGGGAGGCAGAGGCAGGCGGATTGCTGTGAGTTCACGGCCAGCCTGGCCTACAAAGTGAGTCCAGCACAGCCAAGGCTACACAGAGAAACCCTGTCTTGAAAACCAAAAGGAGTTGCCATGGTCATGGTGTCTCTTCCTAGCAATAAAACCCTAAGACAGGGGCAGCTGTGAACTGCAGCTGCGTCTACTGTGACCGCACTTCTACAAGGGATGGATGTCCCTGATGCACATTACAGATGTCCTGGGCCATTTCCTGTCCCTGTCTATTCACGGCTCCTGGAGAGCCCTCTTCAGTCAGTGCTTTCAGAGAAGCCAAGGAGCCATCTTTCCCTGTCGCTTTAGACTCCTTCAAAAGTCAGGTCTGCCTAAATTCCCATCATTAGCAAAAATCACTCACCCGACACAAACAAAAACCCATAAAAAATATCATTGCCAAATAAATAGCCTACAACACACAAGGAGCACGTGTGGAACATAAGCACACACATCGGATCTCTGGTTACTTCTCCGTATGAACTGAGAAATGAGCTGGGAACGAGAAGCGGCCACTCCCTGGGCACAGTGCTGTACTCGGGGTGATGGGGTTGTGGAACCTGGTAAAGGAAGTGGTGTTCACCACAGTAACTGTAATAGTCCCACACAACTGTCTGCTTTAAAATGGCTAATTCTACGTTGTGTGAGCTTTACCCCAGTTTCAAAAACAATTATACTCAAAACGCTCAGCACCTTTTGAGTAGTTCTTGTATTTAGTGGCAATGTCACTAAGCTGAGTCATCTGAAGACTTCACACTGCTGAACCGGCTTTAAACAAACAGTGGCTGTTCTACAGGGGTGACTGCAGTAGTGCTCCGCTACCCTCACCCCCAAATGCAGCAACCCTCCTCGCAGTCAGGTTTGCTGTTCAAATGAAGTAACAAGAAGCCAATCAGTCAGAGAAAAAGGTCTAGCCATTTCATTGGTTTTTATAGTTTATTCTCTTTTAATAACCCTCAAGTACAATGCTGCCAACATAGTTTCTTCCAAAAGGACAAAATAAAGGGATGGGCTTTCCTAACCTGGCTATGGAGTGGTTTATGAAATTCTTAACACTGCTGGGGACAGTAGAGTCAATAACGTAACTGTGGCTTAAAACTCAGACGTTCCCTAAGAGAATCACAATTTCCATTAAGAATCCATAACATCACTAGATGGAAACTGTCCAATGGGGATCTACTTTTACATTCCCGGCATTGCAGTCATGGAACAGAAGTGGGAGTGCAGTGACCCAATGACACCAAGAGCACGCCATCACATCCAGCTTGCTCTCTGGTTTTTAGCCACAATCTCTTATCCTCTCCTTGAAGAACTACAAGGTATTAGGAAAAAGAAGTGAGCTAGGCATGGTGACTCAGGAGAGCTGCTCTAAGCTCAAGGGCAGCCTGAGTGCAGAGACAAGCACTGTCTCTAGCAAAGCAAAAGCCACAGGAAACAAGCCACGACTGGTGCTACAATAGTGAGTGCAAATGGGCATTCACATTCTTGTTCTATATATTCCGGGTAACAGAGTTCCAAGGCAGTAATTTTATTGGTTAATGCAAATACATGGTTTTTGAAAAGCTTAGAAAAACTGTGATATAGCCGGGCGGTGGTGGCACACGCCTTTAATCCCAGCACTCGGGAGGCAGAGGCAGGCTGATCGCTCTGAGTTCGAGGCCAGCCTGGTCTACAAAGTGAGTCCAGGACAGCCAAGGTTACACAGAGAAACCCTGTCTCAAAAAACCAAAAAAAAAAAAAAAAAAAAAAAGGAAAACCGTGATATACTTCTAAACTTTTTTAGACTTAGTAACCTAAAGATAACATAAATTAATCAAAAGGAAAAATAAATTTTCCTTGAAATGTTTTCATTTAATATCTTATAGTATCTACTCATGTGCTGGGCACTGGTCTGGACCTTTGCAAATACTAGTGTACTTTTTTTTACAACACTAAGAAGTAAGGCCATTCTTTATTGTCATATTAAAGATAAGATTGTCACATACATGTGATATTCAAGACTATGGAGTGACAAATCCAAACCGCAGCTCATGTTTTCTCTCACAGAAACATCACACATTGCCATTACTGGTCAACATAGTGTCATGACCTAGTTCAACATTGATAGTTTTAGAAAATATTCCTCATTCTGCTTCCTCAATAATGCAGGGCAGCAATATTGAAAACACTCTCTTTCCCATGCAAAGTACACTTGGCCTCACTTAGTCCTTGGAAAAACCTACTAGGCAGAGCTGGGGCTTGGGTATCTCTACTTAGCAAGTGGATACAGACAGGCAGAAGATCACAGTGACCAGCATGGCTGGGATCCTGCCTCAGCTTTTGGATCTCCATTCTAGCCCTCACCCACATGTCATCTAGAGCAACCTAGCAAGCCTCGTAGGATGAAGCAGGTCCACCTGGTTTTCCTTCAGAAAGCAACACTCCTCAGGCCCACTGTTTCTCCCCACCAACATGCTTTTACACTGGTCCAACCAGTCCAGGCAGGTCTCTGTGTGACACTGCATTCAAATGGGAGCTGGGGGAGAGTTAGAATCAAGGAGAGCTGCGTGAAAATAGAAATATCTTTCATTGAAGCAAGATAATCACAGCCACGAATGTTTTGCTTTACCTAGCCAATGCATTACCAAAACTGGGGCTGGCTGTCACTCTCCTCACTGTCTTACTGTCTCCTGGGGTTATAACAGTTGCTAATATCAGGACCACGGCCCTCTCAGCTGCTGTATATGCAAGCAAACGGCCCATAGCTTCCAGCTCAGCCTTTCCTATTTCCAGGCCACCATGCCTTAAAGAGGTGGCTGGTGTGCTATAAAGCATAATGTGTTCTGCACGCGGCATACTGTGCATGTGGTGCGCTGTATACTTGGTATGTCAAACACAGAGTGCCAAAGGACATGGAGTACTGTGACCTCAAGTGTACTGAGCAGTGTGCTCAGAACGCAGAGCTTGTGGTGCGCTGTGTACGAGGTGTGCTATGCACTCAGCTGTATGCTCAGTGTGTTCTGTAGCGTGCTGTGAACTCGGCGTGCTGAGTATAATGTGTGCTATGACCTCAATGTGCTGTGTTCTCAGAGTGCTGTGCCCTGGGCAGGCTGACTGTATGCTGAGAGAACGGTGTGCTGCGCATGCTATATATTCAATGTGTAGTCTGCTGAGCATGCACTGATCTGTGTGCCACACAATGTGCTGAATAGCCTGTGTGCTGTGCTGTGGTGTCCTTGTGTCATGGTATATGGTGTGTGTGTCTGGTGCACGGCATGCTAAGTGCTCAGTGTATTATGTGTCCCCACAAATATGATGAATGCCTGTCACAGGGAAACAAACTATGCTCCAACACTGTCCAAGAGCCAGGTTCATTCACGCACAAAAGTAAGCGACTGTCTGGGAGAATGGTCAATATTTCACAACAGTTGTAACTGTGTGAGCTGGTGGTCTCCTGTATCTAGGCTGATGGAAGGGAGAACATAGAGGAGTGTGACATCACAAGATGTGAATGGCAGCATATCAAAAACTAAAGGCACAGTTTAAAAACAGAATATTTTTAAATTACCTAATGAACTAATATGTATCTTCTCCTGTAATATTCAGTAATGACTAAGGCTTTAGAAAACAGCATGCAGAAACTCTCTCCAGGGAAGAAATGTAGGTAAATTAGTAATCAATATATCAGCCAAAAGAAAATATTTACTAATGTCTATCAATATAGCTCCCAGCACTCCTTGGCAATAGTGACTATTCCAGCTGCTGTTGCTTTTACATTATTATAGTTCTCGCTAAAACCAATAGAAGCAACAGAGACAATGGCTAAGTAATCTCCAGGTCATAAAGCAGCGAAGGAGGCAGAACAAATCAGAAAGCCCATCACAGGTTCTGAACCTGGGTTCTGCTCCCCAGAGAGCACCTGTCTGTACAGCATTGTGCCTGAGCAGGTCACAGTAAAAGAGGTACACACTTCTAGTGATGCCCAGAGCAGTATGCATGGAAGGGCAAGCAGTTCACATGAGCATAGAGGTGGCTACACCCTGGGTCCAGAACAGGTACAGAGATGGGCTCTACTGAGAATCTTCTCGGTGATACAAGAAGGACGAGAGGCAGCAGCCACAAGCACCGGAAACAAGAGCTAGACCATAGAAGACCACATAGTGAAATACAGATGCGAAGCAGGTGGTGGACCAAAGCCACAAACTGGAAACATTAACCTAGCAGGGAACACAGAATAGAGAAGTCATTGAGTCATACTGAGAGTGAGGAAAGACCAAAAGTCAGGAGGAGCCACACTGGGAGAGGAGGTCGGTGAGAAAGGACACCAATGACTCAGCTCAGGATCCCTGGGAAGAGAGAGGAAGTGTCCAGAATCACTTCAGTCTCTACCCTCAGGGACAGAGATCTCATTCTTGAGCAGGCTTGTGTAGCCTTAAACTTGTTTGGTCGGCCCTGGAAAACTGATGCTCTGTGCCCTCCTCCCTAATTATCTTCCCTCGGTTATCCTGATCCCATCAGAAACTGTCTCAGTAAGCAGAGTTATAGATGACTCTGGGCTCAAGGTAAGTAGCTGTCATGGCCCTCTGTGCTTCCTCCCAATTCTTAGGCTGCTGTCCTAACTCCCAGGTCTTCAGAACGTGACTGTCCTCAAAGACGGGGTCTTTGTTGAGATGATTAAGATACAATGAGGGCTTCAAGGCAGACCCCAGTCCAACACAACTGGTGTGCATGAAGAGATTGGAACATAGACATACCCAAGGAGAAGCCACGTGAGGACAGGGGGAGGAGAAGCCACTGCAATGGGCTCAGAAGGGACCAGCCCTGAAGACAACTTGGTCTGGGACTTCCAGGGTTATGAGGAATTGTATGTCTATGGCTAAAGTTTCAGATCCGTGATGCCACAGCATCAGTACCCTCCACAAACACTCAACCCATAGCCCACCATCACCTCCTATGGTTAGAGTAACTGGCCCCTGTGCCCCAGAAGCTGTTTCTGAGGTCTGAGGAGAGCTCATCTGAGTATGCAAGACTTGGGCTGCCTATTAATCCCTACCACTGGCTGATGATCACCAAGTGATGGATCTCAAATAGCAATCTTCTGTTAGACTTGCAGGAGGGCTGTAGTGTAGAGCAGCAAGCAGTATCCCCACGTTTACTCCCATGAGGAGCTGGGCCTCCAGGTTTAGGAGACGGCAGATGGTGATCTCCCCGCAGGCCTCGGCCTGGTGACACTGACAGTACTCAGAGTGGGAGAGATGTACAAACAATGTGACTGCGCGGACGGGCGCTATGGAGAAACCAAAGGAGGGTGTTCCGGCTTCCTTCCTGTTCCTGTCATAAAACACTCTGACCAAACGCAGCTTAGAGGGGGAAAAGGGCTGGTGTGGCTTCTGTTTCTATCACTGCGGGAAATCAGGACAGGAACTCAAGCAGGAGCCTTGAGTAATCATGGAGGAATGGTGCTTGCTGACTCATTCACACTTAGCTGTTGCTGCACAATCCTCATGGCCTCATGCAGAATGTGGCACAGAACAGGGGCCCAATAAACTATGAGTGGGTGGGTGGACCCCAGAAACCACAGCAATGGGAAAACACTTACAGAAGAGCTATGAACGAAATGCTCCAGGAGGCTGGCAAAAGTTCGAAGAAGAGGGTCAAGGCAAAGGAAAGGGAAGTTGGTGTGTGGTTCACAGGAAGGCTGGGAGATTGGGTCTCTGAAGTTTATAAGTATTCCTGTATGTAGACCACTGGGTGAATAGAAAACAGATGTCACCACATACAAGGTGAGGGAGTCTATGACATTCAAACTCAGGCCATGCAAATCAACCTGGGTTTAGCTCCAGTCACCAAGGAGAGCAGTGGGGACAGACTCAACACTCATCCTGTGAATTACTTACAGCCATGGCAGAAAGTGCAGACTATTTAGGTCAGAACAGGAGTCTAACTAAAGTCACCTTACATTGCTGTGTCAATCTTACAGTTTAAGTCAGAATACTTACAGTCCTGGGTTCAAATGTGTACAGAGCTCTGAAGACTTTAACTTGCCCTAAAAGAAGAAGGAAAAAAAATATGATCAATTCTTTTATTTCTAACTTTATTCTCGGTAGTTATTGGTTTTTCCCTGTTAGGATTCTCGAATTAAAAGTCTATTTGGGAATGTTACTTTAGAGGAAGCACCTTTTCTCCCACTGGATGTATCTTTAGCTAAATGAATGGAACATGTCTCTGGGGATGGCTTTCTTTGACAGAAATTACAGACTCACACTGCACTTCTGCCCTAAGTATAGACAGTCCTTCTAATAGTAAAAATATAAAGGTAAGGAGCTGAGGGAGCTAGCGAGATGGCTCATTAGCTAAAACCGTTTGTCTCTCTTTCAGAAGACCCAATACAGATCCCCTGCAGGCAGATCACAGCTGCCTGTAACTCCAGTTCCAGGGGGATCAAATGCCCTCTTCTGGTCTCTGTAGGAACCTGCATATATGCAGCCCACATACACACACCTCACAAATAAGTGAATAATAAAATTAATCTTTACAGGTAATTATCCAGGCAAGGCATGGTGGTATACACCTGTATCTCAGCACTCAGGAGGTGGAGGCAGGAGGATCTCTATGAGTTTAAGGTCACACTGGTCAACATAGCAAGTTCCAGGCCACTCAGGACTACATAGAGAGACTCTGTCTCGAAAGATGATAGAAAGATAGATAGATAGATAATGTTGAACATCTTAACACAAATTATGAAAGACAATCTAAATGTTCTTAAAGTTCTTAAATCAGCCAATTTGGACTTTATCTTTCCAAAAGGACAAAAAAATGGAGGAAAAGAAAAGAAACATGTAAGAGCAGTGTCACCCCCATTCCACATGTCCCGAGCACTCTGGATCACTTGCACTGGCCTGGTACAACTGAAGGAAAGGGCCCCAACTTGTTCAATTTCGCAGCAGCTACAGTGCATATAGTATAACTGTAAGTTCACAAAATTAATACAAATTAAGCTGTATAGGGCCTACAGAGAGCAAAGAGGTGTGCTTGCTTTACAACACAAATGGGTTAAGAAAGATCAAAATAGAAGGACCATCTACTTAGAGGCTGATAACAGTTAGGTCCATGCTCCGGAAGATCCTTTAGAGACGACATCCAAACCAAGTCTCATTGAAAACTGGCCTCCAAGGAAGAAAAGGAAGCTTGTTGTAAAATTTATATTTTTATCTTATACTTTCTTTGTTGCTATTTGATCATATTTTATAATACAACAACATGATGTAATACACAGTTTGTAACTACATGAATGCTGACTGGGAGAGTTTTTTTTTTTAACCTTGGATACAGTGTGGCATAATGAAGATCTATTTTAAATTTTTCATCAACAGACCTCCAAGTGCACAGCACAGAGCTCTGCACATAAGAGGCTCTGAGCAACCCCTGCTGTAGAATGAAGACCGGGTGAGAAAGGAAATCTCAGAAGCCTGTGCTCCGAACAGCCTGCAAACCAGCAGCGGGAGAACACCACTATCCAGTGGAATTCCACACAGGCGCAGAAAAGCTGTTTGTGTTACTCACACACAGACAAAGGACACATAAAATATGGCTCGTGGGACTAAGGGACTGAATCTTAATATTATTTACCCCCCACCCCGCCCCAACCTATTTGTATTGATTATTTAGGAATTTCACATAATGTATCCCATCACACTCATTTCCCAATCCTCCCACCTTGTGTCTGTTCCCCCTACCCTTGTGACCTCTTTCTATCCCCCCCAAAAAAAGTCCAATCTGTGTTACTTACATACTATATAATCACTAGAGCATGGTCAAACTCACGGTGGCCAGACCCTTAAAGAAAACTGTCTTTCCCCACCCCCGCCAGAAGCCATCAATTGTAAAGAGTACACTTCAGCATCCTTATCACTTTTTAGGTGTTATTGTCAATGATGTTTTGTTTGGGCTGCTACTTTTTTCAGGGGGTATGAGTAGGGGTTGTCACAGAAGCCTTCTATGTTCCCTGCTCAACTATGAGACTGCAGTCATCCATACCACTGCAAAAGAAGCTTCCTTACCCTTTACAGATAGCGCTTGCACAGATCACGGACTTCCACATGGGTTCTGGCTACAGCACGGACCACAGATATTCACATGGTCTCTGTCAGCATGTGCCTCGACTCACCATGGTCTCCAATGGCAATACAGACTGTGGACATCAACACAGGCCATGGACACCATCAAAGCTCTTGGAGGCAACACAGGCCATAGACATCAACATGGCTTTTGAGGCAGCACAGACCACAAACACCAATATGATGTCCAGTGACAGCCTGGCCCATGGACACCAACATGGCTGCAGGTGGCAGCACAGAGCTCGGACATCGACGGTCAGGTTAACTTAAATGAGCCAGCTGAGAGTCTACCCTGCTAAAGCCTAAGCTTTGAAATATTAAAAGGTCTCGGTGCCTTCATTTTTGGCTGGCGGGTCACCAGGGTCATATGCAACATCTAGGCATTCATGTAAACGGCTGGCTGTGGTGGCCTGTTTCGGTAATCTCAGAACAGTAACAGAGAGAAAGAGGCAGGCAGATTCCTGAAGCTAATTGGCCAGTTAGCCTAGCCAAATCTGGAAGCTCCAAGTTCAGTGAGAGACTCTGTCTCAAAACATGAAGTAGAGAGCAACGGAGGACAACTCTCAGTGTTGACCTCTGGCCTCACACACACACACACACACACACACACACACACACACACACACACAGACACCTGCAGGCACAAGCTCACACATCCACACACAACCACACCTTCACATTCTAATTTACATTGCTGTTTACATTCCTTTTACTAAATGCATACAACATTTATAATGTGTAAAAATAGCAACCATATCTCTCAGCATACAGATGGCCCTACTAGCCTGCCTTTCAAGGGCCTGGCAACCTCTGATGTCATTACCTGCCACCGCCAGGTACACACCAGGTGTGTGCTCAGTAAAAAAGACACCAGCCTCTCTCGTGCTCTCTCTTTCTTGTCCATTCTCTCTCTCTCTCTCTCTCTCTCTCTCTCTCTCTCTCTCTCTCTCTCTGTCTCTCTGTTTCACTCCCTCTTTCCGTCTCTCTGTCTCTTTTTCTCTGTGTCATGGGCGCCCTTCCCTCTCCCTTTACCGTAATAAACTTCCATTATACCATATCTGCTGCATGGTGTATTAGTCATTATTATAATATCTGCTGCATGGTGTATTAGTCATTATTATAATGATGCCTCATTTTGAGCAGATGAGTTCATCGTTCTTTCCTCTAAATATCCTACCACAAAATAACATCTCAGATTCCCCCATGACTTGATGTGCTCCCAGAAAACTTCTCTGGCATATAGTGGTTATACCTTTCATGCTAGTGTTCAGAGGCCAAGGCAGGACTGCCATGAGTGTGAGACCACCTGAGCTGCACACAGTAAGATCCAGGTCAGCCTGGACCACAGTGAAGCCCTGTCTCAAAAACTGAACAGGGCTGGGGAGATGGCTCAGCTGGTAAAGTCCCTGCAAACAAGGCACACACGCGCGCGCACACACACACACACACACACAGGGGAGGGAGGGTCCCACTCTTTGCTATCTATATTCTTGCGCCATGTCTCTCTGTTTCTATCAAGAGAAAGCTCACTGACAGAAATGAGTGTAATTTTTCTTGTTCTTGTTAGTTTGCTTGTGTAGAGACTTTGTCCATACCTCACAACCCTTAGGGAGAAAGAAAACACAAAAGAAAGGTGGAAGCTAGTTGTGATGGTACCTGCCTTTAATCCCAACACTTGGACCTCTGTGAGTTTGACGCCAGACTAATTAACACAGCAAGTTCCAGCCCTGGGCTCAACATAGTGAGAGTTGTGCTAAAACAATGGGGCAGGGAAGGAGGAGGAGGAGCTGCTGGAGAAGGAGGAGCTACCAGAGAAGGAGGAGGAGCCACTGGAGATGGAGGAGGAGCTACCAGAGAAGGAGGAGGAGCCGCTTGAGAAGGAGGAGCCGCTGAAGAAGGGCTTTCTGCAGAGTTGATTGTTCTTAGATGGTGGAGATTACCATCAGTGACCTCAAACTTTCCAAAGAGAGGCCACACAAGGAAGCAGTCTGCTTACAAGCAAGAAATACAATAGAACTTGAGTTCCTTACTGAGAATGGTAAGC
Source organism: Acomys russatus (assembly GCF_903995435.1). Taxonomy (NCBI): domain Eukaryota; kingdom Metazoa; phylum Chordata; class Mammalia; order Rodentia; family Muridae; genus Acomys; species Acomys russatus. The sequence continues at coordinate 38,646,229 of NC_067141.1, forward strand.
TTGAAAGATGTGTATAATCTTGGAAACAAAACACTATGACAACTTAATGGGCTCAGATAAGATTCAATAAAAATTAAAGAACCTGAAAGTAAATACAGAGTAAGTGAACAAATCACTAATTTGCAGAACTGAAGTTCTTTCAGTTTTGATGTGTACTAAATGATGAACAGCAATTAGCTAGGCACAGAGCAGCATTCTATCTGTGAAGCACAGAAGGCACTTTGACACAGGACTCTATTCACTGCCTAACGCTGCGGCATTAGCCTTTTGAAGATCCTTTTTGTGTTCAAAAAGCTCAGGGCTGGATTTCTCAAAATCGAGTGAACTACAAATGAAAAGATGTAAACGAAACACCCAGAGACTAAGGAATCACAAAACCAGTAGATTTCTCACAATTTCAGGGCAAAGGGCCTGTAAGAACAATTAATACCAATATGTAACCCACTGGTGCTTCGGACATACCGTGTTAACTTTGGGCAGTGTTCCCTAGGCTGCAGGCTCACAGCAGTGTCTCGGGGATGAAATCGAATCTCTGTTTCTTGCTGACACCCTGATAGACAGACATCTAACAACAGGGAGCACAGCAACGGATCAGGAACACACACTGATCGATTCCAAATTTACTTCAGGAAGGCAAACTCACAAATGTCAAAGAGCTGTGCTGTTGTACACATAACACATGCTTTCTAAGGCTCTCTGTTCATTTTTCTCACCCAAGGGTGGTTCCATGCAACAAAGGGAGCTGGGAGCTGGGAGACTGCAGAACTGGCCTCAAATGGGGATTCATCAGAAAGAAGGCCCCGAAAGAGACTTGGCATAACCCTTGTTTTAAACCTGGACTGCGCCTAGGACAACCCAGCAGCAGTCAATTGGCACCACAGGAAGATCCCACTAGTGTCTGAGGTAAGCAGGTCTAAGCGCCACCACTGCTAGCCACAACCTCTATTTCTGAAGCCTCATTTTCCAGCCTTGCTCTTCCCTTTTCTCACTAACTCCCTCCTACCCCTAGAGAGGAGGAGACTACTAACAACCAAGTGTTGTCTTTCCCTCTGGAGGAAGGCTGGCCCCAGACTTCAAAACATGAAGGTCAAGGTCTTGGAAGGGTGAAAGTGAAGGGAGGGGATCGGATCTTTCATGGGCAGTGGGAAGGAAGTGTGGGCTTTTCCAGTGTTTATCTTTGTACCTCTGGAACTCTGAAACAACACTGGGATGACTCAGGACTTGTAAAACAGAGTGAAAAAATCAAGTCTATCTTGTTTACTGATAGTGAAGGGCTACGGGGCGTCAGATGCCTGTATCCACTTGGCTCACGCCCATCCACAAAAACAGTGAAAAACAAAGTTATCCTATGAATCAATGCCCTGCTAGACACCAGAGGACAATAGATAAAAAGTCACGTGTCAGGCGTCAGGTAGTTCCTTTGGAGTTGTGGGCTACTGTGTTAATTAGGGTTTCTATAACACTATGACCAGAAGCAATTTGAGGGCAAGGGTTTGTTTCTCTTACACTTCCACACCAGTCATGAAGGCAGCCCTAGCAGGAACTCAAGCAGGGCAGGGACTCGGAGGCAGGAGCTGATGCGGAGCCTCTGGAGGAGTGCTGCTTACTGGCTGACTCCTCATGGCTTGCTCAGCCTTTCTTACAGCTCCCAGGACCACCAGCCCAGGGGGCCGGCACCACCCATAGTGAGCTAACTGGGCCCTCCCACACCCAACATCAATCAAGAAAATGTACCACAGGCCACTGGGCTGGATGGATTTTTTTTATTAATGTTCCTTCTCCCCACACGACTCTGGCTTGTGTCAAGTTGGCATAAAACTGGCCAGAATAGCCAGTGAGGTCCCATAGACCCCCAAATATTATAGGCTATTGCCAATGTTCTTGGTTTTTATCCAGAACTTGGTGGTGAGACCTTATTACTAAACATACCACATGCTTAAGTCACAGAACGTTGCAAAATCAAGCTGGTGTTGACCTGGAAGGTTCATCCTTCCATGCTAGGTTTCATAGCGCTGGTAGGTGCTATTCAAGCTAAAAGGCAAGAAAACTTGTCTCAATCATGCCCAGCTATGGATCCTGCAAGTTACAGCAATTGGCTGGCCTAGAAACACATGCTCAGGGAATTAGCAATAAAAAGAAATGAGTTAGCAAGTCATGAAAAAATGGGGCAGTCGTCAATGTATATTACCAAGTAACAAAATCAATGTGGAACAGCTACATATTTTAATCACTCCAATTTTCTATCTATCTATCTATCTATCTATCTATCTATCTATCTATCTATCTACCTACCTACCTATCTCAAGGGGAAAACTGTAGAGACAACACAAAGATCAAAGGGAAGAAAAGGGGAAGCAAAGATAATTTCTAGGGCAGCAAAGTGATCGTGTTGTCCTGTAATGATGAGCACATATCACTATAAATTTGTCTGTGGGTGATAACAATGTGCCAGAGTTGGTGAGTGTAATAGTTATTTAAATGAACAAGACTAATAGAATAAATACATATATTAAAGGGGGATTTATTCAACTGGCTTATGAATACAGTCTGGCTAGTCCAACATTGCAGAAAAAAAAAACAGTGATCCAATATTACATTCTGGAATAGATTACAGAAACTAACATCACCATCAAGGATTTAAAAGATGCGTGGCTGGTAGTTCCTACCATGTCTCTCTAACTCTATTTGTTCTGTGCAGAAGACAGATAAATGGATCATGGAGTATGACAGTTGGCCAGCAAAAACTTAATCAAGTAGTAATTCTAATTGCAGCTGCTATCTCATATGTGATCTCCTTAACTAGATTGTTAATGTGTTAACATTTCAGGCTGCTTGATATGCAAATATTTATTTTGCAAAAAAAAAAAAATTCTTTTATGTATCTGTGCATAATGACCACAAAAAGTAATTTGCTTTCAGTTGGCAAGGCCAGCAATACACCGTCACTGTTCTATCGCAAGGGTAGATTAACTCTCCAACCCTGGGTTATAACTTAGTTTGAAGGGGTCCTGATCATTTCTCTCTTCCATAAAATATCACACCGGTCCACTATATCATTTTATTTCACATAGTTTTGCTTCTGACCAAGGAACTCACTTTATGGTCAACGAACTGCAACAGAAGGTGCATGCTCGTGGAACCCACTAGATTTACCACATCCCCCCCCCCTCCAAACCAACTGGCTTGATAGAATGGAGGTGAAATGGCCTTGTGAAGACAGTTATAGTGCCAAAGGTAGTAATAGCCTGGATGGCTATCCCAACAAGGGGACCTAGTACAGAGCCATCAGCAAAACAAGCAAAACAAGCCCTAGTCTTCCCTTCCTCAGTCAGCGGACCACAGGGCGCACTCCATGAAGCCATCGGTGCATGCTTGGGAGCAGAAGGCTTTGTAACAAGAGTAAAAACAACAGACGTTTGAGAAACTTCTTAAAGTAACTTGCTTGTACTCTCCATACCTACTTGGGCCAGATCGTGTATATACTACTTCTGTGATAATTTGTTAAGAGTTCTCCAGGCAATATATGCTTTAAATCATCACCCAATACATATAGCACTTTTTCTTCTACAGCCTGGTCCAGGAACAGGGTCAGAAATAGGGAGTCAAACTGCACACAGTGGCTCACGCCTGCACTCAGAAAGGCAGAGGCAGGCGGATCTCTGAGAGCTCGAGGCCAGCCTGATCCACAAAAGTGAGTCCAGGCCAGCCAAGGTTACACAGAGAAACCCTGTCTCAAACAAAACAACAACAACAAAAGAATAAGGAGTCATGCCACTCAATACTAAAAAAATTTTTGCTTCCTGTTCTTATGCTCTGCTGGCCTAGAAGCTGGTACCAGAGAGAGTGGGCTATTGCTGTGAAGAAGATGGCCATGTTTTTAGGAGGAATTTGGAACTTTAGGCTTGAAAGCAGTTGAATTGTATAAGCAGAGCTTAAAGAGCCATCCTCATGGGGACCTAGAACACAGCAGGACTGGCAGGGGGGTGGACTGGGGAAGGCCAGCTGACAGGGTTTCAGACAGAAGGACTTTAACAACACAGGACTAAAGGCCAGTCCTGCCTCTGTCCTAAACACTTGCCTGAGGCCGAATTAAAATGTGGTAGATTGATTGCCTTGGCAGAGGAGATTTCAAAACAGCACAATACTGAATCTGTGGTTTGGCTATTATTGATAACTTTTAAGTAGTCTACAATGAAAAAGAGCAAGTAGGGCAAAATGTCCAGTTTGTACAGAAAAAGAACCACAGGAAGCTAATGTTAGAGGCTTGCAGCTGTAAGCCTGCTCTGCTTTGGAACAATATGAAGGTGACCTCAGGACAAAATTCCACATACCAAGCTTCCAAACTCTAGAAGAGCACAGAAGGCATCTTCTCCTCATAGAAAGCAACTAAATAAACATCTGCTTAAAGTGTTTCCTTGGGGTGGGGTGGCGTGACTGGCAGTGTAATCCATATCTACATGATACTGGCTTTAGAAGCGCAAAGGTTGCAAGAATGAAGGCGCATCCACGGTTTCAGACAGTTGGTGAGGCCAGTCAGTATATAACAAGAGAACCCTCTCACGAAGGCCCCGAGAGGACAAGAGGCTGTGAAAAGCCACTGTGTAAAGCTGTCAAGTGGAGCCTGAGTTGCAGAGGGGGGCCCAAGGTGCTGGAGATGCTAGAGCCACAAGATACCTACCAAGCAGAGTTACAAAGGGAGTGAAACCTGCTCAAGAGAGACGACGCATGTTGTGAGCAGCAAAACTGGAGGGGCAGAGCCTCTATGTCCTTTAAAATTAAGGTAGCAGACATTCATTGCACATGGAATTGTGGGATTTTGGTGTTTGTCCTGCTGTCTTCTGGTCTTGCTTTGGTTCAGTTTTTCTTCACTATGCCCCACTCCTCCTGGCTGGAATGGTAATGCATATTCTGTGCCATTATTCAATGGAAGTATTAACTTGCCTTTTAATTTTACAGAGGGATTATAAATAAGAAATTGCCTTGAGTCTCGGGAGAGACTCAGTGATGAGAGCATGAAAAACAATGGAGACTTTTCAAGTTAGATTAAATTGCATTATGGGACGGCCATAAGCCTGTGGAAACTAGAAAGTTGAATATGACGGTTTGAGTGAAAATGGCCCCATGGTCTCGGGCATTCAACTATTTGGTCATTGATTGGTGGAGTTATTTGGGGGAACTGAGGTAGCAAAGTCTTGCGGGAAGAAGTACATCACTTGGGGGTAAGCAGTGAGATTAGCCCTAGCCACTTCCAGTTTGTTCCCTACTTTATGTGGTGATTAAGGATGTGAGCTCACAGCTTCCTGCTCCAGCAGCCATGCTTGCTGCTTTCTGCCTACATTCTTTCCCACCATGATAGACTCTTATCCTCCTGCAACCATAAGCCAAATAAGCTCTTCCTCCTACAGGTTGCCTTGGTCATCAGATTCTGTCACAGCAAGAGAAAACACAGTGGGGGAGGAGGTGGGGGGTGGGGGGGACTGCTAAGGACAGTTCGGAGGCTATGCATAGGGACTGGCCAGGGGCAGCCAGGAAATCTTTGTGCCTTCCACTCAATCTTGCTGGGAATTTAAGACTTCTCTAAAAACAAATCTGGGATTACAGAACATTTAGGATTTTGAATGCTCAGATTAGGGGTGTTCACCCACTGAAAACTTCAAATGCAAAACAAAGAGAACAAAACAACAAACAAGCATTTTGATTAAGGGATGCCCAACCAGTAATTTTTACCATGTTATTTGAAACATAGTGCCACCTACAGTCTCAAAGAGCTCGCAGGAATTAGCTAAAGCAACTATTCAACAATAGCATTAATCCATTTTCCACAAGTCTTAACATACCACTGAGATTTTAACTCGCAATTCTAGAACTCTGACTAATCCACATAGGAAAAGAACAAAATGAGAGAACCCTGTCTCTTGCACAAGAAAATACCACATACCTAAGCAACCTGCCCTTACTATCTCACTTGTCCCCAGAGCAGTGAGTCACGGCACTTTAAAACCACAAGTCAGAAAGCATTAATAGATTGCAAAACTAAATGAGCAGCTTTAAAACTGTAAATAAAGCCACACAGGGTGGCACAGGCCTATCATCCTTCTGTGCTCAGCAGCCAAGTACGATGCTGAGGAAGCATGATTCAGAGCCCCCTGGGCTACACAGTGAGACTGTCTTAAGAAATAACAAAAGATTAAGTAGATCAGAAAAGATGAGGGCATTCTACACTTAGCTGAAATAGTAATTTTGTGAAATGTTTTTCTTCACTGGGATGGATGCCTCAATAGATATTTTAGAATATGTCAAACACAGGTCTTGGCATACTGGTAGCAAACAAGCAACTGCTAAAATTAATATTTGGCAAAAACTAAATGTCATCTTCACAGAATGAAATGTTGTAATATAATAAAAAATAGGAAACTATTCAAAAAGTTAAGTTATGAGTATAAATATATTAGACAATCTAGCAGACCCCCTTTTGTTCTGTATAATGTGCATATGTATGTATGTGCAGCTGTACAGTGTGAGCATGGGCATATGTTTGTGAAAGCAGTCATATTCAGAGAGCCATGCCAAGCCTTCCAGGAAGGGGCTGCTGTCTTTCTACTATGCACTCTAGGCTGGCGGCCTGAGAGCTTCTCGGAGTTCTGGCTCTACCTTCCACCTGCCTGAAGGAGTGCTCAGGCCACATACATAGCTGGGTTCTTGGGGTTTAAATTTAGGTTCTCATCCCTGTGTGCCAAGTACTTTAGCCACTGAGTTGTGTACCAACCTCCCCCAGTTTTCAGAACTTCATATAAAGGGCTAGAAACTATAATTCCTCCATACCATGAGTCTAGCCCAAAAGGGCTTTTGTAAAACTCATCCTAACACACAGGGTCAGCTAGCACAGGTATTGCCCATGACAAGGCTTCCAGTGCGATAGTAAGTCTTGGTTCCTGTGTAGCAGAAGGTGGGGGCGGTGTGTACTGTCTCATCTCCTGGACTTAACTGGGTGGAGGTGGTGATGATGGTGACGATGGTGATGATGATGACCCCACAAAGAACACATGGCTTCCACAAGATTATTTGCAATCATGTTTTCACAACAATAATTCTCAATCTATACCTATAATTTTCACTCTTCAAATAATTAAGGGGCTTAAAATTCACAACTTCACAATCACTGTTAATTATTACAATATTAAGATAATTGTAGGCTGGAGAGGTGGCTCAGCTGTTAAGAGCACTGTCTACTCTTGCAGAGGTCCTGAGTTCAATTCCCAGCAACCACATGGTGGCTCACAACCATCTATGATGAGATCTGGTGTCCTCTTCTGGCCTGCAGGCAGAATACTATATAAATAATAAACATTTTTTTAAAAAAAGATAATTGTAAAGCCAAATAGCATGCCTTGTTTGATTACTAGGGTAGGTTCCAAAATTAGGTGTGACCGTTTCCTCTGCCATCTACAATGCCTGCTTAAGCAGGTATCTTGGTATATAGGTCACGTCATCTGGCCAGTTGGCCAAAGCTGAGAGGCAGGCTCTGAAAGAAGTACAGGGCTGAGACAAACTTCTTATACTTCTGCATTCCTGAGTGTGTGGGATGGGTATGTGCATATATGTGTATACAGATGTTTCTAGTTATATTTATGGGCAGACTTTCAAGCAAAACATGTCTTACTAGAAGTCAAGGTCAACAGATAAACCCAAAACACTCCAGGCTATCTGCTGAAAAACTCTATAAGGAATATGAAATATTTCTTCCTTTTTTTTTTAATTTTAAGAATCAGCTATGCATTAAAAACACAATATTCTTCCTCTTCCTCAAAAGCAAATAGTCTAACCAACTCTAGGGTCCTCAAAGTAAAGTCACTTAGCCATAAATAAACTATAAAAAACATAATCTTAGTATATACATTTATTTTTCACATTTGCCTAAAAGAATGAAAGCAGTATTATTCTTCTAATTTATTTATTCATTTTACATCCCAATTGTAGCTCCCTCCTTCCTCTCATCCCAGCCTCACCCTCCCTACCTCTTCTACCTATCCCCTTCCCTTACTCCTCAGAAAAGGGGAGCCCCCACCCCTCCCTGCACATCAAGATGCACCAGGACTGAGCATGTCCTCTTGCACGATGGCCTGGCAAGGCAGCCCTGCAGAAAGAAGTGGTCCAAAAGCATGCAAGAGAGTCCATGCCAGAGACAGCCCCTGCTCCCCTTACTAGGGGACCCACATGAACACCAAGCTGCCCATCAGGTACATCTGTGTAGGGGGCCTAGGTCCAGTCAGTCCATGCATGGTCCTTGGTTGGTGCTTCAGTATCTGCAAGCCCCCCTTGGTCGAGGTTAGTTGGCTGTTGGTCTTCTTGTGGAGTTCATATCCCCTTCCAGTCCTTCTATCCTTCCCCCAACTCTTCTAGAAGGCTCCCTGCACTCCGTCAAGTGTTTGGCTATGAGTCTCAGCATCTGTTGATTCTTTGCCGGCAGAAGCCTATCAGAGGACAGCTATGCTAGGCTCCCATTTGCAAGCATAGAAGAGTGTCATTAACAGTGTCAGGGGTTGGCTCTCTCTCATGGTGTGGCCAGGGATTCATTGGACTTTCCCTTAATCTCTGCTCTATCTTTATCCCTGCACATCTTGTAACAATATTAATCTTATATCATACTTTGCAGGTACAAAAAAAAAGGTGCTGCTATCTTAAAATATTCTCAGAGTAAGTGAAAGCATTAATGGTTTCTACCAGGCACATGTATTATATCATCCATGCATGATCAAACAGGATGGTTATTTTTGTGGTTTTTAATTATAGATGTGTTTAATTTTTGATTACACACACTTTATGTCTGTGCGTGGGTATGTACACATGAGTGCAAGGATCCTAGGGAGCTAGAGGAGGACATCAGATTCTCTGGGGCTAGAGTTACAGTCACAAGCTGTCCCTACATAGGTGCTGGGAACTACACCTGGGTCGTCTGCCAGAGTGGCAAGCACACATAACTCCTGAGCTGTCTCTACACCGCCTGAGACAGGATGGTTCTGCTCAGAAAAGAAACAGAGGAGTCTAAGGGATGGTATCCAAGACCCAGAGCCATCTTTCCGCTCCTGAGGTGAAAGGAAACAGCTGTGCTCTGTGGGCCTAACACAGGCCTCCCTGGGGCTTTGTGGACTCCAAGGCCCTCAGTGAAAGATTATCTCAGAACACATTTCTTGGCTTGGATTTCCATGTGTTTCATTCCACAAAAGCCCACTGCTTCAAAAATAAAGGTAGACTATAATCTTTGCACAGGAAAATCAATGTGACTTGAAGCACAGCAATGAGCAGGAGCCATGGACGTGAAAAATACATCCCGTCCCACATGCTCATATTGTTGGGTTCCAGCAAACCAATCTGTATATTTAACAGAAGTGATTATGAGCACTGCTCTTTATTCCTCTTACTCCAACACGACCCCTCCTCTGCTCCTTCCCTATCCAATCCAGAAAGGAGGAGCAGGGAAGACAGCAGCCTTTGCAGTCTTATCTCCAGCTGTAGGGATGGCGGGCTCCTTACAAAGTAGCCAGTGTTTTCCTGACAAGAGGGTTCTGTTTATTAACAGTGTGCCTTTCTAGTCAGTTTTTTGTTTCATTTGCTTCTACTCCGCAGTGCCTTTCAGCAAGCTTAGCCACTTTAACTTCTTGGAAGATCATGCATGCAGGCTCCTTTCATTTCTTCCACATACGACATAAATGTCCCAAAGAACAGGAGCCAAAACTCCCAAATGGCAGGTTCTTTGCTGACTATGCCCTGGGTGACTACATAACAGAGAAAGGGAAGAATCATTGCTAAACACTCCTCAATAGTTTGAGGAGACCGGTGAAAAGTAGAAGAAAATTATTTCAGTTCTGAGACTTATATGGACCATCTTCTGCGAGGGGCAGAAGCCAGGTGACTGACAATGGACAACAATGCCTAGTTTTTAAAATATGATCCATGACCTAAGTGGCTTTACAGTTTTAATAGTACTTCCCAATGCATGCAAACGAGCTGACTTCAAATACAGTGTCCAGAAGTGCAGACAGCTGTCATTTGCATACTATCCGGGTCGCTCTGTCACTACATGCAGAGTCACTGCAGACTTCACGCAGCCCACCAAGCCTGAAACATTTAGTATGTGCTCCTGTGCAGAAAAGCCCTTATCCTGTGCCCCTTCTGAAAGTAACAAGTGAGACAAAGGCACATTATGGCAAAGCAAGGGGAGCTGAAGCCCACGTGCCCTACAAAGACCCCAAAGGAAGCTGGGCTCAGCTTCCTCCTATATGAGACCATTAGCTGGGCAAATACCTCTACATAGCCAAGACCAGAAAGAGGAAATTCCCCAATACTAAAACCATTCATCAAAAACTAAATGACCCTTCTAAAATCTCATTTACAAGACATTTATTTACCATGGGCCAGGAACCATGCAAAGCATTAACTTGCAGTGATCACCGAATCCTTGAAACAATTCAAATCCTTTAGTAAGCATACTTTACAGATGAGGACATGGCAATTATGGATGGGAAGACCCTAGTGTGAGTGAGTACACAGAACCAGGAAGAAGCTTCCCTAGGGCCATGGGTTCATGGGGCTTAGCCTAGACCACTGAAGTCATGACAAAGAACCCAAGCTCTCAGCACTGGACACTCCTCAGAGAAGCCAGCTTTCAGTACAGGTTCCTGAGAGTGAAAACATTAATATATATATAAAGTAGCAGGTACACCTTCTGACACATATGTGTCCGCGTTAGTTATCATTGTGTGTGTGTGTGTGGACATTATTTAGGGCTTATTGCATATGTCTGAGGGCCAATTTTCTTGGCAAATATATTTTATTACGAACTTATTAACCGAGAGTACCTCACTTACAAGCCGACTAACCTAGACAATAGGAAGAGAAGATTAAAGAATACAATAATGAAACCATAAGCATATCAGTTCCAAGGAACAATTCTCCTGGTGTAATCAGCAGGATTTCTTCTGCTGGAACCTGGAGCAATGAGAACCCAGAACCTCAGCCAAAGCCCGGAGTCCCCAAGCCTTCCCTCGAGCGATTCTCTCTAGGAGTGTCCAGAAGTAGAGCAAAGGACAGCAAAACTATCCCAAGTCTCCAAAGGCCCCACCTTTTGTTTTTGGTTCACATTTACACCTCCTCTCAGAATTTGCTCAAGGATGTTTTTTAGCTGGTTAATAAGCAATCTCCCCCACCTGCTCTCTCACAAGTCTTTTTCTCATCCCCCACAGGTGACCTAAACAAAAAACATGTTTATCTCTCCTTCATATGTCTTTGTTGTCACTGAAGAAAACAGAATATCAAATTTCTAGTCTTGTATATTAGGAATGCATTACATACAATATCCTAGCAAAAATCTCAATGCTTTTATTAAGGAAACAGAACATATATTCCATCCCTTGGCTTGAGAGTTAGATGAGTTTAAATTTGTACTTTTAAAACATATTTAGAACATAAATATAGAATTATTCATAGCTAAAAACATTCATTAATATGTACATTTACACAATTCTAGAATATAGGTTACTTTTAAAGTTTTATCATCTTCTTTAAAAATTGGTTTTGAGCTAGGCACCAGCCTGTAACCCCAGGTGCGCAGAAGGTTCAAGCAGGATGATCCCAAGTCCAAAGCCACCAGGCAGCAGGGCAAATACTCCAGGCAGGGACAACTGAGTGGGAGCTTGTCTCAAGGTAAAAAGTAACTCTAAGGCTGGGGATGTGGATCAGTAGTAGAGCACTTGTCTCCTTTATGCAAGGCCCCAGGATCAGTAATGTTTCAGAAATATAGCTTTGGGGGAAAAGACATATGTTTTGCTATTATTTAAGAGACTGGCTGTGAAATTCAGGCAATTAGCTATGTACAACAACATATGCATAAAGAAATAAACTACAGGAAAACAGAATGCTATTTCCCTAAGTAGCAGAATTAAAGTCATGGCTATTTCCTTTATGTTATGAACTGTCAAGAGTGAAAAGGTATTATAAGAAAATATGTTCTTTACTAATGTCCTACTGAAGGACAACTTGGAAGACATATGCATTTATCAGGGTTCACTAACAGGGGTCCTTTTGACTTCCCCTTTTCTCTGTAAAATAGTCATGAAAAGAAATGGCAGACAATAAAACACCTAGCATGGCAAAGACACTCACAAAATAGCATGGTGAACACTGCGATCAGCACAGTTACAGGAGGCAACACCTACTTTGACTTAGATATATCCATGCAGGGGCTGGAGGGCAGGAAGTACATTTTGGGGATGTCCACTAGGTCACTGTGTCTGAGGCAGAGGATGGCAAGAAGAGTGAGAGATCAGACCTAGGGCATGAATGAGTGCTACGGCTTTCTCAAGATCAGAGGGGCGGGAGAGGGGTCCGCACTTTAGCCTTCAGCCATTTTCCATATTATTTCCAGGCTGAGAACTGTATATAAATTCCATATTAGCAGAGAAGAAGGCAAGCATAACCAACTCTCCTAGAGAGCATAAACACTCACATGGGTAGGGCTGTGTGCACTTTCAAGTGCTTTAAGAAGACTCACAAGAAGAAATGTAGTTCACAAGAAACACACACAGAGACAGTTTTCACAAAACAAAAGACATTTTTTTTTTAACTTTCCTTTCAGGGATTCACTCCAATATTTTTGTTCCTATTTTCTCTCCTCCCCCTGAAGAATCCACTCCCGTTTTTGCCCTTTCTGTATACCAGTCATAACTAATTATAGACATTCTGCCCTACTACTGGGAGGTCCGTATTAGGTCAGATCATTTCATATATCAATGTGTGCAAGAGACACAGAGACTCACCAGAGGCCACACTGATGTCACCTTAGGCCCCCGCACTCAAGGAGAACAGGATATTATACCTAAGAGTAGCCAAGTTTGTAGCAGAGAGTTAACACTCAAACTCTGGTATGACAAACAAAACATGGACATGTGCAAAATGTAAAAATCATGAGAAAAAGAGCATGGAAAAAAAATCAACAAGCAATTCCTTTGAAAACTGACCCCTTCCTTTTCCGAAAATAAAAAGATTACATTTTTTTTCTCCACAGCACATCCAAGAGACCAAAAAAAAAAAAAAAAAAAAAAAAAAAAAGAACACTCAAAGAGTTACCCAGCTTTCAGCTAGAGATTCCTCCCTGAGAGTGTCCTCTCTCAAACACAGCAGCATTACCTCAGAGGTCTGCACCATGCCTGTCAGGGGAGGGGCAGGGATAGATGGTGGCCATGGAAACGTGGAACAGTGTGCTTCTCCTGCGATCTCACTCCAGGCCTAGTCTGGAGTCTCCATCTCCTCAACCTTGGCCACCTAGCAGCAGACGCCCAGGTGGTGAGCCCTGGTCCTCAAAGCTTTATGGAGAGGAAGGGCTTGACAGAAATAAGAGGTCTGGAAAGCCCCAGCAAGTCCAAGAGGCTCCCACAGGGCCAGAGGCGACCTTTACTGGGTCAAGGACCACGGTGTTTCCCCAAATCACCTCAGATTTAGGAAGATGGATGAGTCCAAAGGGAGCAGAGGCCTCTAGAACTTCCTCAGAGAACAGGACTAGATAAACTAAAACAGGGTAAATTACAGGACTGTTAGAATAGAAACCCCCATTTCTTTTTATTTATTTATTTATTTATTTTATTAATTTATTCTTGTTACATCTCAATGGTTATCCCATCCCCTGTATCCTCCCATTCTTCCCTCTCTCCCATTTTCCCCTTATTCCCCTCCCCTATGACTGTTCCTGAGGGGGATTACCTCCCCCTGTATATTCTCATAGGGTATTGAGTCTCTTCTCGGTAACCTGCTGTCCTTCCTCTGAGTGCCACCAGGTCTCCCCCTCCAGGGGACATGGAAACCCCCATTTCTCTCACGGTGCTTGGCAAGGGAGGTGGCAACCCCTGAAGATCACAAATCAGTACCTCACCTCCAGGACACTGTAAGGCCAAGGTCCCGCCCACCTCTGAGGCCATACTAGGCTCACTGATAGCTTTAAAAATCCATTTGCATTGAGAGTGCACAGAACTTCATTTCACATATTCATGAGTGTGGTAACATGGGTGGGAGGAGACTGTGGAATCGGCCCTTAAACTGTAGGGATGGCCTGGATCCCTCACAAGCCTAGATTCCGTGGTATTAAGGGAATGCAGTGGCTGGGGCAGAAAAAGGAAAAACGTGAACCCTCAGGCTGTGGCCCCATCCACTTATGCCACTTGTTGTGGTCACCTGATCTGTAGGTTCTGAGATAACCAACCACAGAATTCAGTCTCCTCTATACACACTGTCCACATACACGTGCAGCCCACCATCTCTCACCATCTGTCCCACAAATTGATATTCAAAGTATTATAATCTCCTATAAACAGAATTTTTTTCATGCTAAAGCTATTGCAATGTAGCTTGTTTCTATCACAATAATTGTAAATTCCTGAGTTAATCCCTTTAACCCCAGTCATAAGCATTGTTTATTTAAGAGGGGGGCGGGAAGAGGCTTTTAGTTTCCTAGTGGCCTATACATAGGATGCAGAGTAACACGTGGACAGTCATTGTCTTAGGGGAAGATCTCATCCTCTGGTTAAGGAGCAGCAGTGAAAACCCTCCTGTGGAGAATCAAACACCACAATTCCTAGAAAGCAAGGTCCAACCTTGAACCCAGAGTTTAAGACCCTCACACTGAAAAAGAGATCAAAAGACAAGACGAGAGTGCCCCAGAAAGGTGAGTTCCAAGGACATTTTACACAGAAAATGAGTTTCTAAAAACTACAAGTCCTGTTCCTAGAAATCACATCCACAGAGTTGGCATTCTTTAAATATAAAATCCTGTATGGGTTGATCAACTCTGGGAGAGAGGGTCAGGTTTTTTAAGGGTGTGGCTTCTGTTAGGTTGACCATGTTCCAGAGAATGGCCCTAAAGCCATGAATATATAATGTAGGCAGCATAAACTCGATTCAGTGGGTTATTAAAAAAAAAAAAAAAAAAAAAAAAAAAAAAAGGAAGAGCAAGGCATGGTGGCACACATCTTTAATCCCAGCACTCTGGAGGCAGAGGTAGGCAGATCGCTTTGAGTTCGACGCCAGCCTAGTCTACAAAGCAAGTCTAGGACAGCCAAGGCTACAGAGAAACCTTGTCTCTAAAAACCAAAAAAACCCAAAAAAACAGAGGGAGTAGAGACACAAAAGTGAGGAGTGGAATGTGCTGGGAGACAAGTAGGAACATGATCAAAATACTTTGTACAATTTCTCAAATCATAAAAATATCAGCTTAATAAGTAAGTAAAAAAAAAAAAAAAAAAAAATTCTAACCTGTCCTGGCAGCCATGTGTGCATGGTCACATCTTACAATGGTCTCGTTAGAATCCGTGCATATGGTGCTCCTGCCGCATCCTGCCAGGCTCCCAACGTTCTTTCCCCAGTTAGTTCTAAACAAAACACTAAATGAAATGGGATCAGATCTAATTATCAATATCCTGGGCCCCACCCTAGTCCTCATGCCATCCTCTTCATTCTCACAGCCATAGAAATCTGACCTGGAGTGTTCCATTTCTCCATGAATGTGGATCCATATGGCATGGGGCACGAGGCACAGCTAGGGGTAGGCAGTGCTTTTACGAGTAACTAAAAGCTCCAGAGGCAGTGTGGGTGGGATTATTCAGAAATGTGAAAAGTTATATAAAATGATATAAAAGGCCATTCCAAAGCAATGAGGTAAACGTGGAATCAGACTTGAGATGTGATGACGAAACTGACGCCCAGAGTGGTGGCTAATGACTCACGAAGGTCACCTAGCAAGTACGCTGGACACTCGGGGCCAGAACTTCATCTCAAAGCTGGGTTTTACTTTTCATTTTCATAACTGGCCTCCTCTCCTGCACTTCACAGTGTGGGCCTCTAATGGCTACTCTGAGGTGGTCATTATACCCAAATCCTGTTATTACAGAGTCATTCGCTCTTCAGAGTTCCTTCCCAGAAGCTTGCTTCTTACTTCCTCTATATAGGTAGCTACTTACTGTATATACTATATGTACCTTTTGTTTGTTTTGAGGCAGAGTCTCGTATAGCCCAGGCTGGCCCCAAACCTGCTATGTAGGCGAATCTGGGCTTGAGTTTCTAATCCTCCTCCCTCCACCTCAGGAGTGCGGGGTTTACAAGATACACACCATCATGTCTGGTTTACATGACACAGGGGATTTGAACTCAGGTCCTTGTGCACACTCAGCAAGCATTCTACTCACTAAGCTACATCCCAGACCCTTGCCTTACATTATAATGTAAGTCTTTTGGAGACGGGAAAGATGGGAACCACAACAGCTCAGTGATTGGGTTAACACTGAGGGTGCAGTCACACGTCAGACAAAGCAGTGAATTCATCCTCAGCGCGCATGGACAGAGAAAAAAATGGAAACCAAGTTCTAACTGTTGTGAGCGAGGAAGACTGCAATAGTCCTAAGCAAACCACTATGGTGAGGCTCCCAGGCTTGTGGTCCTGGTGCCTTAAGATGTCTATCATGCCCAAGCACGCTGGCCATGCCTAAGATGACGGAGCATCGGGGATCTAGACTCCAGTCAAAAGGGAGTGCCAGAACAGGTGTCCTGACATCAGAGACCCCAGCCAACCAGCAAGTGGGCTTGTTATAGAAAACAGAGCTCTCAAGGAGCAAAATCAAGTCCTAGGGACCAAAGATCCCCAAAGAACCTCTGAGCCTCAATACTCATGTACAGACTTGGCCCTCGAAGAGGAGAAAGAAGGTATTCAGTAAGAACTAGAACCCCAATGGGATGGGAGGGGTTCTCAGAAAGAGGACAGCAGCAGTTGCCACAGCAGCAGATTTATTTATTTATTTATTACATATACAGTGCTCTGTCTGTATGTACACCTGCTTGCCAGAAGAGGGCATCATATCTCATTATAGATCGTTGTGAGCCACAGTGAGGTTGCTGGGAATTGAATTCAGGGCCTCTGGAAGAGCAGCCATCTCTCCAGCCCGCAGCTCCTACTTTAGAATACAGCTTATGTTAGGGCCAGATCCTGGTACACAGCTCAGCTGGTGACTTGGATTTAGATCCTAAATGCAGATGTGATAGAAGAGGCAGCTTTCTTCCCCAACAGGAAACTAAGGCTGGGAACCACCTCAAATTTGGTATATGTTTGATCTATGAGGTTGGGAGGGAATGATTTCTATTGCAATGTTTCAAAGCCAATGTCTTTACCAGAACAATCTATGAGAATGTCTCCAGTTGAGGTCCTCCAGGAGGGTCATCAAGATGGCACTTTGCTGATTCATCAGAATAACAGACCCCCAAACAGCTAAAGAGTGTTGCTCTAGAAAACCCCGGCAACCTCGGTAAGCAAGCAGGAGAGAGAGATAAGTGTCAGAGTCTGGACTGTAAGCAAAGACCAGACACAGGAATCTTCCAGACTTCCAAAGTCAACTGAGTCTCACCTGAGGCCCTCACCTGTATTCAGAGGGTCAGGGTGTGAAAGCATCTCCCAGGAAGTGCAGTGTTTGCTCGGGCAAGTCTCAAGAAGACACACGGCCTTTCCAGATTTACCCTATGCTGAAGATAGCTCTTGTCTCACAGGAGTGACTTAGGTCCTGGATGCTCTTTCTTATTCTTGTAAGGGGCCAGAGTTGAATCCCTCTGGGTCGGTTCCAATGCCACTGATCATGAATCTTCCTTAGTGTGAATTCAAACTGCTCACAAGCTCCCATGAAATCAAGAGAGAAAAGACAGACTCCAAGTGCTTCATGAATCCCAAGAATATAAAACCAAAGTAGCTCTTCAAATTCCTAGGGATAATACAGTTTTAGAATCCCATGCCAAGCAGGGCGTGGTGGTGCACACCTGTCAGTAATTCCAGCACTCAGGAGACAGAGGCAGGCAGATCTCTGAGAGTTCGAAGCCAGCCTGGTCTACAAAGCAAGTCCAGGACAGCCAAGACTACACAGAGAAACCTTGTCTCAAAAAAAAAAAAAAAAAAAAAGGAGGAGGAGGAGGTGGCATTAATCACCAAGTAACTTGTTTTATCTATTTTAAGTACTAATACTCTTTAACGACAGCTACAAGGTCAACAGCAACAGCCTACCAATGTACAGAACCACAACTTCAGGTGCACCTGCATGGAGGATTAGACTGTGAACACTTCAGTTCTCACTTTCTGCATGCAAAAGAACCATTTTTCAAAAACTAGGCAAATGATGTCTTGGCTTTCTCTTTAATTCAACACAACACAACACACACACACACACACTTACTTTGCAGTTCCATATGTGCACCAAGATCCCCTGGATTCTTAGAAAAATTTGGTACCTGTGGTCAGTCAAGTGTGCATAGTGGGATGGATTGCGTCCTCAGTGCTTCAAATGGCTTGCCCCTTCCTGCCCCTGCAAACCCTTACTCAGCTCTCAGCTTCTTGTATCAACCCTCTTCTGTGACATCCTCTCAACTGCCCCAAGCTCTGTGCCCTGTGCGTCCAGCCCTCTGATCATATGTGATAGTATCCAAGGCAAATGTATTAGGTTTTTTTTTTCCTGCTTTGGCTGGGTGAACTGATATGATGGATTTGAAAAGTCTCTGAAAAGGGCAGTGCACCCCCCTTCTGATACACAAATTCCACTGCAGGACTATGCCCTACTGATTTTCAAAACTAGACTATCTGTTATAACACTGCTATAACAAAAGACTGGAAACAATCTAAATGTGCATTTGTTTGCACATATGATGCAGAAGTTTAAAAGAAACCCAGGCGTTTTGGGTACTAATTTGTACATTTTTCTCCTAATCCCTCTAATTTGGGCCAGAAGTTAGCTCAGTGGGTTGAGGTACCTGCAGCCAAACCTAACAAGCTGTCCCTGGGATCTACAGGGTAGAAGAGAGAACATACTTCAGCAAGCTGCCTTCCGATCTCCACAGCTATGTGGAGATCTCTCTCTCTCTCTCTCTCTCTCTCTCTCTCTCTCTCTCTCTCTCTCTCTCTCTCTCTCTCTCTCACACACACACACATACACACACACACACACACAGCACAAGTCCAAGTTAAAGCCTGAGCTCCATTTCCAATCCACACCATTCACAAGTAGCTTCGAGGCATCAAGTAGCTTACTTACCCCGAGTGAAACAAGGAGCTAGTCTGACTTCACAGGTACATCAGGATAAAGACAGGAGACAGAGGACAGAGTGCTTGCTTTGCTACCGTCTGTGACATGTGGAACCAACTAACCATTAATTTTTCCCATCTCTACCATCATCATCATCATCATCATCCAGGGCCGGGCGTGGTGGTGCACACCTTTAATCCCAGCATTCAGGAGGCAGAGGCAGGTGGTTCGCTGTGAGTTCGAGGCCAATCTGGTCTACAAAGCCAGTCCAGGACAGCCAAGGCTAACACAGAGAGACCCTGTCTTGGGGAAAAAAAAAAAAGTTTTCCCTCGGACTT
Organism: Acomys russatus; assembly: GCF_903995435.1. Lineage (NCBI taxonomy): Eukaryota > Metazoa > Chordata > Mammalia > Rodentia > Muridae > Acomys > Acomys russatus. Next base: position 38,665,658 of record NC_067141.1, read on the forward strand.
TACTTAGCCAATTGTATAAAGTCCTACATCACATCTATAAAAGAAAAGTGTCCCTGTGTACATCTGAAAGCCAAGCGGTCATTCTCATCATTGATTTGTGATTTATGCAAGGATGGATTACAAAATAATTGAGACCAATTTAGACAGAGACTCTTTTCCTCTCAAGTTTTATTGAAAGGCATACATCCAATGCTTTTTATGTGTTTACTGTGAATAACAAAAGAACCAGAACACTGACTGGTTTCTCCTAAGTTCCATAGATTTATTTTCACAAGACACATGAAATATTTATGCTGTTTTCCACTCATCCCCAAAATCAATAACCCACTGGAAGGAGATGGTCAAGGTCAGACATCAAGTTTCCAACTACAGTGCACTGTCACCAACTCTGTCCAATAGGAAATGGTCTCCAGGTTCATATGGCATGCAGGGCATTTATTATCCCACAGCCCATCAAATTTCCCAAACGGTGTGTGTGAGAACAGAATTCTGTCCTGTACACTGACAAGCCAGGTAGAGTCACCATCCTTGCAGTGTAAGACTCCTGAGGGTGGCTGTAAACTACATAAAAGCTGTCTGCATAAACTGAGAGGCTGTACGGATCTGAAGGTCAGGATGTTCCACATAGTGACATATCTAATGGGTAGGGGGGGGTTTCATGACAAACCTTCACTGGCCATAAGTGATCCCACAAGAGATAAAAATGCCACACAAGGCACACACTGTGATTGGAATGATGTTTCTAGCATAATACAGACAATACAGAATAAAAACATATCCCAGGCCACAGCAAGACATCTCAGTCTGACACTCTCAGACAGAATTCTGAAGATAATTACTTCATTTTTTTTTTTTTTTAATAATAAAACTGATTTTCAGGTGATGGGGAATAAAACACGAGAGGTTATTCATATAAACAGTGATTATCTCTAGGTGATAAGGATGGTTTTTAGATTTTAATATATTTATGTATTATCTGTATTTGTCAATATTCTAAAGTAGAAAATGTATTTCATTCTTTCTGTTTTGTTTTTTGAGGTAGGTGCTCCACAGCCAGGCTTCTTGCACTTTAGCCTCTTGAGTGCTAGGGTTAGAGACGTGTACCACTATACATATTTTTATTTTGCTTTTTTTTTTTAATTATGAGATTCAACAATTAAATAAGTCAAATCAGCCGTCTAATTGTATATACATAAACTAAGTTAGGACCAAACAAGAAAGGATGAAACTTTATCTTATAGTTCCTGGCGACCCCCAATGCCCTGTGCAGGGTCTAAAATACGAGCTACATTAAGGAAAGCCTAAACAAAAAACCAGGGATGGTGGCAAAAGCCTTTAATCCCAGCACCCAGGAGGCAGAGGCAGACTGAGATCAGCGGTGTTCCAGGCAAGCTTGGTCTACACAGTAAATTCCAGGTCAGCTAGGGCTAGTCACAGAAAGAAACAAGAGGCCGGGCATGGTGACACATGCCTTTAATCCCAACACTTGGGAAGCTGTGAGTTCGAGGTCTACAAAGTGAGTCTAGGACAGCCAAGGCTACACAGAGAAACCCTGTCTCGAAATGCCAAAACAAGACAAAACAAAACAGAAAGAAACAGAGAAAGAAGCAAAGAGAGAAAGAAAGCAGAAAAGAAAAAAGAGAAAAGGAAATATCTGAAGGACAAACTCTGGCATATTCTCCCCACCCCACCCCCCCCCCCACCCCACCCCCCACCCTGCCCCACAAAAAGTGGCTGAACTCTCTCCTTGCTTGAACTCACCGGAACTTGCCTGGGCAGCCCTTGCTGGGTACAGGCTGTTTGGCCTGAAAAGACTCATTAACCCACATTGTTGTTTAATGTCCCCTGGTATTTGTGATGGTTTACACTGACCCGGGCTATGGAATCACATAGGACATTTAAGAATGTCTGGGAGATATTTGGCCATATGGGGAGGCCTCACGGCACTCAGAGGAAGGATAGCAGACTACCAAGAAGAGACTTGATACCCTAGCATCATATTCAGGGGGAGGAGGTCCCCCTCAGTCACAGTCATAGGGAAGGGGAATGGAGTGAAAGCAGGAGGGAGGGAGGAAGGGGAGGATGCACGGGATAGGATAGCAATTGAGATGTAATATGAATTTTATTTTTCAATAAAAAAAGAAAAAAGAAAAAAAAAAAAAGAATGCCTGGGAGGAGCCAGCAGTAGTGGCACTCACCTTTAATCCCAGCATTTGGGAGGCAGAGGCAGACGGATCTCTGAGTTCAAGGCCAGCCAGGTCTACAAATTGAGTCCAAGACAAGCAAGGATACTGTGTATAAAACCAAAACTGGAGGTGGAAGAAGAGGAGGACAGAGGAGAGGAGAGAGGAGGAGGAGGAGAAAGGAGGAGCAGGAGGCGAATGGGTGCCTGGGAGAGATTACCTTGATTCGGTTAACTGAGGTCTGAAGACTCATCCTAAACAAACCTATTCCCTGGGTTTGGGTACTCCATGTGGATAAGAAGAAGGATGCTATCTGAGCAGGAGCTTACATCCTTCTCTCTTTGCAGATACAATGTGGCAGGATGCCTCAAGCTCCCACCTCCAGGACCTTCCTACTGTGGTAGACTATACCCCTGAACAGTGGGCCAAAAGAATTCCTTAATCTTTTAAATTGCAACAGAAAAAAATACATAAAACATGATTCTAGACTCTTATGGTAACTGTTCTGTCCCTCTGTCACCTCATCTAGCTCCTATCTTTTCAGTGTGGCCCATTAAATTAGAAGTCGTGTTGTTTACTCCTCTGCTGCTTTCTGTGTCCCCTCAGACACAGAAAGATTCTGTGGGAAATTATGTCTCAGATCTCAGTGCCATTAAAGTAACTATTTCCCAGAATAAGTAACACATGTTAATTTCCTGAACACAACAGACCTTACCTTGGTCTCCTCTCTGTCTGCATGAAGCTAAGACTCACATGACAGACCTTGTTCAGTCCCTTTACAGGAGCTTATGACGTATATGTCTATCAGATTACTTCTCTTCTCATTTCTTATTATTCTTCCTTCTCTACCCCAAGTCTTTTTCTTTTTCCTCTCCCCCAACTCTCTCTTATAATTTGAATTCTTAGAAATATTTTGGGGATGAGAGAGGGTATTAAAAAAAATCAATAAATGAGAAATTAACACATATCCTCATGAGTGCCAGGCTTCTTTGGAGACCTTGTGACTTGCCCAGAGTACCAGGAAAGACAGGACAGTTCACCTGTTGTCAGTAGCTAGGGGTATGCAGCACTTCTGTGCATAAAACAGTCTGGCTCTTTCAGATTCCTATCCCGTTGTAAATACTCAGGGCTTCTCACGTGGGGCACAAATCCTGGAGTCAAACTATCTAGGTCCCACTCCTCCATTCTCCAAACACCACCACCCCACTGCTGACACAAGATGAGTTGACCTTCCGTGCTTTCCCTTCATCCCACCACGGGCAATGGAAATAAAAACGTTACTGACTTGATAGGGTTGTTGAGAAGAAATTAATTCAAACCTGTCCTGGTAACTAGACTAGTGCCTAGGACACAGTACACGTAGGCCAGTGTAACATTAAAGGTTTCAGTTTTCAAGTAAGCCAGCACACAGCCTTCAGGCCTACTGACACTAATATTTCTCATTGTAAGTTACTAGGTCAACAAACTGATTTTCATGGCTACTTCATTTATGCCTCACTTGTAAATCTCAGTGAAGTCAGAGCTCTCTCTAAACAGTGAAAATGTTTAGCCATGTGTTTTCTGGTTTGCTAGAGAGGAAAAGGCACAGGCGTAAACAACAAAACTAGTTCCCAGAGCAAATCTCCACTTAGTAACAGGATGAGTCCTAAGCCACACCCAAGGGTGCCTGAATACACACGTTCACAAGCACGTACACAAAGATAGGTGCCTGCAGCACTCACAGACTTGACTTTTAATGTGTCTGGAAAGATGAAGAATCTCATGACCTAATGATTCTTACCACATTCTTCAAAATCAAGTGCTTTGTTTGCAACTATCAAAGGACTCAGCCTAGTTGGACACTAGAGGTCCTGACTTACATCTGAATTTACAAAACTGCCACCTCGTACATCCGCATCTAAATTGCAAATTGCAAACTTCTCAGATTTCACATGGAAAGCAGCACCGCCCAGACTCTGCTCAGGCCAAAGCCAGTCAGTCAGTCTGAGCCACTTCCTTCACACTGGGCCCTGCAAAATTTAAGTCGTCAGAGAATGCCTAGTTCACAAAATGTGTGTGTGTATTATTTTTAAGTCCAGGGGCTTGGTACTGCCCTACAGGAAAAAAAACTGGGAAAATATTTAAGTCGGAGTGACTGACCAAACAAAACAAAACAAAAACAAAAACAAACGAAAAAAAACCTCAAGGGTTAAAAAAAAAAAAATCACTAAAGCAGCGTTAAGTTGCTATAAATATTGGTGTAAATGGCTCAAGTTTCAGCCTTTGCAATACCAAAGTTGAAGGAGATTGGGAGAAAGGGGCTGGGAATTCGTCAGTCCTTAATCTCCCATTTTCTATGATTCCTGCTAATTACCTACCCAAATGACGGCTCCTACGAGTTTATTTAGTTGCACTGAAACACAGCCGTCCCTTTAAATGTTCTCGTTCCTCCCCGTCACAGAAAACACTCTAAGACCGAACAACGTTTAAAAAGTGAACCAGACAGTGGTCAGGGAAACTGCTTTGAGGAACTTCGTGCTCTCCAGTTTAGTTCGCCAGAGTCGCCCTACGCAAAGCACTGGTAGGACGCGTGACAGAGTGGCACTGTCTAAGGCTAAGAGCAGAGAGGGTCGCAGTCCAGACTGTCCCGCTAGAAGCTCGGGTGCAGCTCTTCAAAGCTCCCGGGAGACCCCGGTTCCCCGGCCCGTTCTGGTCGGGACTCCGCAGCTGTCGGGCGCAAACCCCACCCAGCCGCAGCGCACTTCCCGTTCTCCGGCCGGTCAAGAACTCCAACTTGACATTGACACGCCGAACTATGAGGAAGTGGCCGCGACCTGGGTGCTGCTACCACATCGCTAGAACGTCCTGGCGAGCAGCGCGGAAAGAGCCAATGGGTGCTCCCCGGGAACTCCTGCACCGAGTGTCCCGCAGCCTAGAGACCCGCACTCCCAGCGCGCAGAGCTCTTACCTGGTTTGACCGGTTTGGGAGGTGGCTTGGACATGGCGCTAGGCGGAGCGGCCAGGCTCAGCCGCGGGAGCCCCACACGCAGACGGGAACCGGGCGCCAAGCCTGCGCTGGCCGCGGCCGCTGGGGACCCGCGCGCAGCCGATACGGGACACTCGGACTAGCGAGCTCGGCAGACAGCCTTGCCTTCCCACCAGGAAGTGGCCGCGCCTCGCCGGACGCTGATTGGCTGCCGTGGAGAGCCCGGCGGAGCCTCAGAGGTCCAGCCCTCGCCGGAGCGCCGGGCCCCGCCCTCCGCCCTGGAGGAGGAGCCTTACGGTGGCCACGCCCCACACCCTGCTCTGTAGGTGTTACGGAACCTGGCAGAGGGCTGCACAGCCCAGGTGATCAGTCGGCAGTTCTGGACTTGAAACCCTCGTGTGGCCTGCTCTGCGGCCCTGCTGGGGTGTATTCGAATCCGCTTCGGTGAGTACTCATTGCCGCTGCGTAGACACGCCGAGGCCTGGAGACCTTCCAGAGTCTCCTGAGCCGGACCCGGAACCTGATTATGTCTTGGGAAACCGGGTTGGGATTTGAGCTTCTAAACTGCGGCCAGCCACCGCTCATTACTCTATGGGCGGTAGCTGTAGGAGACCACACATTGGCTGGTAGGAGATCCCGAGCGGGACAGGGCGGTCCTTCCTGCAGCATCTGGTTAACTAACTCCAACCCTCTTGCTACCTGGCTGTATAAAACCTTCTAAGAATGCTTTTGGAGCTACTAATAGCTGAGACAAAAGCATAGTATTTTGCGGCATGCTGCACACGAAAAGTTAGGGGAAACTTAGATTTCCGCGTCCATAAATTTGTATTAGAACATACCATGCTCGTTTGCTTATGCATTGACTGTGGCCTCTTTCTCCTTTACAGCGTCAGAGTTGAATAAGTTATCCACAAAGCCAAACCTAAGTACTGTCTGCGTACTTTACAAAAGTTGCCCAACCCTAACCTAACAGCTCATCTTAAGAGACATTGTATCCCGCGACATAAGCTCACAGTGTATATGACTGTTGTATATTAGGGTAAAGGGGAAAAAATAAAAATAAAAACACCGATTACATAAGAAACTACAGGGTCAGCAAAAAGGTTCAACTGCTCTTGCTGCCAAATCTGATGACCAGAGTTCAAACTCTAGCGTCCACAAGAGGGAAAGAGAACTAACTCTCACAAGTAGACCAATGACCTCTACACCTGCACTGTGGGGATCCGTGGCATTCCCCTGCCCACACACAGGCACACAACATAAATGCAATTTATGTAAATTTAATAAAGCAATTTTTAAAAGAACCTCCGTAAAAACGAAGGTCAAAGTGTCTATTGAAGTTTGTTTAAAAAAAAAAAAAAGTAAGTGAAACTTAAAGAGGCAAAGGTTGCCAGGAACTTTGTGGTGGTTATGCCCTGGGGCCTTGCTTACCAGGAACTCTAGCTGTGGGGGATTTCTCTTTATCAAAGGGATCAAAGTTTAAATGAGTCCTGTCCATAGGAGAATATCCAGGTAGCTGTTGAATAAAGAACACTGAAGCCCTGAAAACAGGTGCCCTCAACTCATGTGAAGAGCACATGTGTTTGCCCCGTCATCTCTCAGATTCTGTTGTAGAGTCACTGTCCCCTTCCAGCCTGCTGATTCTTCACTCTCCCTGGGAATCATTCTGAACAGTGAAAATCAAAGGTGTTTTTGTTTTTTATTCTTCAAATGAGCCAATCTTGGTGATGCAGGCCTCTGATCCCAGTACTTAGAGGAAGGTAGCCTTGCACATAAACAGCCTCGGCTGTATAGCAATTTCCTAACCAACCTGGGCTACATAGTGAGATTCTGTCTCAACATACTAAAAATTGGAAAAAAATAAAATAAAATACTCATTTAAGTTTGCGCCTATCTCAGCCATTTCTCCCAAATGGCTCCCAGCAAATGGTCCCTGCTGCTTAGGAAAAGGAGCTGCATCCGTGACACACAAAACACAAGGCACTGGGACGCCCTGACTTCGTGACTCCGAAAAGTCTGAAAGGTTGCTTCCCCGGCGGCATCGTAAGATGTACAGTTTATCTTTGCTCCAAGTTGTATGTGCTCCATAATGTTCTCTGCTGCAAGGCCAAGTGTGCAGGCGCGCACCTGTAATCCCACCACTTCAGGGGTAGAGGCAGGACATTCAGTGTAAGGCCACCCGTCCTCCACTACACAGCCACTTTAAGGCCAAGCTGAGCCTCGTGAAAGCCCTCAAAAGCAAACGAAAATCCCCCCAGCATATATATGGAGCATGGCAACTCTTGATTGCAATTTGTTCAAAATTTGGTTTTTAAACCATATGTAAAGAGGCCCTGAAAGATAATGAAATAGGATTATACGGAAGATGACAGTGCCACATCTGAATCTGTAGCCAGTTGCCTTCTGTACCCAACACAGTTTTTTGTAACCCATCGTTTCAGGAATTGGTAGGCTGTTCACCCTCTAGGGGCCACTCAGCCCCGCCCCAGTCTTGTTTCTTTGTAGCCCAGTTCTCCACACCACCCCCTACTGCCCCCACCTCACCCTCCCACCCCCTACTTCCCACCCCCCAGCCCCCCGCCACATTATCACTTACTCATTGCTGGTGAGACAGGTCTAGTATTCACTCAAACACTGCTTTGAATAGTCCCAGCTTGCTAACTTAAGTGGACTTGGGGTGCCTGTGTTTCCAACTTCTTGTTTATTTCATCTGTATATGGACCCACGAATGCCATGTGTATGTGCAGAGATCAGAAGGACAACTTGAAAAGAGTCAGTTCTCTCTTTCCATGTGAGTTCCGGGCTTTGAACTCAGATCATCAAACTAGTAGCAAGTTACTCAGGTCCTCAGGCTGGTGAAGGCGCATGAGGGGTGGTTGCTGTCTTGATTTGAGAGAAAAGAAAATAAAAAAACACATTTCCTTGCATTTCCTTGTATTCAGCTGTGGGAGTTTCTACCCCTCTTCCCTAAGGGATTTTGTAATTAGGTTCTTCCACCTCGTTCCTCATCTCTGAATTGCTAGATTTCCCATACAACTAACCCCCTCGAGTCTTTTCAGTGCCACAACCACAGTCATGATTGACATCCTATGTAGCTGAGGCAATATCCTGATGTGTGTGCACAGATATGTGGGGTAGGAAGGGGACCAGTATTTTCCATTAGCTGTACACAGTAAATGCATGGCCCTTCAATAATACGTCACTAAGAATGACATGGTTTGTCCACCAGAGCCTGACAAGCCAGCGCACATGCCACATCCTTTCCATGCTCTCAGTAATAAAGTGTTCCGTAGCCTCTCATGATGATAGAAAGATGTTCACTAATTGATCTAGTTTCCTTCCTGGCTTTTCTAGAAATGGATATGTCATTCCACTCTGAGCCAGTTTTATTTATGCTATACCAGGGAAAGCTTTTCAGAAAGACAGGGAGAAAATAAGAGACAGACTGACTTCCATTTTCCTTTGCCACTGGCAATGATGCCTTTTTCTAGAAAGTAGGAAGGGCATGTAGAGGGGTGTATTAGTGAGGGTTCTCTGGAGGAACAGTGTATATATATATATATATATATATATATATATATATATATATATATATATCAGAAATTATATATATATAAATAACAGAAAGTATACACACACACACACACATATATATACTGTTATAGCTAGTCCAACAGTGGCTGACTGTGAGAGGAAAGTCTAAGAATTCAGTAGTTGCTCAGACCGCTGGGCTTGAGGTCTTAGCTGGTCTTCAGTATATGCCAGAATCCCAAAGAAGTAGGCTCTAATGCCAGTGAAGGAAAGGACTTAAGAGCAAGAGCAAGCATGAGAGCACCTTCTTCATGCCCTTCGTATAGGCTGCCAGGAGAAGATGTGGCCCAGATTAAAGGTGACTCTTCCCACCTCCAAAGACCTAGCTGAAAACTGGATCTTCCCACCTCCAATAATCTAAGTAAGAAAAATCCCTCACAAGTGTGCCCAGCTGCTTGTGTTTCTGTTCACTCGAGTGTGGTCAAGTTGACAACCAAGAACAGCCATCACAAGGAAACCCAGGGAAATGGCTCACACAGACATAATGTGAGTTAACAGTCCCGAAGAAAACAGCAGCTATTACGAGCAGCAAGACAGTGTGGGGAATGTGGGGCTGAGGCCACTGATCCCCTCTCAACTGTTACGTCTTTTCGGGACTAACTCTCGACAACTAAAAGACACTGAATTTATTTCATTTTTATACGTCTTAGGAAATACTCGGAAGACTTGATTTCCAAAGCCAATTATGAAAACATTTGTCATTGGAATTGGTGGGTGAGTAATTCCTTCATAAACAGCTGGGCAAGACACTCCAAATGTCCAGATGGTTTTTCAAGGGGACATGATAGAGAAAGTTGTGGGGAGTCCCAAGTTCTAGGAGGAGTGCTGCGAGTGGGGGTTTCCCAGGAAGGGAGGAGGCTCGGTCAGCAGTATTTCCATCTGTTTTCTGCATCTGACACTGACAATGAAGCCTGATTGGTCACTCCGTTGGTTGGGGGTAATTATCATTTCTTATGTGAGTGCTCTGGCATGGTATAAGGGGAAAAAAAAATCCCTCCCTCTGTTTTTTTACACCTGGCTTTTATGAGAGGAATACAGACTTCTATGTCTCTAGTCCTCTTCCTCCACCCTTAGGGTAACCAGGTGTACGCTTTGGCTAGGCTACTTTGTGTTGCTCTAGTGTAATATGAACCACTTATCCCTCTGTCACAAATATTCTAAATTGTAGTCATCCGATCTGTGGCACCAGCAGCTGAGGTGCAAGCATGACATCCACAGCTATTGGAAAGATATCATTTGCCTTGCTCCTGGATTGTGTCTGTCATTCTTCATGTGTCGTGTCCTAGTGACAAAACCTTTGACATACTAAAAGTGTGACCTGAGGGAGATAATCTGTTGTGTTACTGCATTACATCACACAGGAGTCAGTTAGGAGCCAGGTGGGACTGGGTGTAGTCCGGCGGTGGAGCATCTGCCTGTGTGTGTGACATCCTTCTTCTAGCCTAGCTTCTAACCCCAGCATCAGAGGAAAAAACAAAGGAAATTATGGGTGAATTGAGTATCAGAAAGTACCGCATGGCTGCCCAAGGCCAAAGCTGTATGACTATGCAAGACTACTGTTGTCCTCACCTTCATTTCATACTCACTGCCACCCTTTCATAGTAGGCATTACCCCTAATTATAGTCGTGTGTGTGTGTGTGTACACGTGTGTGTGTATACGTGTGTGTGTGTGTATTTTCTTTAAGGACCCCTGCTAGAGTTAAGCTTTGCTCCCCGCGGCGGCGGCGGCGGCGGCGGCTTCCCACGCCTCACTTGCCTCAGCTAGACTATCTCCCTGCTATGGAAGCATTCACATCTTATTCTGTTAACTATGCACACTGTTCTTAGCTTCTGCCTGTACTTCTGCACCCTCCTATTACCTTGCATATTAAGAACAACAACAACAACAAAAAAAAAGAGCTATACATTTATTTGTAAACAAGGAAGGGAAATGCATCATGTATCCACTCATCTTTCTCTCTGAGATCCTGAAGTCATGGACTCCTTCCCCTGGGGCAAGGGGGAGCTTGTGGGAAGGAAGTTGTGAGCTTGCTGAAGGGGAAGGAGTAGGTCCTGAGGGTCACGTGGCCTACTGGGAGGGTTCCACTCCTAGCGTGGATACTGGCTCTGGGCTCTATGATGATACTTTCCCAGCTAGGGTGTTCCCTGCAGGAGCCCTACAAAAAAGTGCTTCTTTCTCTGTGGCTTCAGACGAATCAGCGGGAAGGGTCTGTTTATTGCTGATTAAACTTTGTAAGTATAAGAAATGACACATTTTCTTGTCTGATTGCTCAGACCTTAGTAAAGTTACCTCCTTTTAAACAAAAGCTTGACATCTTGAATCTGGACTTGCAGTGTAGTTTATAGACATATTTGTTAAAGAAGAAAGGGTCACATTTTTTTGTTAAACAAAAGGTTCTCAGTATATAGATAGCAGCCCCATACCTGTGTGTTGTAAAGTAAAATGAGCCGACTTATTAATATCTTCTACTTTATAGGTATAATAAGGTATTTACATGATAATTTATATACAATAAGCACTTTGAGTTCTGTTGTTGTTATTGTTTGGTGGGATGGATCTTTTTGGTGGTTTGGTGTTTTTTGGTTTTTTTTAAACATAGGCAGGGTCTCATTATGTAGCCCTTGCTGGCCTGGAATTCACTTTGTGTACCAGAGTAGCCTTGAACTCAAAATATATCCACCTGGCTTTAGCTCTTGAGTGCTAGAATTAAAGTCACAGCCACCATGCCTAGCCTCAGAGCAAGTACTTCTGATGAATATGTTCCTTTGGAGATTATAAACACTGTGGTGTTAATCTCACCCAGAATTAATCACAGGTTCTTACCAATAGATGTTTAGTCCGGGTTTTTGTGCTATGAACATTTGGTGTGTACTGAAATCTTCATCTCTTTTCAGGGTGACTTTAAATACACAAAATAAAACACAGGATTTCAAAGAAAAACGATTGCATTAATATACAGCCATACGGTGGCTAGAGAGGTGGCTCAGTGGTTAACAACGCTGTCTGCTCTTCCAAAGGTTCTGAGTTCAATTCCCAGCAATTACATGGGATCTGATGCCCTCTTCTGGTGTACAGGTGTACATGCAGACAGAGCACTCATGCATTAACTAAATAAACAAATCTCATGTGTGTGTGTATACACATATATATAGGCATAAAATGTTTATATGCAAACTTGTAACCTTGTGGTATTTCATTGCTAGTGTAGTAGACAGCACAGGTAAGTTTGGAACAATAATGAGCATCAATGATACTTCAAGATACTCACCCACTTGTAGCTCATCGTACAGTCTTGTAGGTGCCCAAGTCAAGGCATAATCACTGCTGTAGCTTATTACTTATAATAAAAGGAACTGCTGATATCCTGTTAAAGTTTAGTGAAGAAGATGTAATCTCTTACAAATTCACAAGACCCTGCATTCTTTCATACACCCTTTTGATGTGACTGAGCTCTGATCTCTGAACTAATTGCCTCTTTGTAAAAATGATAACATAAGGCAAGCACGGTGACTGATACCTTTATTCCCAATACTCAGTAGATTCGGACAAAAGGTTTGCTGTAAGTTCAAGATGGCCACGGATACCCAAGTGGGTCAATATGAAGTGCAGAGGGATGCCCTGTTTCCAAAGAAAGACGCAATGAGAAAAGAAAAATTGGCTAGAGAAATGTCTCACGCATGCAAGAGAGTAGGAAACAAGACATGTGAGTTAGTCAGGTACCTGTGTCTCCAGATGCCACAGTCCAGCCAGAGGTGATGGGAGAACTAACAGTGGGCCTCTACCTGGACCCCAGGTGCAGAAAGAGGGAAGAAAGAGGCATGCCACAGGAAGTGTGGGCTCATGGGTGAGTGAGCCCCCCCCCCCTTTTTCTTTTCTTTTTTTTTTTTTTTTTCCTTTTTTTGGTTTTTTGAGACAGGATTTCTCTATGTAGCCTTGGATGTCCTGGACTCAGTTTGTAGACCAGGCTGGCCTCAAACTCACAGTGATCCACCTGCCTCTGCCTCCTGAGTTCTGGGATTAAAGGCGTGCAGCACCACGCCCAGCTAGTAAGCCACTTCTCTTTTTTACTGTGTGGTTGAAACAATCACAGTGACCATGGGCAGTTTTCTAAATGCAGAAAGGTGAGACGAGGACATTCTCTGGGGTGCATATTGAACCTGGAGCTGTTTGACAGTCAATACATTAACTGACAATATCTGTCCTTTGAAGTTTTAGTCTCCAGCGCACTTACCCAACTGTCACTTGCCCCTCTCTGCCCTTTACTTATCTAAATAGGAGGACAGCCTATCTTTCAAACCTGTGATTTCACGGGGCGTCGTGGTGGCACACACCTTTAACTCCAGCACTCGGGAGGCAGAGGCAGGTGGACCTCTCTGAGTTCAAGGCCGGCCTGACCTACAAAGCAAGTCCAGGACAGCCAAGGCTACACAGAGAAACCCTGTCTCAAAAAACCAAACCAACCAAACAAACAAACCTGTGATTTCACCTGGGAAAAAAAAATGACCTATGCAAATGAGCATTTTTACCAAGCAGTAAACATTGTTTTAAATGTCGTTAATATATATGTATACATATACATATATATATATACATGTGTGTGTGTGTGTGTGTGTATTATTTAAGAATGTTCCATGTTCCCTAATGTCCTCTTGAACCTCTTGATTTTTCCTGGCTCAGCGTGACAAATGGCGGGAAGACAACACTGGCTAAGAACTTGCAGAGACGCCTTCCCAATTGCAGCATAATATCTCAGGACGACTTCTTCAAGGTATCTGTGAAGCTTCTTGGATAAGTTATTTAACACAAAAAGGTTTAATAGCAAAGTTAATGAAATTATATCCAAAAGCTTTTTACTGAGAATAAACTTGGCGCAGTAGGGCTACCTGCCCACTAGATGGCACCATCTGCCAGTGACCATCTGTGATCTCGTTCATCATTATTGAAGACATTTATTAAAAGCTTACCTTATTAATTGTATAATTGCATCACCTCTGCCCTCCATATTACTTTGATGAATGTTTTATTGGTTTTCCAGCCAGAGTCTGAGATAGACACAGATGAAAATGGATTTTTGCAGTATGATGGTAAGTACAGTCACGTAAAATATTCTAAGTGTATGTTTATTTTCTTTTTCAAATACAAACAATTGCCCTCTCTATTAGCCTAATGTTAAATGTTTAAATAGGAGAACAAGAAGGTAAAGATGGCAGGACAGAACTGACTCGACAAAGTTGTCCTCTGATCTCCAAAAGTGTGCTCTGGCATTGCACCACCACCCCAACACCCCCTTCCCCAGCCCCCCATCTCTGTCTCTCTTCTCTCCGTCTCTCTCTCTGTCTCTCTCTCTCACACACACATACACACATACACACACAAATTGAATTTTGAATATAGCCAGCCTTTGTAGTGGTTTTTTTTTCTTCTGCTTATCTATTTAAATAAATAGAAAATTTTACACAGATTTATATTTCAAACTGAAAAGTGGAATGACAGACGTTTCTCCCGAAGCTAGGGCACAGTGGCTTTGCCATCCTTCTGCCATTCCTGAGTTGGACGTATGTGGCTAGCCTTGCTTACTACTTCGACCCTCACCCACCAGAACATTTCATCTCCATCAGATTAAGCTTTCATATGTTCAGCTTTTCCCTTCCTGGTAGCAAAGAACCAAGAAGCTTGTTTGTTTGTTTTACCACTTAGAAAATTTTGCGGATGTTGTTTTAGACTGGCACGCAGTCAATGCGCCAGGCTAATACTATTTGGAAGCCAAAGAATTAAAGTTAGTCAGAAAGCATTTTTTTCTTGTGGAGGCCAGTGTAATCGAGTTTTGTTCTTACTCTTTTATATTTCACAGGCTATTCTTAGTATGTATACAGACCTACAGAGGGGACTCACCTAAAATGTCATGTTATCCACAGCCGGAGGATTGAAAGTTTTTTAACAGTTCTTACACATGGTAATTTTCAGACCAAATCCTTTCCTTGCTGTTCTATTTCAAGTGTCAATCTCGATACATTGTTTCTTCTCTTCCTTTATTCCAAAAGTTAGAAAACATTCTATAAAGAAAGAATGAAATAAGAGTTTCAACAGTGGCATAGTGCTATCATTCCTATTCATTGGGGAATTCTTATAAACTAGTAACAAAAAAGTAATACTGAAATAGGGAAAAAGTACTAGAAGAATGTGAATAAGTGCTTCCAAAAAGCAGGTCAGGCTATGAATATCAAATAATGGCAAATCACCTTTCCTCCAGTTCTGAGGTAAACAAAGAATGTTAATAGAGGGATAATGACCCAATGGCTTGGGTACTACAAATCAGTCACCCCGTGCACATGACATGGAATTATAAACTAACACAAACATGTCTCTCAAATGCCTTAAAATGCTCCTGCCATGAACTCACGTGTCCTACATCTGAGAGTCTATCTTTAGGAAACACTCGAACTTTTCAGGTAACTGTGGCAATGTAAAGATGCTCCAGGTAGACTCCACACCTGTGTAACCACTGAAAAGGACAACTTACAAAAATAAGTTAGCAAATGCACACACTGCTGAGCTTAAGCCACAGAAGGGTGCTGTCCCACAGGTGTGAAGCTGGGGTCTGAGATGAAGGTGTGGTCAGGGTTGGTTTCTGGTGAGGGCCACGAGGGACAGTCGCCTCTGTGTCACACCTTGGCCTTAGCTTCATGAGCATGGTCTCTCCCTTCAGTTAATGTCGTATCTCTGTGTCTCTGTCTCTTCCTCTCTCTGTCTCTCTCTCTCTCTGTCTCTCTCTCTGTCTGTCTGTCTCTCTCTCTCTCTGTGTGTGTGTGTGTGTGTGTGTATGTGTGTGGTGTGTATCTAAATCTCACCTTTTATAGTGGCATCAGTCATATAATAGAAGGTGCCTGCCCTGTTGCTTAACTAATTATGATAAGGTGACCTCATTATTGTATTTCCAAATACAATCATAACCCAACATACTATGCACGAGACCTCAGTAAGTGAAGCTGCAAGGCAGCGGGCAGGGATGGTGGTGAGCACACTTCTTAGTTATAAGTCATTTAATATTATTTTTCTTATGGGCAGTTTCAAATAAATACAAAAGTAGCTAGAAAAGCATAATAAATGCTCAGGAGCTTACTTTACTCTCCAGCTCTGAATACGATAAGCCCCGGGTAGTTATACTTCATCTCTGCTCCCACCCAAAATGTGCATTTTTTTAAGCAAATCTTAAGTATCATCACATCTTGTGTGAAGCAAAATGCATGGATACCATGAACTAAAAGATAAATCACTAGGACACGTAGAAAATGTTTTGACTCCCTGTCCCCTTCTCATTGGGCCACCTTCATTTAGACATAACCTGGGACACAATATAACAAAGAAAGGAAGACGGAAAAAGAAGACAGCAAGCCGGCTGAGGGCTTTGTGACTCAAGGGATAGCACAGGTGTATTCCCTGTATTTTCTTTATTTCTATCCATATATCACCTGGGATGCTGGAAATACATGTAACATGGACGTAAAAAGCACCAAGAACCCTACAACCAAAGGACCAGAACAAGGATGGCCCACTTGTCATTTTGTCCCCCTTTAGCTTGGCACAAAAAGAAAACCTTGTGTTGTGTCCACAGGGCCAGCAGAGGGCTACACCCCAAGGACATCACCAGTATTATGGAATGAATTGGCCCCTACACCATCCACAGGAGATTTAGCAGACCCAAACTTCGAAACTACGGGCAGCAGAGTCAGAATGAGACGTGGTAGAGTGTGTAGGCTGTCTCTCCATCTTCATCACCCAGGCTGCGCAACTCCTGTCATCAGGACCCAGTGGAAGGCTGAGCTTTTGCCCTCATGTAGCAGCAATGGAGCTTTTCCCCTGAATGCCCCCCCCAACCCAGTATCATAAGGATGCTGAACACATGTGCCCTCTGAACCTGGGCACACTTTAGAGTGACTGGCTGCAAAACATGAAGATTAAATACGAATCTCAATTCAAAGCACCCCAGATCATCAGAAAATACCCAAGAGCCATATGTCAATCAAAGAGACAGGAAAATCTCAACTGGAAAAGGAAAAATAATGGCCAATGTGTATCACTTCCATAACAACACTGTCAAAACTGTCTGACAACGATTTTCAAGTAGCTTTATTAAAAAAAAAAAAAAAACAGGTTCAACAAGCAACTGCAAGCTTGAAGCCTAGGAGAAAAGTTTAATTGGCCCCAAGAAAAAAACCAGCAGATGTGAAAATGGAACCGAGAGCCAGGCAGGTTCACACAGGCCACCATGCCCTTAATCGCATAACTCGGGTAGAAGTGGGCAGATCTCTGAGTTCGAGGCCAGCCTGGTCTACAGAGCAAGTTCCAGGATAGCTAGATCTACACAGAGAAACCCTGTCTCAGAAAACAAACAAATGAAGGAACCAAGAAGAAATTTAGGAACTGAAAAAAGTATAATAACCAAAATCAAACAACTCTCTGAGTAGGCTAAGTAGAAAAATAAATATGAAGCCGGGCGTGGTGGTGCATGCCTTTAATCCCAGCACTCGGGAGGCAGGGGCAGGAGGATTGCTGAGAATTCAAGGCCAGCCGGGTCTACAAAGCGAGTCTAGGACAGCCAAGACTGCATAGAGAAACCCTGTCTAGAAAATAATAATAATAATAATAATAATAATAATAAAAAGAAAGAAAGAAAAAGAAATACAAGACAAAAGAACTAGTAATTCTTCTGGAAAACTGGGGTTCAGTTCCCAGCACCCACATGGAACTCACAACTGTCTGTAACTTCAGTTCCAGGAGATCAGACTGCTCTCTTAATGGCCTCTGGGCACACATGTATACAGACATGCATGCAGGCAAAACACCCATAAACATAAAAATAAATGAATAGAAGGTTTTCATTTAAAAGAGCTCTTTTACTATTAAAAATAGTAGCTACTGTCCAGATATAATATGGTTTTTATCTTTCAAGTGTATCTATAGATATTTTATCTTCCATAATTGGAGTTAACGGGCAGTTGTGAGCCACAGTGTGGGTGCTAGGAATTGACCCTGAGTCCTCTTGAAAAGCAACAGGTACTCTTAGCCACCAAACCATACCTCCAGCCCTAATGTTATTTTTATTTTTAAAGATCTGACTGGGGATATAGTTCAATGGTTGAATGCTTGCCTAACATACACAAAATCTTGGATGTAGTCTCCAGTACCATAAATTCTTAACGTTTTAGTATCAGGAAGTAATTGATGTGATGGTCAGCCGTGAATTTTGTGTAGTCAAGGCTGGCAGGCAAGGGAGAGAACCCAGTTGAGTAGAGGCACTTGCCACCACTCCCGGCAGCCTGAGTTCCGTCCCTGGGACCCTCATAGTTGAAGGACAGAATCCCTCAAGTTGTCCTCTGTCCTCCACAGATAATAAATATACCGGTGTAAAAAAAATTACAGCTAGAAATAGTGGTGTGCTATTCATTGCATTTTATATTTGTACGTCTTTGGTTTTCCATAGTAAAAATGTCTCAGACGTACCATCTAACTATATCTCTATTAGTGTTTTAATTGGGCATTTAAAGGATTTGTTATTAGATACCTTGAAGGATAAGTAAAGTACCTTTATGTCATACATTTACAGAGCCCTGGAGATGCTTATCACAAAAAGCCAGCCCCCAGAAAAAGTTTGCTGTGTTAATTCCACGCGTTGTATGTTTTTCTCAGTGCTTGAAGCACTTAACATGGACAAAATGATGTCGGCCATTTCCTGTTGGATGGAAAACCCAGGACACTCCGCAGGACCAGCAGCAGCCTTGGAGAGTGCGCAAGGCGTTCCCATTTTAATTGTCGAAGGGTTCCTGCTCTTTAATTATAAGTAAGCCTCCCCACTCCAGTACCAACCGGAAGGGATGTGGGGGTGGAGGGAGGATGCAGGGGTGGAGGGAGGAGAGCCCTGTGAACTGCGTGTGCTGTTATCTTAGGCCACTGGACACCATATGGAGCAGAAGCTATTTTCTGACCGTTCCATATGAAGAGTGTAAGAGGAGGAGGAGGTACGTCTAGAAACCATTCAAACCATGAAATACAGGGGAAATGGGAAAGGTGGCATTATTGAACAAGCCTTAATATGAAAGCCAAACATTTTTATGTAATCGCTTGTCTGATGTGTAGTATCTTCTCTAAGAAAAGGGCCCACCTTCAACCCTGTCACCCTCCACCCTGTCACCTTCCACCCTGTCACCTCCCAGCCTGTCACCTTCCAGCCTGTCACCTCCCAGCCTGTCACCTTCCAGCCTGTCACCTTCCAGCCTGTCACCTCCCAGCCTGTCACCTTCCAGCCTGTCACCTCCCAGCCTGTCATCTTCCAGCCTGTCACCTTCCAGCCTGTCAGCTCCTTCCTCCTCACCCTTCACACCATATTCTGCTGTAGCTGCAGAGAACAGCAGCTAGACAGAGGGTAAGCCACCCTGTGAATACCTCGCTCCTTGCTTCTTCCTGTACCTGTCCCATACTTCTTTTATAAAACACACGAGGCAGAGAAAAGGTAATGGTGAGGGCCAATGAGTTACAGGCTCGTGGTTTGGATTACAGAACAACGCCCATTTTGCTGCCCTTCTAACCTTGGTTGAGTCTAAAACGAGTTGTCTGGAGTCCTCTTTACCTTTAACCTGAACACAGCTTCTGCATTATCTTGACCGATGATCCGTTTACTTTGTTGATCATAACTTTGATTCAACACCATGTTTCCTGCGTGTTCTTCCAGTACAAGAGTATATGAGCCTCCAGACCCTCCAGGGTACTTTGATGGCCATGTGTGGCCCATGTACCTAAAGCATAGACAAGAAATGAATGACATCACCTGGGAGATTGGTAAGTACCCCTCCCCCTCCCTTTGGGGAGGGCGAGGGGGCTTTTACTTCCCATTTACACCAAAGCACAGGAAAGATTACTTGGAAACCATGTTTTTGAGTTTTGAAGAGGTGCTCAGGCACTCCCCGGCTTCCCCACTTCTACAGCTGGTTCTTGCTGGTTTCTTTTTCAAATGGTGGCTTTTGTCAAGCTCTCAGATTCCAAATGGCATTCACTGAACCGTCCTTGTCTGAACGTTGCCCGTGGCGATGGAAGGTAAGCATGGAAGATGCAGTCTCTACTCTCATCCAGCTGAGCCATCACCAGGAAACTGTATTAAAAACGCGAGCTTCAGCTGGGCAGTGGTGGCGCACGCCTTGAATCCCAGCACTTGGAAGGCAGAGGCAGGTGGATCTCCATGAGGCTCTGTAGACCAGGTTTCTCTTATAGTCTCGGCTGTCCTGGACTTGCTTTGTAGGGCAGGCTGGGCTTGAAGTCACAGAAATCTGCCTGCCTCTGCCTCCTGAGTGCTCCGGTTATAGGCATGCGCCACCATGCCCAGCTGATCCTTTTTTTTTTTTTAACGCAGGTAACTTCTTTTTGTCCACAAGTTCTCATGTGAGTTTTACTAAAAATATGTAGCTTCTGGTCTCTGTAGCGTGTGATAGAGTCCAGGCTGACACATAGTTTGAAAGCGTCACAGATGATCTCAGTTGAGGAACTGTTCCTCTCTGGGCCTCCTGACATGCTGTGGTGTGACAGTCAGGCACCATGGACAAACCAAAGATACTGTCCCACTTCTAGCTTAATGAACCAATGAGGTAAGTAGAGTTGCAGACAGGAGCGTGGGGACTCAAAGACAATTGCATCACCAAAAGCCCATCTCACCATAGTGCCGCCTCATAAATGTGACATTTCTGGAGCCAGCTGTCTGTACGACCTTCTGGCTGCTGTGGGCATAAGAGGGTCTTCTGTCCCCAGCAGTTACTGCTAATGCAACCCCAAGAAGGGACCCTGTGAATGGAACAGTCAGGAGCTTGATGAGGCAGGAAGTTCACTTTGCAGTCTCCTCCCTCTAGGAGGAATGTTGCAATGCAGAGGAAATAGATACACAATAGATACACAGTGGGTGCCATAAGCACAACACATAACCTCTCTCTCTTTTCATTCCTTCCTTCCCGAGGTCATAGTTCTGGGTTCTCTGGTGAACGCTATTGGTGTTTTAAAGAAATTCCAAAGTCTTCTTTACTAATATTTGAACTGCTGTTTCTCACTTTTCAGTTTACCTAGATGGAACAAGGTCTGAAGAGGACCTCTTTTCTCAAGTGTATGAAGATGTCAAGCAAGAATTGGAGAAACAAAACGGTAAATATCATCCTATCAAATCATTTGGTGGAGGAGAAAGAACCTTGACAACAGCTCATTATATTCCGTTCATGGTGCACAACAAGAAGGGAGACACTGCATTCATTCATCTTTGCTTAGCAATTAACTCTCAGACTGTCAGTGCCCCTCTAGAGCGTGATCGTTTTGTTGGTCAGATAGTTTTAGGCTTAGAAATACTTATCCTTGTTAGTCTCTTAATGGCTTATATGTTATTTAAATTCATGGCAGGAGGCTGACACAATGGGCTTGAAATGCTGGTGTTAGTATATCTGGAATTCCCCCTTTGCTTTGTTTTTTATGTTTTATATTTTTTATAAAGTTCTGTTTTACCAACTGAAAGTTGTAGAACACTACCTAAATCTGACTCTAATGAAAAGAAAATCCAGAGGTGGCAATAGCTTTAGGCTTTTATTTTTCAGCTGGAGTAAGAAGATAGACTAGTGTCCTAGGGGTCCCACTACAATTCTGTTTGACTTTATTTTAAAATCAGGTTCACTCTACCAACAGATGTGATCATCTGCTATTAGCACCCCATGTAAAATGGTAGCTTACCCTTTCCAAGATTGCCTTCAGTGGATAAACTGGGGGTCTAGGTGTTCCTGTGTTATCTTTAATACTTCTTAGATGTAAAATTGTTTGTTTTATACAGGCTTGTTTTTGTGGTGCTAGGGATTAAACCCAGACCCTCATGAATATGCTGAGCATCACTAGCCTATATACCCAGCCTTCAACAGGTTTCGTTTTGTTTTGTTTGTTTGTTTGTTTGGGTTTCTTGTTTGTTTTGTTTTTTGTTTTTGTTTTTGTTTTTGTTTTTTTGAGATAGGGTTTCTCTGTGTAGCCTTGTCTGTCCTCAACTTGCTTTGTAGACCAGGCTGGCCTCGAAGTCACAGTGATCCGCCTGCCTCTCCCTCCCAAGTGCTGGGATTAAAGGCGTGCGCCACCACCACCTGGCAACAATTTTTTAAAAAATAATTATCCTTAACTCAGCTGAAGTGACATAGGGAAGATTTTTTGCATGATCACATGACTTCTAGACTTATCACTATGTCCAGAGAGTTTGCATCCTGCGATTGGCCATAACTTAATCATGTACTCCATCAGGGTTGAGGTAGGTGAGGAGTGTTGACATCAAGGCTATCAAGTTTCTCTTCTGGATCACAGATAGAGGTAAAATAATGATAACAGAAATATTAGAAGAGATAAAACTTGGAAGCAGATTCATTTTTCCTGCCTCTAGGATTTATAGTAGTCTTCCATTGCACAAATAAATTACTGTGTTATTTATAGTAATCCATCACCTTTCTGAGTTCTTCCAGCGAGGAGGAATCTGAGCATAGCCAGCCCTAGCTGAGCCTCAGCGAGCCAAGGTGGCCTTTCCGATGTGTCAAATGTTGACTCCTCAGGCTTTTTCACTTTGTACAACTCTGTTCCGAAAATCCTTCATTATAAGAATATGGAGTCATAATCAGAACAATGTAATAAAACTGATAGGTAGATATAAAAAAGATTGGGGTTTAATTATTGCAACCATAAATAACCCAGGACCATAAAGCTATAAGTGTAGTGCAGTCCTAATTCAAACATGAAGCTGGAAGCAAAATGTAACCATTACCTAGTCTTACTGCAACAAAGCAATCTAGCCACCAGGAACATCCAAGCTCCTTTTAAAAGCTTTTGTTTTTTGTTTCATTATAAAAATCATTATTGGTTCTAAACAATCTTTATGGAAAAGCAAAGAGAAGACATCATAACTGTGTTCATATGAGTCCCTATCTTACAGGATGTTGTGAGCACACTGGGTAACCAGCCATGCTGATTGGTGGTTTTCAGTATTCTGTGTTTGTGCTGCTTTGTAGGGGTCATTATATAACAAAGTTATGTGTCACTGTCATTAGAAGATCAAAGGATGAGTTCTTTCTTTATACACCAGAGTGAAATCTAAAACTTAGAATTGATATTTTAGTGTAGAACCAAGATGTTCCATCGCCAATACCAGATGGAAAAATAAGAAATGGGAAAAAATGAAAGTTTTACTATCAAATATTTGTATTTTCCTACATTGAATTTGAAATATAATTTTTACTTAGCAAATAATATTTCTGTAACTATCTGGCTTAATAGCTCCGGTTCACATAACATCATTTAGCAATTTGCTAATTGTTTTAGATACTCCCTGCTGTTACTACAGTGTTAACGGTGATACGTAGTGCCCCTACCCCTGCAAAAAACATCTGTATGTGTTGGAGTGTGTCTTAGTTAGGGTTACTATTACTATGATGAAACACGATGACCAAAAGCTATTTGGGAAGGAAAGGATTTATTTCACTGTCACACATAACAATTCATCATCAAAAGCAGTGAAGACGGGAACTCCTCACACAGGGCAGGAACCTGGAGACAGGAGCAGAAGTAGTGGCCAAGGATGTGTGCTGCTCACTGCCTTGCTCATCATGGCTTGCTCAGCCTGCCAAGGACTTACAGAACTCAGGACCACTAGCATAAGAGTGGCCCCATCCACAATGGGCTGGAGCTTCTCCCATCAACCACTAATTAAGAAAATGCCCTGCATCCTGCAGTCCAATCTTATAGAGACATTCTTCAATTGAGGTTTATCTCCTTTCAGATAATTCCAGCTTCTGTCAAGTTGACTTAAAACTAGTCAGCAAACAGTGCTTGCCTAATATACATGCCTAGCAAACCCAGGGTGTGTGTGTGTGTGTGTGTGTGTGTGTGTGTGTGTGTGTGTGTGTGTGTCTCTCACACACACACACACACACACACACACATCCTGTGCATACTGTTGGTTTTCTCTTCGAATTACATTCTTGCAATAAGTTCTCAGAAGCAGTACTTCTTTCGTCAGAGAGCTCAAGTCATTTTTACATTTTACTTATTTCACCAATTAAATACTGCAGAGAAAAGCTGTGTTTTCTCTGACAGAACTGAATAATGAGAATGTGTCAGGTTTTTTTTCTCGAACTTCTGAACAATTCAGCTAAGCTTTCTTCAGTCAAGACAGTGGGTTGAAGGTTGTGATACTTCTCCCCACATGCAGACAACACTCAAGGACAAGAGCTATTCTGCAGCCAGCTGCCCTCTGGTGCACTACAGGTCGTCAAGGGCTTTCTTTCCCGGCAGCCAAGTATCTATGCCAATGGCAAATGATGTTGGGCATCTGGCCTTACTATTTTTCATTCACTGATGATTATGAGCATATGTATGATGTACTTCGTCGTTTCCGTCACTCATAACCCTCTCCTGTCACCCTCCCACTCCCACTGAACCCCCTCTTCCCATTACATCCACCTCTTACTTTCATGTCTTTTTGCTATGCTGGCTTTGGTCGTTAATTTGTTTCGTTACTGTTGTTATTGTCTGTAGCCCACTGAGTTTAATTAGGATTGTGTGAGTGTTGGTAGGTCCCAGAGCATAAACAACCTAACAGTGGCTCCATCACTGAAGAAAACCCTTCTCTCAGGCACAGTTAACTGCACATAGTTCCTCAGGAGGAGTGGGGTTCTAGGGGCTCCTCCCTATCGTGACACAGTTTAGTGGGCCCCGTCTTGGGCAGGTCTTGTGCATGAAATCACAGCTACAGAGAGTTCACTGGTACAACAGCCATTTCCAACCCCAGAGTTAGTGTTTCACACTCCTCCACATATTCCAGCTCTCCGAGCCCTCCTGCCCCCTCTCCTACAGTGTCCTTTGAGCCTTAGGAGGCAGGGTAGTGATATGTGTGCCCTATTTATAGCTGCGCACTCAACAGTCACTTACTCTCAGCAGCAGTTATGAGTCTTCATTGACTGTGGCAGGTGTCTAATTTTTTAAGATATGCTTAAATTCATATACAGGGGGAGGAGGTCCCCCTCAGGCACAGTCATAGGAGAGGGGAGTAAGGGGAAAATGGGAGGGAGGGAGGAATGGGAGGATACAAGGGATGGGATAACAATTGAGATGTAATATGAACAAATTAATAAAATATATTTTAAAAAATGAAAAAAATAGATATGCTTAAATTTTGATGTAAGGATTAAAATAACAGGGTTTGGATTTGATGTGGTTCTTTGTGGAGAAAGCAGACTTTTTGCCTCTAAAATCCTTCTAATCTTAGTATTCCTGGGTTTACAGTTTTTGGTGTGAAGATCTAATCAAATAAGATTAGCAGTTCTCATATTTTTCTCTTTGTTTCTAAGGCTTGTGAGTAACACCGCAGAGATGGAATGCAGTGAGCCTTCCTGGGATGGATTGGGGAACTTGAAGGGAAATGCCGAAGACACTAACTGGGATGCAGATGGCCTGCAGGACAGTCGGTCACAGTTCATTTTTGTCACGCTTTTCACAACATACAGAGCAGCGTGTGCCCGTGCCTTTGGACAGGACCCTCTCATGAATGCAAGAATGGCTTGCTCTCCCTCTGCAGAAGGCACAGCACAGCTCATGCGCAAAGGCTCATTCCTCTGTAAGAATGAAGGTCAAATGTTCCTGACTAGTACCTAGCATAAGAAAAACATTGCTGTCTAGGCCAACAATGTGTATTGTGCTCTGTGTGTTTCTGCATTTGTGTGTGTAGTTGTATGTCCAATTTTGTATGTATATTTGGGTATATATACATACACTCAGACTCTATGAGGTGAACCTTGCACACTACACAACATGGTTTTTATCCAGTTTTCATTTTGTTTGTATTGATTATAATATGTAATTTGAAAATTGCTGCTGTCTGCCATCTCACAGTAATACGCCCCTCCTGCAACCAGTGGCATTGTGCAAAGTAGTGATCTCAGGTGACTTAAACCAGCAGGGTACTGGGTGCTTGGAGATAGGTTTTCTTCTGTATGTCCATTACTGTGTGTCTCTATGAGATTTTTATATCCATAGAAGGATTTGGTATGTTTCTGACACTAGCACTCTGAATTACAAAATCACATAGTTTCTTCAATCATATGTAAAACCAGAGCCTTTCTTTGAAAAGTACAAATGGGGGATAGGAATTGGGTAATTTTTTAATGCCTCTGTCAATGTGGGAATTAAAATTATGTAACATGTAGAGCAGTCCTAATTCAAATATGAAGTTTGTTTATTAATAATAAAATAGATTGCCCATGATCTTCTCAACTCATATAAAATATATTGTTATATTACCTCATTTGGTCAGTTGACATTATTTCTTTTCTTTCTTTCTTTTTTTGTTTTGTTGGTTTTTGGGGGGTTTTTTGTTGTTGTTTTTTGTTGTTGTTATTGTTTTAAGACAGGGTTTCTCTGTGTAGCCTTGGCTATCCTAGACTTGTTTTATAGACCAGGCTGGCCTCAAACTCACAGGGATCTACCTGCTTCTGCCTCCCAAGTGCTGGGATTAAAGGCATGCCCCACACACCCAACTATTTCTTTATTTCTAACACTCATTGATAACACTCTTGTGCACAATAGAATAAATACAAAACACAAACAAAACCTAGCCTCAAATTAGTGGCCAGACTGTTTAAAGTCCTGATTTTAATTATCATTGATTAAAGGGTGAGTTTCAAAATCCCCACTGTGGCCTTCGAGGCCTTCTCTGATCTAGGTTCTTAGCCCTCAATTCCTGTCAGATCTAGGCTGCATGGTCACTTCTCAGAGCCTAGCGTCTCAGAAGAGGGAGCCATAATGGTAAGTTCATGCCAGCCTCATCCATTACCTTGGAACATTGCCACAGGACACAGCGAGGACATTTTAGCAAGAAAGAATGGTGGAGTAGAAACTGAAAATGTCTGCCACAGCTTCTGTCTGCTTCCCCTCCCCAGTCAAGATGCTGTCAAAACTGAGGAGTTGACATCTGTGCTGTTATCATAGTAGATTTTTGTTGGTTTGGCGATGAAAATGTAATGTATTTTTGTTTGTGTGTTGAGACAGTTGCTGACCTGGCTATCATTATATAGACCAGGCTGGCCTCAGATTCATAGAGAGCCACCCTCCTCTGCCTCCTAAGTGCTGGGCTTAAAGGCGTGTGCCATCATACCCTCCTGTAACATGCATTTTTATTGTACATTTTGTATACATGATTTTGTCCAAACTTCCTTTTAAGAATTTCTCCGATGTCCCCATCACCACAAAGGTATGTCTCTGCTTAATATAGAGTCACTATACTGAACTTTTTGCGCTGTTTCAGCATTTGAATAAGTAAGAGAAGGGTTACCTTATGAAGGAGTGAACTGAGGAAACTAAACAACAGATATTAAAAAGGGAAACATTAAGCCAGGCCGATGGCACACATCTTTGATCCCAGCACCTGGGGAGGCAGAGGCAGGCAGATCTCTTGTCAGTTCAAGGCCACCTGGTATACAAATTGAGTCCAGGACAGCCAGGGCTACACAAAGAAACCCAGGATCCAAAAACAAAAAACAACAGAAACAAACAAAAACAAAACAAAACAACAACAACAACAAAAAAACCCGAAAGAGAAAAATGAAAACATTGTCCTAAGTCTGAAAAACCTACCATCTTTTATTTACTGATACCAGTAAAAACTAAGTCAGGAATTTAAAATTAAAAAGTGCTTTGCTTCTGTATGTACTGATAAATACTGCAGTTGCCCTTTAACAGTTTGTGATCATACTGAAGAAAGATACAGGAAGCAAGTGTCTGTTCTTTGTACCGACAAGGAGCAAGTCTGCTGAAGTCTGCACTTTCTCAACCCCTTTAGGATGTGCAGTCTGAAGACTTGTACTCAGTATTAAACATGGCAGAAGACTGAACAGACAAGACTGGGGCTGAAGAAGTAACTCAGCCATTAAAGGCTAAGGCTTCCAAGGAGGAGTACTTGTTGCATAGGCTTGAGAGTTTGGGATCCAAGGACTCATTTTTAAAAGCCCTGGTGCAGCAGCTGGGAGACAGAGCCAAGAGAATCGCTGGGGCTCACTGGTCTGCCACTCAGACTAAACTGGTGAGCTCTGAGACCCTATCACAAAAAAATAAGGTAAAAAGCAATATAGGCAGATGCCAGTGTCAAACTCTGGCCTTTGAATACAAGTGCATATTAGTGTGCATTCATATGCACAGAAACACATGTACATATATGCAACACACACACACAAGACTAGACTTCTGTGGTAAAGATTGAGTAAAGACTACACTGAGATACACAACCTCTCCCTAGTGGATGAGATTCAGGCTTCACCTTTTTAGATACCAGCTAACTTTTTGTTGTTGTTGTTGTTGTTTTATTTTGTTTTTGTTTGTTCAATTTTTGAGTCAGGGTTTCTCTATGTAGCCCTGGCTGTTCTGGACTGGCTTTGTAGACAAGGCTGACCTCAAACTCAGAGAAAATCACCTATTTCTGCCTCCCAAGTGCTGGGATTAAAGGAGTGTGCCACCACTCCTGGCTACCAGCTAACATTTTAAGGGTATGTTTATATATTACTTAGAATCATATTAGAATACAACCATCTGCCCCAATTCTGCTTCTCGGTATGGACAGTGAAACCAGAGCTCGTGAGCTAGCCTACTCCACACAACTAGGTAATGGCAGGAGCAAGGCCAGGCCATGACCCCACAATACACCAGCATAGACACGTAGATTTTCCATGTTAGAGCAAAGAACCATAGACAGCCTGCTAAAATGTGCCACCTCTCCCTGGAAAGGAACAAAGCAAGGGCCTTGGGAAGGCAAGAGCTGCATCAGGGGAAAATGAAGCGTTCTGTTCTGGAGTTTTGAAGCCTAGTCAGGGAAGCAAGCCATCTCATGAGGTTAGCCACAGGGCAGCGCACTGTGATAAGCTCCTGGGAGCTCCAAGGTGCTTGCTGACTGACTGTGCTGACCTTGGGTTTGTGGCACAAGCTGAGCCTTCAATATGCATTCAGTGGTGCAGAGTGAGGGAAACGTAGTCAGGGGCTAAGTAGACATTGTTCACAACTTCGGTGGACGTACAGAAATTTATTAAAGTGTTTAATAGTAGCTCAGAGGTTCTAGTTGGAATGGCATGCCCTAGACAGGCAACACCACAAACTGAGTGTCACTGAAGTGAGTGTATCTGGTGTGTTTGTGCTCATAGATCCTGATGCTAAAGACGGTTAAACTGAACCTAAGAGTGGAAAAAAATCTCAGTGGGCTTTTCTTTTAAATCCTCAATCTAGCAATCTCTCTCTCTCTCTCTCTCTCTCTCTCTCTCTCTCTCTCTCTCTCTGTGTCTCTCTCGCTCTATCTATCTATCTATCTATCTATCTATCTATCTATCTCCTCTTCCTTCTCTCTTCTGTCTCACCCCTCTGCTTTCTCTCTCGTACTGCCCCTCTGTTACACACACACACACACACACACGTTCCTGAAACTTCACTTGCGCCTACCCTGTAGTATAGCTGAGAATTGTTTGGAAGATTTGCTAAACACATAGACTACCGGTCCCCACCCCCAAACTTCTGATTCTGTAGATTGCAGTAGGGTCATAGCACTGACATAACACATTTCTAGGCTTTGGTGCCATCAATAACCCAGGGAGGATCCTTTCAGCTACTGTTCCGGAGTCAGCTGATAGCAGCTGCCTACACAGAAGAGCTCACGTTGAATGTGTGTGGACACTAAAAGCCAATTATCATCTGGAGTATTGACTAGAGAAACAACAGGAGGAAAGGGTTTTGCTTTGTGTCCCTGGGGTTTCTTGAGGTTTCCTGGGGTTTCCTGGCCAGGAGCATGCAGCAATCATGGCTTCCCACAGGGTTCAGATTGTAGATACAGGGCAGGCAGCAGCCCCCAGAGGCCAGCGACTGTGGCAGAGACCTCTACAGAGGGTGGACTTGTTCAACACTCTAGAGAATGAACCTCAACAAATGTGCCAGCATGTCGTCCCCTACAGTGAGTCATGGTAGTGCCATCGCCAAGACCTGGCCATCCTTGGTGCAGAGGGAGGATGGCAGAGAAGGTTCCATGGGTGTCTGCTCAGCCCTAGGGGGTGGGGTAGTTTTATGTCTTTTTTATAGTTCTTTGTGCTTTTCACTAACCCCAATTCTTTGATTATTTTTCGTTTATATAAGTATCTACTCCTATATATGCAGTTGTGTGTGTGTTCTATTGGTTTACATTTTACCTCCTTTAAATATATAGATATATTTCAAACATTCCATGCATTTACATATTGTATATATTATCACATTTATATAAATATAGATACATTTAGAAGTAATTATTGATTTCATTATTTGGCCTTTCTGCCACTTGGTCTCTGACAAATACAATTATTAGGCACACTGATCAACTGATTATAAAAAACAGATTTGAGAAACTATGAATTTTTCCTGATTTTTTTTTTTTTTATTTGCCACTTCTTATTTCTGGGATACTATGAATACATCATTTAACTATAAAGACCAAAAAATGCGCCAAGCATGATGGCACACACCTGTAATCCCAGAACTTTGGGAGACAGAAGCAGGCAGATCTCTGTGAGTTTGAGGCCAGTCTGGTCTACAAAGCAAGTCCTGGACAGCCAAGGCTACACAGAGAAACCCTGTATCAAAAACAAAAAATAAAAAAAAACCAAAAAGGAAAAAAATGCATTTGTCTATCAGAAGTGGCCCAGACAAAGCTGAGATGCAGCTCAAAAATAAAGTGCTGCCCCCGGGGGTAACCTGGCCCATTGTGCACTGAACTGGCCTGGAGAGACTGCAGCTTAGCCAGGCACAGATGAGTGCAGTGCAGGATCTCAGTTGGCCATGAGTGCGTGGGCAATGAACACACCTGGGAACAGCTTTGAAGAATTGCTTCATGTTATTTGGGCAGGGGGTGGAGGGGTGGGGAGTGGTCAGGGTCTCTGGGGCAAGGTTTGTATTGGTCATGTACCTTTTTGGCCAAGGCAGGGGTGTTGAAAAACGCTTCATCTGCATACTTAGTGGCTGTAGGGGCAGCAGGGGGCCTGGAGTGGAGTTCAACCTTATAAGGTCAAAGGAGGAGTGAAGCCTGACAACTGCCAGGGTAAAACATTCTTACTAGGATTAATAGTGGGGGCCAGAGGGGAGGTAGCCAACTCCTGGGAGTTTCCAGGGTTGAATCTTCCTCCGTAACCCTGGGCCATTACACTCCCACAGCAGAGAACTTGCCTAGTTTACACAGTCCCTGGCCCTACCCATCAATAAACCAACCAATCAATGTGCGACAAACTGCCATCCTGTGACTCTGCACTTTCATACCCTTTCCCATCAGATATCTAGAGGATTCTCTTTCTACATCTTAGATGCTCTCCATTTGACAGTACAGCCTCTTGGAGGAAAAAAAGAGAGGCCATGTTTTTTAATCTAGTATTTCAAATTACCTTTAAAATATGGCTTGCCTTTTTAAACACAACCTACCATCCATTAGTTTAAAGATACTATGGATTTTCTTAACATTTCAAAGTGACCATGAAGAAATCGTCTGCCAAAAAAGGTCATTTCCTACAGTGACGCTGTCACAATGTACATGAAAGATTCTAAGTCTGCCTAGGGTTTAGTTCATCGCACAAGCATACAGATATTACATAGAACCTGAAATTTGACAAACATAATCCTTCTTGGGCATTTAACCGTGTCTGGATGCAGTGTCAAATGCTAGGGAGAAAAGGTGCTGCCTGGTGTGACAGCACACACACACACTGGGGTGGGGTCAGGGGGGTCAGGAGTTCAAGGCCAGCCTCAGCTACATACTGAGTTTGCAGTCAGCCTGAGATCAAACTCTCAAAAGGGAAAATTCAACAACAACAAAAAATGAAAATCAAAACCAAGCAAGCAAAATTCTGGTTTGACTGTTCCTGATGCCTGTAATCCTAGCATTTAGAAGACTAATGAAGGCGAATTGCAAGTTTCAGGCAAGCCTGGATTATGTAGCAATAGCCTTCCTACCTCAAAATCACCACAAAAGGAAGGATGGGAGGGAAGAAACATGCCCTAAAGCCTGGAAACAGGAAAAGACAGGTTTGGGGTTTTTTATTTTTGTTTTTTGTTTTTCCCTGTTCCTTAGGGGTTAGATGACTCAGCCAAAGATCATCCACTTCTCTTTTGGTACTGTTTGACTTGAGAGAATTCCAAGTCAACTATTCCTGGGTAGAATAGTTTACATCTTGTAAGTGTAGATGTTAACTTGCACAAACATTGCCAGGTTTTGTTTCCTCAGCCCTGCTCACATTTGAGGTCTTGTGTGGGTGGTGCTCTACACCCCAAAGAGTACTTACAGCCATCCCTGTCTTCTAATGCACCCCACCCCCCGCACCCCGAGTTGTAACAACTAGCATGCTTCCCACTGCCAAGATCCCCTGGGAATAAAACCACTCCCCACCTGAAAACAGCTGAATGAAGCAAAATAAATTTGGTTGGCAGAGACGCAAATTATTTTTCTAGCAGAGACAATAATCCTAAAGGCTTCAGTTTATTGCTGTATACAGGGACCAGATCTATATCAAAGTGATGCTATTCCAGAACTTTTCTTTCAGACACCACAAATACACCTCTAATTGTCTTGGAGCCGGCCTTAATATCTTGCCAGCTTATTAATATCTTAACTGGATCTTTAAGCCTTGCTTACTTTACATTCTATAAGTCATATTTTTAACTGTAGGAAAAGTAAAATACATTAATGTTTAAGTAACCGTATAATTATGACACTGTGAATGGCACAATAACTACCCAAAGTTACTCTTCTGACATTCATAGGAGACAGATTGGGAACCCAGCTTTTACGATTCAAGTAGTGACACTTGTAACCACCGTGCTGTTTTATCTTATGAGGCCAGGCCAGTCCCCAAACTCCATAGGCTCATATATTTGAATGCTTAGTCACCAGAGAGTGGCACTATCTGAAAGGATTAGTAGGATTAGGATGTGTGGCCTTGTTGGAGGAAGTGTGTCACTGGGGGTGGGCTTTGAGGTTACAAAAGGCCAAGTCAGGCCTAGTGCCTCTGTCTTCTCTCTGTGTCTGTGTCTGTGTCTGTGTCTGTGTCTGTGTCTGTGTCTGTGTCTGTGTCTCTCTGTCCCTGTCTGTCTCTGTCCGTCTGACTCTATCTCTCCTTCTGCCCCCACCCACACCACCTGCAGACCAGGATGCAGCTCTCAGCTACCGCTCCAGTGCCAGGCATGTGACCGCGTTCTCTGCCATGATGATACTGGACTAAGCCTATGATGCTGTAAACAAGGCCCAGATTGAATACCTTCCTCCGTAAGAGTTGCCTTGGTCATGGTGTGTCTTCACAGCAATAGCACAGCTTCCTGAACTCCCCTTTCAGTTGTACGAGCACCTCCTTATCTGTTCATTTTGTACACTATTAAAAGCTTCATAGTTAAAATCTAAGCACTCCTAGAGACACCTTCAAATGTTTTAATATTCTGCACTCATTATAATACCACGGAAGCCACCTGAAAGAAAAGTTACACGTGTATCTCAGGTTATTATTAGTGCATACAGTAAATCACAAATCACATGGAGAAGTAATGCTTACTTGCTGTAGTTGAAAACCATAATTTGCTTTACATTCAGATGGACTTGGACGTTAGAGTAACTAACCAGTAGGAGGCACTAATAAAGATGCTGTGTGCTGCCTGGAAATTACACTTTTCAACAAAATACTTATAGGGAGTGAGTAGAAATTGCATAGAACAGAGAAGGAAAGCCTGTGCTCACATTTCACTTGGAAGCTGGAGCACATTCCTGCTGTTGACCTCTCCAAGCCTAAGGAAACCGAATTAAGCACAACACTGACATTATTCCATTGTGCCTGACGCAACTGATTACGAGCTGATAGAAAGTATCATCAAACACCTGGCACCTGGCAAAGGCTTGCTATTATTAGATCCATCCTTCAATCCCAGCCCTCTTGACTCCTTCCTACAGACCTAAAACTGTTCTCAAGATCAAATAACGTGTTATGAAATCATCTGGGAAAGTCTATGAGGCCGTGCAAATGCTAAAGCTGTTAAAAGTTTATGAGACCGATCTAAGCCTGTCACTGTGGCTAGAGGCGAGTCCCTCATAACCCTTAGAGGTTTTAAATTTATGATTCTTTCCCTGTCAAAGCTTCTCTTGATACTCATTTTACTCAGTTTCGTTCTGTAGGAATTGAGTAGGCATGGTGAACAGCACATTTTCTTTAGGATGAGAGATGGTAAGAGGGTGGTCCTCAGCCTCTGCGAGGGGTTGTTCAGCCTGTGAGTTCTGTCCCTCCCACTCCCCAAGGGAAGCTTAACCCCAGCCATACCAATCTATGAAGCTGCTTCTGCCTTGTTCTCTTGGACCAGTCTTTCTGGAGAAAATCATCCAATCTATGTGCCAGTGCCAGTGCCAGTGCACCACCTAGAAGACTAAGCCATCTTGCCAGTGGACCCTCCAGCCCCAGTCAAGCCAGTTGTCACCCAAGATAGCTGAAGTCCAGATGATGTCTTTGCTCTAACATAAGAGACTTGAAGTGCAAGCCAACAACTTAGCCACTCCTAAAATCCTAGCCCCACCCCAACTGTAAAGAAGACTGTGTTTTGGTTGCTAAGCTTTGAGTAATTTAGCATGCAGTGAACTAATAGCGCAACCCACTCCAGACTGCTGGCTGAGAGTGCTTTGAGTTTCTGCCTCGCCCAGCCATTCTGAAGAATATATGAACAGTATTAAAATCATTTGGGATGGGTCTCGGGCATCAATATATATATATTTTAAAAGCCCTGCTAGTGATAATGGTGACGAGCCAGTTGAAACCCTCTGCTTCAGCTGGGATTGAGCTATTTACCGTAATTATACACCGCTTGCTTCAAACCAGCTAATAATCTTTCCACAATTCATTAGGAGCCTACCTTTACTTTCCCACACTAGGGAAACCAGTTTGTGTCCCTTCTAGTTCTCTAAGAGAGAGCCAAGAACGGTTAGTTTTCATTGCCTTGCAGTTACATTTCAATCTTGGCTTCACTGTTATGAGTTAAGATAGACAGGGGTGTTTGGTAGGGATGTCTCAGAAGGAGGAGCACCTTTTCCTGCCTCTCTTGTCTGTTTCCTGGACAGGCAAGCATCTGTTTGCAGCCTTGACACTAAAGCTGTTGCTGGTTTTCTTTTGTTCTGTTTTTTTTTTTTAAGATTTATTTAGGTATTATTTATACAGTATTCTTCCAGTATGTGTGCCTGCACAACAGAAGAGGGCACCAGAGCTCATTGTAGATGGTTGTGAGCCACTATGTGGTTGCTGGGAATTGAACTCAGGACCTTTGGAAGAACTGACAGTGCTCTTAACCTCTGAGCCATCTCTCCAGCCTCCTGTTAACTGGTTTTCAATCTTATTGCAAAGAACTTGACTGCCAATTGGTAACAGTCGATCCACCTAATATCCAAATTTCCTAGTAATTTCCTCAGTTCCTCTGACTTTCCACATACAGAAGTTTCCCCAAATCCTTTATCTTTACTGTAGATGTCTCATCATATTCCCACTTTGTCCACGTGACCATCACTTACCTCATCCCTTGCCTAATCAATCCCAAAGCCTCTTAATAAGCATTTCCAAGGATATCTTCTGCCAGGCAGTCTTCGCTGCAAGATTTTTGGTAACACATTGTGTGCAGTGCTTCTGGCTTAAGTAGAAGTCGGCCGTCGCTGGTACCTCACCCTCTCCTGTACTCACTGGGGAGGTGGTCACTTCTGCAGTGCAGTTGTTGAAAATGGATACCCTCTGTCTACCCATGAGAAAACCTCAAAGAAACCCAAACCACAGGCATCCCATGAAACAAACTAGTCCTCTTCCAAAGTGTCAGTGCCATGAAAAGAAACAAACAAGCAAACAAACAAACACAGACTGAGGGCCTGTCCCTAACTGGAGAACACTAAAGAGACAAGATAACTGTATACAATTTCAGACCTGGGTTAGATTTTGGAGCAGTAATGGGGAAATAGCTTGCCTGGAAATAAGCTTTGTAGCTTAGTTAGCTCTACTGCACTTGTCTCTTGTTTTGATCATTATGCTATGATCATGCCTGTGTGTCTGCATTACAGGGCACTGGGTGAATGACTGCCATTGCATGTTGAAAGTATGTAATGTGTTTCTTGATTTTTGTATGGGACCACAGTTAAGAAATTGGTTTTGTAAGAAGCCACTCGATCTTTACTAAACAGGTTTTCACATAGCCTTAGATAGATCACTTGTATTTCTTCTTTTTAAAAATTATTTTACCTGTATATGCCTGAGTGCATATAAATCAGAGAGGGCATTGGATCTCTTGTAACTGCAATTACAGACAGCTGTAAGCCACCATGTGGGTTCTGGGAACTAAATTCAGATCCTCAGGCAGAGCAGAAAGTGCTCCTAATCACTGAGCCGTCTCTCCATCCCTTGCCTGCGATTCTTATGAATAATGAGACTGCTGGGAACTCAACCTCCTGAAATAAGCCTGGCCTCTGTTCCTGTTCCCTAAAAACAAGATGCTCTTCAGCAGTTTAGCTCAGCATATGGCCCCAGGATATAAAACCCACTGGGGGGCGTCTGCTTTCCATGGTCCTCAGCTGTGATGTAGAGGACACATGCACCAATGAGACTCCAGCTTCCCTGGGCATCCTTCCTGAGCATTGGCAGGACCAGCTCATAATGGATTCCAGGATTCCACTGACCCTTGCTGCCTATCTGTACACAATGAGACTGCTTCGTGTAACTAATAGATGCACGGTTTCTGTCTCGGTAGATGCAGGGCTTGGAAACTCATCACACTTCACAGCTCTCTGCATTCTCCCAGAGCAGGCAGGCCTGTCACTTCACAGTCCCCTCAACAATAGATGGCAAAGGCACAGGAAAGGCTTTAGTGTCGCAGGAGGGAGGAGGACTGTGCTTTTTGGTTATTCTTGGACATGACCTCCTGGTGACAACATGCCCTAGCCCTCAGCTCCCACCGTTTCGTGTCTTGGCAAGATGTCCACAGGGGAAAATCATTGCAAAACGTTAAGTCAAGGAAGTCTGAAGGAAAATATTTGTAAAGAAAGTTAAAAATGTATTCTCATTCTCTCTCTCACACACACATTCTGTTCATACTGTATATATATGTATGATATCTGGTGTGTGTGTGTGTGTGTGTAATCAGAATTAGTAATGGCTAAAATTATAAGGATTTACACATAATTTCCAAACACCAGTGTTTAAGAAAAATGGGAATTAGATTTTAAAAATCTGAATTAGCAAAGAAAGAATTGGTTGGGTTGTGTCCAGAGATGGAATATACGTGGGTAGGAACAAAGATAAATTATATTTGAGCCAGGTACAGTGACGCTTGCCTTTAATCCCAGCACTCAGGAGACAGAGGCAGGCAGATAGATATCTGTGAGTTAGAGGCCCGCCCAGTATACAGAGTGAGTCCAGGATAGCCAGGGCTCTGTTACACAGAGAAACCTTGTCTTGAAAAAAGAAAGAAAGAAAGAAAGAAAGAAAAAGAAATCATATTTGTACTCTTTTGCTTTCCTTATTGGAAGCTTAAAGTTTGAAACTCAGGGCAGGTGTGATGGTGCAGGTCTTTAATCTCAGCACATAAGAGGCAGAAGCTGGTGGATCTTTGAGTTTTGTTTGTTTGTTTTATTTTTCATTTGTTTTGGTTTTTTGAGATAGGATTTCTTTGTATAGCCTTGATTGTCCTAAAACTAGGTCTGTAGATCAGGCTGGCCTTGAACTCAACAAGATCTGCTTGCCTCTGCCTCCTGAGAGTACTGAGATTAATCAAAGATCCGCATCACTACCACCCAGTGGGATCTCTGAGTTTTAGGCTAGCCAGGACTACATACTGAATCCTAGGCCAGCTGGAACTTCATAATGAGGCTCTTTTCTCTCTCTCTCTCTCTCTCTCTCTCTCTCTCTCTCTCTCTCTCTCTCTCTCTCTCTCTCTCTCTCACACACACACACACACACACACACACACACACATGCATGTGCGTGTTACAATTATTTTACCAGTGTGGCCTAATAATAAACATTAATTATTATTTCAGCACTATTTTCTAACCTGCTAGCAGTCACTCAAGACAGACACCTGTTATATTTTAAAATAGCCTTAGTTATTCTGGGTCAGGACAGATATTAATGCCCTAAACTACTTGCCAGAGTAGGGCAGGTATTCCATACCTGCCCCAATCCTATGCCATCTGCTTGTAATATTTTCTATCAAGCTACCTCCCATTCATAATCCCAAATACTTGCTAATTATCATCGTCTGGGCCAAGTCTCCATCCACGCTGGCCATATACTTCTCCTCCGCCTAACCTATGGTGCAGCCTTCTTCTCCTCTCCTCTCCTCTGGTCTCTCCTCCTCCCAAGACTCTGTCTCCCCTAAGCCCTGGAGCCTTAGCCACGCCTATCCCATTTGCCCTGCCCAGGTGTGATGACCTTTTATTGGTCAAACAGTTTAGGCTCTTAGGCAAGGTACAGTGGGGCACAGAGACAGCAAGCAGTAATCAGTATCAAAACACACCAGACCAACCTCCAATTCACGAGTACACTGAAACATCATCCTTTAATTCCTCTCTTGCTACAAGGCTCAGATTTTATGAATGCACCTGTATCCACATTGCCCAGACGGATGTCCAGATGGGCAATGCCTGCTGGGAGCTCTACTGCCTGGAACATGGCAGCCTAATGACAAGACACCAAGTGACAGGACCATTGCTGAGGAAAAGTTATTCACCTTATTTGGGAAGACAGACACTGGCAGAGCAGTGTTTGTAGATCTGGAACTCAGCCATTAAGGAAGTTCACACTATTACCTATTGCCAGCTCGTCTGTTGTGAGGTATTCGCCAGAGAAGACTGCTCACACATGGTCTTCAGCCAACAGAAAGCTTTATTAGCTGGCCAGCAACTCAGTGTAGCACTGAGCCCTTTTCAAGATGAGCTTTTAAGCACAAAAACCATGTTCTGGGTTGATACGCTTCAGTTAATAGGAACAGATAGCCAGAAGCAGAACTACAGAAGCTAAAAAGCAAAGTTAGTACATTTAGGGACGTCCACAGAACTATGGACTTTGATGGATTTTGTTTTAGTTTTGGCAGGTGTTACTGTCTGAGTGCTGAGTTTTACAGCCTTAATGGTACTTCCATCATGGAGTCAATTGTGCTAAGGTCTCAGGGCCTATTACGATCTGGGGCCCTGTTACACTTCCACCCTGAGTAGCTTATCACAGGCAAGGAAAATGCTGGCAGTAACTATTCCTGTAGACCTGTAGACCAAGGGCAAGAAGGTCACTGTCTTCATTGTGGAATGAATTTACAAGATGACCGACTACCTCACAAGTCTTCAGGGCTTGCTTCTTGGTTTTTCGAAGATTTGGTTGGAAACACTAATTCTGGTTCATCTCCCTGCTAATGGAATGGCTCCTTTTTTTTGTTTTGTTTTGTTCTTGTTTTTTGAGACAAGGTTTCTCTGTGTTAGCCTTGGCTGTCCTGGACTCACTTTGTAGACCAAGCTGACCTCAAACTCACAGCGATCTGCCTGCCTCTGCCTCTGCAGGGAATAAAGGTGTGCACCACCACTCCCGGCTAGGAATGGCTCTTTCTTGATTGTGGTGTTCTCCATTGGTCACCCACCACCACTCATTCCTGGACCACTCTAACTGTGCCTTCATGGCAGGCAAGAGACCATCTACGACATCTATCATAGACACCACGATAAACCAGCACCCAACCTACACTGACCGGAATCACCTCATCACCCAATGATGTTTCCAACACTGCTTTTTTTTTTTTTTTTTTTTTTTTTTTTTTTTTTTTTAGATTTGATGGAGTCCTGAATGTTGATTCAACAGAATTCGAGACCAACCTGGTACCCAATCCTCACCCTGCTTCCCTCTGACTACATATGACCTGGTGAAGACCTAGCCAAGGTACAATAAGCTGTGTGTGTTCTGGCAACACCACAGACATTGTCAGGCCTCAGGCTCATCTAGAACACAAGTTTCATCTGAGATATGCCAAGCATGCCTTTGTGTACTACTATGTGGCTGAGGGCATGGAGGAAAGAGAGTTTTTCTGGGGCCCAAGATAACACGGCTGCCCCAGAAAAGGCTTAAGAGGCTGGAAGATAGAGTGGAAGGAAAGGATGCAAGCGAAGGGTATTAGCTCACGGGCTGCCGTTTTACACTTCATTCCTTGGGAATTTGTTCCCCGTATTTTTGTAGAATTGTCTCTGGTCATTCTAAACCATCAGTTTCCATTTAAAAGAAGAAAAAAGGGGCTGGAGAGACAGCTCAGCAGTTAAGAACACTTGCTGCTACCCCAGAGGCTGGGGTTTGGTTCCCAGAAACCACCTTTGCTTGTAACTCCAGCTCCAGGGCAATTTGAAGTTCTCTTCTGGCCTCTGTAGGCTCCCGCACACACGTGACATTACCCCTACTCCATATACATCTAAATAAAAATGAATCTTTAAAACAAAAAAAGGAAATACACTGAGATTTTAGAGAATTCTCATGTAAACTGTAAGTTTAGCACATAAATACTTTTTTCATGAATACATCTTTTTAGCATTACTTTCATTTCATTTAATAGCCATTAAAATATAAAGCTAGTTTATTTTCATAGCTTTTCAACAAAGTTTGTGATCATTTTACTTCTGAACAAATCTTTTCGTTTTTACTATTATTCTGTAAAACTGGTGTGAGAATTCATCCGAAAGAGTTACTTCCTAAGAATAACAGTAAGTGCAGATAGGGGCGGCTGTTTTAATACCGAGTCCAAAGAGAAATGAGACAGAAAGTAAATAAAGGAAAGTAAGCAACAGAGAGGAAGTCATCAGACTTAGGAAGGCCAAGGGCCATTGCAGGATCCCGAAGCGTCAGGGTTTCTCCAAACATCTGCCGGCATAAAATAGCAATGAGGGCTTTTTGTATATTTTTGTTTTGTGTTTTGAGTGTAACTGGGACTAGAGAATGTCGCCACTGGACCAGGCAGGTCACATATGTCACTAACCACGAGTGGTTGTGTCTCCCAGCTCCTCGGGTACTTAGGAATCCACTTAGAAAATTAGTTTAAAAGGTGAACGTTAAGACCTTCCCTTTTTGAGTTTCTAAAGTTAAAACATTCATAATTAATACATGGAAACCCACTACTGCTATTTCTTGCCCTTCCCTTCTAGCCTCAGAGCCCGCCCTACTCCAACCAACCAGTCGGAGTCCCCCACCCACGAGGCTCTGCCAGGTGCCGGCTGCTCAAGCCCCGCCCCAAGGAGGAGCTCCACCTCCTCCACCTGGCCCGAAGCCCCGCCCTCGCGTCATCGTACGTCAGCGCGTCGTAGCGGAAGCCGGACAGCGAATGAGCGCTGGCGGCCGCGGCCTCACCCTCGTCGTCGGCGCGTGCGCGCAGAGTGCGCGGGTCCCGAAACCCTGGCGGAGCGCAGCGCGAATGGAGGCCTGAGGGCGGCGGGGGCGGGGCGCGCCGCGAGCGGGGGCCGTGGCCGCGGCGGGCGCCGTCTAGAGGAGGCCGGGCCATCCGCCACCACGCATTCGGGCGCGGTGAAGCGCAGGCGGGTCAGGCCGTGGGCCGCGGCGGCGATGCAGCGACGGCGGCGCGCTCCGCCCGCGTCCCAGCCGCCCCAGGACGGCGGGCGCGGCGAGGATGTGGAGGTGCAGTTCTCCTCCGGGTGTTTGGGCTCGGCCGCTCCTGCCGGGCCCCCGGCGCGCGGCACCACCGAGGACGAGGAGCGGCTGGAGCGCGAGCACTTCTGGAAGGTCATCAACGCGTTCCGCTACTACGGGTAAGGCGCGCCCTCCGCCCGCCCGCAGCCTCGTGGCCGGTTCGCGGAGCCCGCCGTCACCTGCGCGTGGTCCTGTGGGACGGCTCCCCACCTCACCTGGAGCCGCCGGAACGAGCGTGCACTTTGGTAGAGAACTGAACGGTGCTCCTGAGTGACTCTAACCGGGTGGTGGAGGGTGGAAGTAATCCCGGAATTCTAAATTGTGCAGCCTTGGTAAGGAAAAGAGAGCAAACACCGGAGCCGCCTTTATGTTCTTGTAGTCTGCGAGTAAGTATGGAATTCCTTCCGTGAGCTAGGCATGGTTGTAGGACCCTTAAGTGTGCTCCCCATTCGTAATACAGCTTCCTAACTTCCGTCTAGGTAGGTGTTTATTTAGATAGCCTAATAAGAATGCGTAAGTGCATGTCTGAAAGGGTCTTCGTGCACCTGGGTTTTCAGGCAGAGATCATACATTTATTTTAGTAAGTGATAAAGTCCACTGGTAGCTGTATTCTGAGCCTGAAGTTGGAGCCAGCGAGGTGGACATGACCCCCCTGTGCGAGTCAAACCATCCTAGAGGGGACCCTCTTGTTGTTTATATATGTAACTCTTTTGCCTAGCTTTGGCCCCCTCAAGGGGCCTTATTTTATGTCACAGCGCATGGCAATGTTGTTGAAGCTCTATTTTTAACGAATAGAATATGGTGGCAAAGAAGGACACTCCCATACAGCCCTAGCCAGTTTGGGCCAAGAGTTACATTACTTTGTTACTGTTTTGAGTTGAGTAGTTATTTAGGATCTCAGTTATATTGTAGCAGGTGTAGAAGGCGCATGGGACCCAAGACCTCAAGCTCTCTAGATGGCAGCATTACTGCTTAGCTACCATTTAGGCACACTTCTTGGATCAAAGATTTCGATGAAACCATTTACTAATGAAACTCAGAAGTAGCGGTTATGGGAAACACCTTGGCATCTAGTAGACTCAGTTGAACTTAGGTAACTGTATTCAGTTTTTATATATTGGCGCCAAGAATTGGTGCTTATTATATAGACATTGGATGGACCCTTGGCCTGGGGAAATGGACCTTTGACCTGGAATTCGTCTTGAGTGTTGCAATATAGAAAAGGATGCTGTGTGCATTCTCAAGTTGTGACCTGGTTCCCAGCGCTTTCATCTCCCTTTACCAGTTGAATGTGGGATTGAAGGGAATTTTCACTGAAATTTTTCTTTATTTTTATGTACTGTCTGTGTGAAACACTCCAGATCTCTGGAAAAAGCAGTGTAGCACAAGCAACACGGTATGAGTGGTATGGCTGGCACTGTGCTGCTTTCCAGCATTTTTAAACAGTCTGGCTTTGAAGTGTGCATACTGCAGCCACTACTCACATCTGGATGGATTTAAACATAAGTTAATTAAAAGTTAGAACTCAGTTGTGCAGTCGCACTAGCTCATTTCAATGTGCCACTGTTGCTAGTGTACCATTTGTAGTGTGTGGATAGTAGTCTTCATCAAAGTCAGTTTTGACAGCAAGTCCTGTTCCAGACTCCTTTTGGAGGGCTTACTTGACCCCTAAATGTTATAGTGAATAGAATGCTTAGACTAAAGATCATAGGGCAAGAAATGCCTTTTGGCTCCTGAGTGTACCAAAAAATCTGGTGTATGAAGACATCCTTAAAAAGCAGGGTGCCATCCAATTTTCTTTATTTTGCCAAGGAGTAAAGTTCTTGGCCAATGAGGTCTTCACAGCTGTTCAACTCTGTACCCCTGAGCATAATGTAAACAAAGGGGCTTGGCTGGCTGCTCGAGGAGGGTACAGAATGACCAAATCCCTGATAGTTCCTGTGGTAGCGAAGTTAGTTACAGTTACAGCTTTGCAGATCAGACTGCTTTCAGCTCTGGTAAAATGCCCCCCTCCTTTGTGTTTTCTAACTTTGTGGTGTCTGTGTATTTGTGGCTCCACAGTTTGTACATAAACATGTGCTGAACTACATGAAGCTGTACACCTTCAGCCCAAAACCCTTTAAGAAGTTCCCATTGTGTTTTGTTTCTGGCAGCTCTGAAGACCACTAAGTCCCCAGGTGGGGGTGGGGCTGTGTTAAGAAATGTCCTTCCTCTCATCCAGCAGTTACCTATCAGTTGTATCAGAAAATACAGCTTAACTTGCTCGACTCCCTGCTACCAGGATGATACATAGTCTCCTCGGAAAACCAAAAGCAGGAGCATGCAAGCACTGGTTTTTGTTCTTACTGAAATGTGGAGATTTGAAAGTGGTAGAGATGGAGGTTGTTCCTATAAAAATTACTAGTAGGCCAGGGAGGGTTGGGAGAGCTTCAGTGAAGACAGCATGCATCCAAGCAGCAGTATTCCTAGGTAGCAATCCTCTAGTACTCTTGAGCCGTAATGGGGCTGAGAAAAGTCATTTGGAAGTGAAAACTTTCTGATGTGAGGGTTGGTTCTTTAGGAAAGGGACAGATGCTACTAAAAATGTTTTTGAGGTATGGTGAGAAGATGATGGAACAGCCATTTCCTAGGAATACTAGCAAGAAAGTTCTGCAATAAGACTGTTTGAGCTGTTCACGGTGAATTTTAAACATGCCACTGTGATGTTTGCCTAACTTTATTAAGGC
This sequence comes from Acomys russatus, assembly GCF_903995435.1. Lineage (NCBI taxonomy): Eukaryota > Metazoa > Chordata > Mammalia > Rodentia > Muridae > Acomys > Acomys russatus. The sequence goes on from NC_067141.1 coordinate 38,709,878, forward strand.
AACTTTCGAACTATCTATGAATCAATTTTTAAAAACTCCCCCAAAGTCATTTTGTACGTATCCTTTCAGACCTGATATTGCTACTTTTGGAACTTATTCCCCCCTCTTTTTATTTTTATTTATTTATTTATTTTTAAAGATTTATTTATTATATATACAGTGTTCTGCCTACATGTATGCCTGCACACCAGAAGAGGGCACCAGATCCCATTATAGATGGTTGTGAGCCACCATGTGGTTGCTGGGAACCGATCTCAGGACCTCTGGAAGAGCAGGCGGCGCTCTTAACCACTGAGCCATCTCTCCAGCCCCCCTTTATTTTATTATTATTTATTTTTTTAAAAAATATTTATTTATTGTTATGTATACAGTTCTCTGCCTACATGTACACCTGCATGTCAGAAGAAGGCATCAGATCACATTATAGATGGTTATGAGCCACCATGTGGTTGCTGGGAATTGAACTCAGGACCTCTGGAAGAACAACCAGTGCTCTTAACTGCTGAGCCATCTCTCCAGCCCCATTTTTTAATTTTTTAAATATGCCCTCAACCATTTCTTGGCACAACTGAATCCCCCAACTTAAATAATTTATTTATAAAGAATAAAAGCTGTATTTGGTTCATAGTTTTAAAGGGTAGGAAGTTGAAGGTTGTGAAGCACATTTGGTGAAGTTCCTAGCTGGAGAGAGTCTTCAGAGCCTCGAAGTGCAGGGCAGCACATGGTGAGAGGGACTGAGCTTCTTCTAATGCCACCATCCCACCAGATTAGGGTGCTTCTATTTCACTGTAATTATGCCCGAAAGTCCTACCTTCAAACACCGTAGTTGTACATTTCCACCCACTTTATACCTCACAATGAGGATTAAATTTTAATGTGCATTTTTATGGCTACTTTCAAACCAGAGCAAATACAAACAGATTGTCAACACAATAGGTTCACTACCTAATGCCCAGCAGTTAGGAAATGTCTTGGTAAATTTCGCTTGCATAAAGTAGAATGTTAACAATCACGTTATTCATTTTTACTTGAAAGCATTTATGACATAGATAAGAAGTACATGGATTTTTTTTTTTTTTTAAGGAAAAGAACTTCATATCTAACTCAAAGCAAGTGCTTACTGTGTTTACTAAGTTTTCATATCGATGGAAGGCTAATAGCATGAGGTCTATGATACGTACCTTGCGGGTTTTGTGGAAATTTGTTCTAGCTAGTCTATGTTATATTTATGCTTGGCATTTATTAAATTTCAGTAAATGCTATTTCCATGATCATTATATCATTATCTTTACCTTGTTTTATCAAGACACTTCTAGGATGTAAAAGGATCACATAGTAGTAAGTAACAAACCAGGTTAAGGTCTTTCTGCTCTGAGGAGGCTCGTACTGTCTCCTGTGTAAAAGAGCACTGTCACTTCAGCCACGGCCCAGGTGGCCTCTCTCCCAGAATGCCTTAGGGGGCATCCTCCCAGCGTGCTGCACATGACTGTGGTATGTACGTATAGCAGGAGCTTCTTCTGTGCTTCATTACCTTCACAGAGGTATTTAATTTTCATTTTAAAGAAGAGCTTGATGCCGGCCTCATGTTTGTAATCCCAGCACTCTGGGAAGCAGAGGCAGGCAGATCTCTGTGAATCTGAGGCCAGCCTGCTCTACAAACTGAGTCCAGGACAGCCAGGGCTACACAGAGAAACCCTGTCTGTAAAAACAAAAACCATAAAACAACAAAAAAAGTGCTTGTTTTATTTGTATATAGAGAATGTAAAGAATAATACAGTGAATGCCTATGAGCCCACCACCCAGTTTCCATAGTCTGTCTGCGCTTGTCACCCCACACACGCACACACGTACATGCTCACATACACACTCACATGTGTGTACACACACACACACACACACACACACACACACACACACACACACACACACACACAGTCCCATCCCTTTTCCCCAGAGAGGATAGTCCTAAAACTTGCCTTGCACACTGGCTTGGTTCCTAAACAATGTAGTGTTTAATGTTATATAAAATGAAGTTGTGTATAATGTGTTCTTTAATTTGCTTGTTTTTAACAAATATTTATGTTCTTGCTTTTTATCTGTATAATAATTGTAGCAGTACTTTGTATATTTCTTTTATAGCTATAACTTCCTCATCCTGACCACTGATAATGGGATTTCTGTTGTTTAGGGTGTTCTATATTTGTTGTTGGACAGTGCTGTGGTAAAAACGGCTTGTGTAGGAGTATGATTTCTAGATTATAGGGTAGATAAATATTAAGCTTTACTAAGGATACTGTTCTTTTGCAAAATAGATATATTCATTTATGCATTTACTATTCGTGTGTAAATGTTCTATTTTTCCACAATTTCACCAGCATTGGACCTAGTTGGATTTACAGATTTTTGCCAATTTGATCGATATAAAATGACATTTAGCTTTTTAAAATGAGTCTCTCTTTTTTTTACTTCGTAAATAAGCAGTCCCCAAAGTAACCATTCGAAAGCTTTGGAATGCAAATTTTGAATGTTGTATATTTTTCAAAATTCAACTTGGCTGGCTTTAATTCGTTTCAAGACATATTTTATGTGCCATTTATTTACTGTTCGATTGTGAGGATTAAACTGAGGCCATTTTAACTCACTCTTACAGCATCGTGTTACTACTTGATGATGTAGCCAAGCCGTCCTCTGGTTTCGCCCATAATGTTTAATTTGAAAATTGAACTTATTAAAAATAATTATAAGTTAATTTCATGTGTCCTTATTAGTATACATGTCTGTTCTTACTTGTCATAAACCATTTTGTTGTTGTTGATTGCTCTGAGAAATAATCCTCATAAAGTAAAAACATAACTAAACTTCTTCAGAAGTCAGAGGGTGGGAAATAAGGGTGGTGTCCAAGATAACTAGGGAATGGTTAGGGAGGCTGACAAAATGTTGTTATTTTATTAATAATTTATTGAGATTACATCCCGATTGTTATCTCCTCATTTGTATCTTCCCACCACCGTCCCTTCCCTAGACCTCTGACAGAAGGACCTCTTCCCCCACCATATGATCACATAGGCTGGCAGTCTTAAAATGAGGTTGGCCTCTGGTGAGAGAATTCTTTATGCCAATTAAAATAAAACACCTTTTCTGTTTTAGCACCAGTATGCATGAACGAGTGAACCGAACAGAAAGACAGTTCCGATCACTTCCAGATCACCAGCAGAAGCTGCTTCCTCAGTTTCCTCTTCACTTGGACAAGATCCGGAAATGCATTGACCATAATCAGGAAATACTGCTGACCATTGTGAATGATTGCATTCATATGTTCGAAAATAAAGAATATGGAGAAGATGTATGTGAAATTTGTTCTCTTTTCATTTTAGGGTCATATTTGTATGTCTAAGGTTTGTGATGGTCATCCACTCTACTGAGAGGATGTTTTATGAAACTGGAAGAATGGTATACTAGAAATTGCATTTGTTCACTGTTATTTTTTTAAGACCTAGATAATTGTTGGTGCTTTCACATGGTCTTTGGACTGTCCTATATTATAATATGCTATACTGTATTACACTATGCTGTACAGTGCTATATATATACTATCTATGCTTTACTAGTTACCTTAGTTACTTTTTCTTGTTGCTTTTTCAGTATCATCTATAAATATTCATCTTTTACTTAAAATTTTTTTCAATTAAATTTTAAGTGACTAGCAGTAATAGAAATTGAAGTCTGTTTGTTATCCACAAGCTAGGTAGCTTTTAGCCAGTCCAGTGTGAGCCACACAGGCTGCCCATCAATAAACTAGAAGGACTTACTTGCCTCTCTTGGAGGGTGGGGCGTTCGGTCTCCATAGAAGCTCAGTGCTGGTCCTTCCTGAGTAAGGTCAGCTTTACTTTGTGGAGTCTTACTCGAATGAGGGTAGGAGTAAGAACAGCCAGCTTTTTTTCATGTAGGATCTTAAGCTGCATTTGAGCCCCTAGTTAGGTGAGAGGCCAGTAGCTATCCACTGACCCACCTATATCTTAGTATGCTCATCTAGCCATATTCAACATTGACTCTAAGAAAATAATTCTTTTTCCCCCCTTTAAACAGGGCAATGGGAAGATTATGCCAGCATCGACATTTGATATGGATAAGTTAAAATCTACACTGAAACAGTTTGTAAGAGACTGGAGTGAAACCGGGAAAACAGAAAGAGACGCCTGCTATAAGCCAATCATTAAAGAAATCATAAAAAATTTTCCAAAAGAGAGATGGTAAATACTGCTGCATTTTAAATCACTTTCTTCAAGATGTACAAGCACTTAGCTATGACATTTCACCTTGTGATCCACTCTCACAGCCACTCTGTGCCTGTGTGTGTTTGTGTGTGCAAGTGGTACATTTGTTAGTGAGTGCTTCAGCTCTGAGATTAAAGGTTTCATGTTTGGTAACATTTGCTCTAGCAAATATGAAAAATTGAAACTAACATTAGAATAAACATGTATAGTCAATAATGCACACTACCTTATAAGTTGTTTTCATAGCAAAGCAATAGTGGTAGATTTTACTGTATCTCATTATGACATACTTAAAAGGAATGAGGGATCCATACCCTAGAGAAGCAATTAACTTTTTGGACATAGTCCCTTTGGGCATTCTGAAGTTTGTGTTCTGCTTTTCAGACTTATATCTGTAAATGAATAAAATGAAATGCATATGGCTACAAAGAACCACTTATTTTGAAGTAAAGTTACTGAAATCTTTAAAAGCAAATCTGGCAGGCTGAGTGATGCTTGTTAAAATACATGAGGGCTTTTGTTTGGATCCCTAGCTCCTGCTTTAAAAAGCCAGGCTCTTCGTGGTCCCAGTGCCTGGAGCCCATTCTGTCTTCAAAATACAAGGTGGGAAGCCACTGCATAAGATACTCATTCTAAATTTCTAGTGCAGCGCGCGCCCCCCCCCCCCCACTAAATTTTTTAATTAAAGCAAATACTGTGCTATGTATTGAGTAAAAACAGCCTGGCAGTGAGTATAAGTACTATATTATGAAAATGCTGAATACTTTGATAAAAATGTGATTCCAATTAGTAATAAAATTCCTAAAGCTACTATTGCTCATTGCCTGCATTTTGTCATTGAGGACAAGTATCAACTAGAGATTATTGCAGTTAGAAGCTGTTTAGAGCTGGAGAAAAGGCTCAGTATTTAGAATGTATGCTTACTGCTTTTGCAGAGAACTCAAGTTCTGTTTCCAGCTGAACATCATCACAGCTCACAGCCACCTGTAATTCTAGCTCCAAAGGATTTGATACCCTCTGTGGACCCTGCAGGCATCTGTACTCATATCTGCACATTTACACACACACACACACAGACTTAAAAATTAATAAAATAAAAAATGTCCCCATGTTCTTAGGCCCGGTGAATTTTGTCCTCAGACCCCTGTGATCCATAGGTCTCTGTGTTCAAAACTCCAGAGTTTGAGTGTATCATTGGAGGAATGTCAGTACCTATGTCTCTTTTTCTCTCTATTGACCTTTTAATTTTGAAGTAGCTTCAAAATTATGGTTCATAGATTGTACAACTGCCTTCCATATACTCTTTACCAAAATTCATCAAGTTTTGGCATTTTGAAACATCACTGTATCATTCCACCTTCTTCCCTCCTTCTTCCAGCATATTGATGTCTAAAACCACACATTCAAAATCACTGTAAAGCCATGTGAGACTTCAGGTAGTATTTGTCATGTTTTCTTACTGCTTAATACTTCACAATTTTAGTCTACAGAGTCACACTGTTTAGCCATGAGTGGCCTGGAACTCACTGTGTAGACCAGGCTGACCCAGAGCATAGAGATCCATATACCTCTGCCTCCTGGGTGTTGGTTTAAAGGTGTGCTCCACCACACAAGCACAGAGTTTATTCTTCAAAACAAATCTGTTCCCTTTAAGTTACCAGAGTCAGGAAATTGATCCTTGTACACAGTGATGGAACTTGATAGTATATACTCAGGTTTCATAATTGCCTTTATAGTCTCCTTATAACATTTTCTGTCCACTTCTGTCCAGTTTAGGCTATTGCGTTCATTTAATTGCTAATATCTAGTCTTTAACCAGCAACTTTCATGACATTGATGTCTTTTGAGGAATACAAGAAAGTTATTTTATAGACTTATTAAATCCTTTTCCAGATACCATGTGCACAGACAAAATAGCTGTGACTCCACCGTTAGATATTTTATTTATATTGTTTTATTTTTGTGATTTGTTTGGTTTGGTTTGGTTTTTGAGACAGGGTTTCTCTATGTAGCCTTGGCTGTCTCAGACTCTCTTTGTACATCAGGCTGGCCTTGAACTCGCAGATCTGCCTGTCTCTGCCTCCCTAAGTGCTGTGCACCACCATTGCCTGGTTGTAGAAATTTTAATTTTTTAATAACTCACTTCAAGTATTACCTGGCTTCTCTACACTCCTGCTAGTATTACTGTTATATTAACTTCCAAATAATTTCTGAGGAGCCATCTTTAGACTGTGGAGATCATACCCTGTTACCATATACTTCTCACTGAGAATTATACTGCACCTGGGTAGTTCTTACGTGATGACATGAGGCGGTCTGTGCTGTGGTGCTTGTGAAGTGACGGTCACAGTCCACAGGCTGCTTTCTACTAAAAGGAGACTCTTCAGTCTCCTGTAATATTTATTTCGAGGACTTACAGTTCTTATTTTATTCACTGATCTGTTACTATTGTTTTAATTTTGTTGTTCAAATTCCTGTATTCCTTGAGGATTTCTTTGTTTACTGAAAAAATAAAACCCATGTTATAGATACCTTTAAGGGTTGGCTATCTCTCAAAGGATTTGGTTCGTTTTAATTTGGAATGCTAAGATGTCAGTTGCTTTGAGCATTCTACTGCACAGACACAAGCACACACTAATACTCAGTGCTGAGTTCCTCCTTTGTAGCCCTGGTCTCTCTCTAATGTTAGGTGCTTTAACTTTATGGTTTTCTGAGGCAGGGTCTCATTGGAGCTCACGAGCTCATGCTGGCCTTGAACTTAAAATCCTTCTGTTTAGATATACCTCCAGAGTGCTAGGACTATAGGCATTTGCTCTCACAGCTCAGCACAAAATTGTTTTCAGTGAAATTTTTTTTGAGTCCTTTGGTTTTTTGAGTTTTTGTATTAACAGTTTTGTTTTAGTTGAACGTCTTTTTTTTTTTTTTTTTTTTGCGGGGGTGGGGTGGGGGGAGGTCAGGACAGTAGTATACTCGAGGGTAATTTGTTTTAACTTTTGAAATACTCTTTTTTGTTTTTTAAGTTAGCAAACAACATAATGGGTTTCATTATGGCAGTTTCATTCATATATGTCAAACATGGCTTTTATTCATCCACTGTGTCTTGTAGCTTATTTTCAGGAGAATATACATCTTAAAAGTCATGTTGTATATCCTTATGGCTTTTTGACACTTTGGACTGTATTTTCTGAATAGGATCTAGGTTTCTTACAGATTTTTTTTTTCTGGGGGAGGATTTCATATGTAATATCATATCATGCAAAAAGTCTTTATTTCTTCCTTTTCAATCTGACTACCCTTTAATCTTTGTTTGTTTTCTTAGGGGACAGTGTTCTCTTTTTTCACCACAGAGTATAATGCTAACTGTGGAGTTTTTATAATTCCCCTTTTCTTATAGAATATGTTTCCATCTTATAAAGGATGTTGAATATTGTTGAATACCTTTTGATTCTATTGAGACAACCTTGTTGAGGTTCTCCCCCCCCACCCGATTTTACTAAAATCTCATTTTCTTGTGTTAAACCACCTTGCCTTCTTTGGATAAATCATATTTGGTTATAGTAAATAATTTCCTAAGCGTATTGTTGGTTTAGGTTTGCTAATATTTTGTTTGACATTTCTACACTTAATTTTAAGGGATAGTGGTCAATAGTTTTCTTTTGCTGGGAGTAACCCTTATCTTCTACCCATGGGACATTGAGATGATGACAGTTGTTTTATTTTATAATTTTCATTTAAGTAATTTATTCAGATTACATCTAAATTGTTATTCCCTTCACTTGTATCTTCCTGTTCCCCCTCCCTGCCCCTTTCATCCTATTCCCCTCCCCTAGGACTGTGGCAGAAAGGGACCTTGTCCCCCACTATAAGATCGCAACCTATCAGGTCTCTACCTGGTAGCCTGCTTACTCTTCCAACAGTTGTTTTATTATTATTCTCCGGAATACAGGAAATAACCTCCAGTAAGAATCATTTTGAGATTTACTTTGAGTTGGAATCCTACAAGTTGTAGCTTTTAAATGCTGCTTGTGTTCAGACTTCAGTGCTACTACAAGTCATCTGTTTACTTTCTATACGTGGAGCTACACTCTCGTCTCTAAGATTTTTACCAGCGGCATTTCACAAAGGGTTCCATGGCTACTAAAATAATGAACTGATCTCTTGTATTTACTTTTTATAATTTTTATTTATTTATTCATTCATTTGTTTGTTACTTGCTTTTGGCTTTTTGAGACAGGGTTTCTCTGTGTAATAGAGCTCTTGCTGTTGTGGAACTCACTCTTATAGACCAGGTTGGCCTTGAGCTCCCAGAGATCCACCTGCATTTGCCTGGGATTAAAGGCGTGAGCCACCTCAGCCTGGCTTATAGATTTTATAATTGATTTACGTTTTATGAAGCTTTACGAACAGCATTACTTTTATGGGGATATTATTTGTTTTTTAGTTTCTAGTTTTTATTCTCTCTGAATCTCATCAGTGCTTTGCTCAATAAAGTTCTAGATAATGGTTTCTTTACATTCTAAATATCTCTGAAAAATCAAAGCATCTTTGTTTCTGAAAGTAGGTTGTAAAGTAAAGCTCTTTAAACTTTGAATGTACCAAAGTTTAAGTGAATTTCAAAGGCTGAAACATCAGATGTTTATCAGTTTATTCATTCTGAGATATTGAGTAATATGTGCTATTGTGTTAATCAGCCTTTCAACACTCATCTACCATAACGAGCATGCCATAGTAAAGGTATTTGGAAAGCTTGTATACTCAGTACTGTCTTAGAGTTATTTTTCTGCTGTTACAGTGTAAGCAGTTTTTTACTGCTCTCCAGCCTCCCCTTCCCATCCCTGAAAACAATGACTGTTACAGATATGATCACGATATACATTCACACACTCATAACCGTTAAATGAAATATACTGGGGAAATGTTTATTCCTCCTGTTTATTCCCATTGGACCTGATGGGAAAATACATATTTCTTTCTATATCATTTTGTTTTGTTTTACTTAGTTTCTTTATAGTAGATAAGAAAGTTAAATAGTAAGGGCACATACATATTAAAGTCAAAGCTTTCTCATCAAATGTAAACCCTGAGAGCCAGCTGGAGGTGTGGTGTTGTGTTAGCTGTGTTCCTACATGGCTGAGGCAGGATGACTGTGAAGTTGAGGTCAGCCTGCATTGCACAGCAAAACCCCGTTTCAGAGAAAGAAAAGTGCCTAAATGAGGCATATTAATTATAGCCATTCAGAATGCAAGTTAGCTCTGTATAAAGTGTCATTTGGGTCTCAGATTGAACCACAACAGGCATAAAAACTTAATATCCTTACTTATACTTGAGCTGGATGATTTAACTCAGTTTCAACTGCTTTTCCTTACTGAGATTTTGGTGATGGTCATCCTGAGGTGTCTATGAAGGGTAGCCGATTTAATGAATATCCATAGAACTGCCTGTATTTGATCATTAAAATGTTTATGTAAACACATTTATTTTACCTGTTTGTCCATGTTGGAGACGAACGTGCTTGAGTTTTTAGGTATAGGCAATTTTGAAGGCACAGATTGGTTTCTGCATGGGTCGGTTTGTTGGTAAGGAAATGCTTTCTACATTTTGCCAAATGCCAGATCATTGGCCTCAGCTTTGGTTTTACCTAAAAGGGGTTTTCTGTGTTGCTCTTGTGAACAGTTGATCATTGAAGTTAGCAAACAGTACTCTTTGTTTTTGTTTTATTTTTCACTTAAAATTCAAGCTTAGCTCAGTGTGGTGGCTTTTATGTCACGAATTCTAGCATTCATGAGGGTGAGCGAGGCCAGTATGGTACAGCTTGTTTTAGACTAGCCAGGGCTACGCATTGAGACCCTGTCTCAAGCAAAAACATGTGAGGTCAAGGTCGAAACTGTTTTCTCATGTGAACACAAGGAGAGTGTAATGCTAAAACATTTGATAGAATGGTATGTACTGAAATCGTCACAAAATAATAAAGAAAAACAGCAAAACCAATATTGAGTTTTTCCAAGTGTCTGCAGGTTCAATGCTATAAAGTACATATATTTGAAGGAAAGACACATTTGAACATAACTTAAAGACTGATATTTCTTTTATCCTAAAAACTATTAAACTGCTTCTGTAACTGTTGTTTTCAGATCTTACTTCATTAGCCTATTTTAACACTATTTGGGGTGATGCTTGTTTGTGAGTATGTCAATACTCACTGTGCTCCAAGACGACATTGGTAGACTGATTAAAGTGTATCTTTCACATAGTTTTTAAGGGAAAATACTGAGCTTGAAAAAAGCACTTTTCTATTTATATTAAAATAAAGGAATTAATTATATTTAAGAAGGGGTTTACTAACTTAAGAGAACCCATTTTAGAAGAGAAAATGAAGGAGATACAGACTGCCACATGCAAATGTAAAGTGAAGAACCCTACCTCATTCTGAAAGCTTTCTTGACTGGAAACAGCTATGTGTTTTCGACTTCTTTCAAGACAGAATTTCTTTTTTCTTTTATTTTCTTCTTTTTTTTTTTTAAGATTGATTGATTGGTTGATTATGCATACAGTGTTCTGCCTGCACACTTGTACACCAGATCTCATTATAGATGGTTGTGAGCTACCATGTGGTTGCTGAGAATTGAACTCAGGACCTTTAGAAGTGCTTTTACCCTCTGAGCCATCTATCTCTCCAGCTCTTTTTTAAAAAAGGATTTATTTATTATGTATACAGTATCCTGTATGTACACCTGCACACCAGAAGAGGGCACCAAATCAGAATTTCAGTTGTTCATATTTCTAGAATAATACCTCAGTGATAAAGCATTCCAAGATTAATAATTCAAAAGAAAATGGTATAAATTGACATAAAGGAATATAAGACAATCTCACAAGAAAATTTAAATGTAAAAACTATGTTAAGAAGCCATTTTTTAACAATGTTTGGCAAAATTTGAAACAGGAAACAGCAAAGCTGTGGAGCAACATGTTTCTTGTGAAAGAAGCAAATTAGTAAAAATTTTATAGAGGACAATTTGATGGTATTTGCCAATCTTAGAGTTCAATATTGTTGAATCTGATGTACAGATATACTTTTGTGTGTAGAAATTATTTTAATATTATCAAAATATTAGGAGTAATGTAGATGTCTTTAATTGTTTTTTGGTTTTTGTTTGTTGTTTTTTAAGAGAGTATCTCATATAGCCCAGGCTGGCCTTGAACTCCTGGTCCTCCTGCTGTACACCCTGGATGTTGGGATTTAGGCATGCACCACCATGCCTATTTATGCCGGCTGGGATTGAGCTCCAGGGCTTCCCATATGCTAGCTCTAATAGAGCTGCATCTCTGTCCTGCTTTAATGATTCATTTGTATAGACCACTGTTCAGAATTTATTGACATAATCAGGCTGTGAATATATATGTCCTAATGTAATTTTAAATGCTTTGTTAGCTACCAAAAAAAGAACAAAAGTGGAAACACATGAAGATAATAAACTAGAATTTCCAGAATATTATTTCAAACTATATTAACATAAAATATTATTAGTGAGGTTTTTTTCATTCATTCTTCTGTCAAGTTTTTGAGGTCCAACCTAGTTTACACTTAGAACATATATCACTTTATATACTTTAAATAATATGGATATGATGCCATCTGCTGCATTGAACAGAATGACTGTGATTCAGAGAACTACTTTTGCTGCTTAAAAGTTGCAGGTGGCTGACTAGGTAAGGACGCTTGTTTCACAGCCTGGATGACCTGAATTGTTTTCCTGACACATCGTAGAAAGACAGACCCAATTCCTGCAAGTTTTCCTTTGACCTCTACATGCATGCTGTGGTGCATGGGAGAACACATATGAGGGGGAGGCGGTGAAGAAGCTTCTTATATTCTCACCACTAGCAGTCAGCCAAATGTCACCATGCCAGTACCACAAAACAAAGGATATTGCATTGGAGCAGGCTAATTTGTAAAGCAAAGATGCAGTTAATTAAACCTGTCAAGAACATTTACTGTTGGTAAAACGGCCTAGTCTGCTTGTGTCTTTAATTTTGTCCTTATCGACGTACCTCATGGCCTGCTGAGACTTCTCCCTTGTGAATTAGGGTCACATTTGTAGTAAATGCGCCCTATGAACCTGGTAAATTTACTACTTTTTTTTTTTTTTTTGCTAAGAATCTCAAGCAGGCAGTATTTGATTATTTAGTCACAATTTATCTGTTTCTGGTTTTTAAATGTTTAAAATCATATCTATATTTAAAGTTTGTTTCTCTTCTCCATTTAAACAAGAAATGTTTGGGCCTTATTACAGATTCATAGCATTTTGTCTTTTGGGGGAAATCTAGTTAAGATTATACATTTAGGAAAGTGTTCTTGCCATCTCACCCACTCCTTGTTTGGTTCTTGATCAATCATATTGTACTGAATTTTTTTGTGGGTGTATGGCTGGAGAGACAGCCATGGGTGCTCTGAATTTGTTTTAAGGCCCATTGAAAACACCATTTTGTCATAATGCAAATAGTTTGAAGATTTGCAGTAGTCTTATCAATTTATGAAGTAGAAACAGTGTGTTTTATACTTTTTGTCTTGTGCCTTTAAAAAATTTTTTATTTACTTATTTACAATGTATACAGTGCTCTACCTGCATGCTAGAAGAGGGCATCAGATCACATTATAGGTGACTGAGCCACCATGTGGTTGTTGGGAATTGAACTCATGACCTCTGGAAGAGCAGCCAGTGTTCTTAACCACTGAGCCATCTCTCCAGCCCCTTGTCTTGTGCCTTCTTACACGCTTAAAATACCAGTGTACTGAGCTGGGCGTGGTGGCACACGCCTTTAATCCCAGCACTCAGGAGGCAGAGGCAGGCGGATCGCTGTAAGTTCGAGGCCAGCCTGGTCTACAAAGTGAGTCTAGGACAGCCAAGGTTACACAGAGAAACCCTGTCTCGAAAAACCAAAAACCAAAACCAAAACAAAAAACAAAAAAACAAAAAACCAGTGTACTTCTTGGTACAATGTAGAGATATAGGGAAATTTTGATACACCATAAGTATAATCTTCTATAAGTTACTAAATTGTTCTTGGTGCTTTTGTTTGGTTTAGTTTCTTTAAGGACAAGAGTTTTCAACGAAGTAAATATTAAAAGGACAAAAAAAGATGAGAGTTTTCACTCTAGCCCTGGATAGCCTGGAACTTACTATGTAGACAAGGATGGCCTCAAATGATCCACCTGCCTCTGTCTCCTGAGTGTCGGGACTAAAGATGTGTGCCATTCCTCGAAGGTGTATTATACAAGCATATATTCTTAAATAGATATATAAAACCACTTTACTGATTGAGCCATTTCCCTGGCCTCTAATTTTTTATTATTTTTTTTATTTTAAAATGCAGTATGCAAAGATTATTCCATAGAATATGATACTACTACAAATGCCATGTTGCTTTCTGAGTGTGAAGGCCTCAGAAAACAGGTAGTTTATAAGATTTGAATGGTTTGAAATTGAATTGGATTTGTGAACCAAATTTTGAAAACCAGATAGTTGAATTCCCTTTTTACAGACATACCAACTGATTACACAGATTTTTCCTTTGGGTGCCCATACAAATGTCATTTTTCTCATTTTTAAAAAAAAGTTACTTTTATCTCTGAGTTTGAGGCCAGTCTAGTTTACAGCGCGAGCTCCAGGACAGCCAAGGTACACAGAACAACCCTGTCTTGAAATAAAAGTTACTTTCAGTGGAGGCGCATGTGCATATCAGATGGCAGTGTAAAAAGGGTTGGTTCTCTTCTCCCACTGTGTGGGTCTTGTGGATTAAGCTTGAATTATCAGCCTTAATCCGAACTGCCTTTATCCACTCAGCATCTTCCCAACCCTATACTTTGATTTGCCAGGTTCTTGAGAAAAGGTCCTTGCCCCCTACTTTTCCCGACCTAAAGCTTATTGCAGTCCTATTGAAAGAATAGCAGAGTTTAGAGAAAAGGAAACATGCAGTGGCAATGTGGTGAGATAGAGCCTCTGGCTTGGTATATTTGTCATAAGCGCTTGCCCAGAGTACTTGCAAGGGAGCTGTGGCAGGAAGGTCGTGAGTTTGAGGCCAGTCTGGGGCTGTTTATAACTAGTAGACAGTGGATGCCCATTTTCTAAGAGAATATCTGTCCCTCTGACTCCCCCCCCCCTTTTTTTTTGGAAGAGGGTAGGGGCAGCAGAGACAGAGTCTTATATATTTCATCTCCCAGGCCATTTCTGGAATTTACTGTATAGACCAGGCTAATCTCAAACTCATGACAATCCTTTGAGCTTCACAATCTGAAGTTTCAGGTATGAGCTACTGTGCCCAGTACCTTTGTACTGTGCCTTTACTTTTTGTAACAGACCTATATAATTTTAGAGGTATACTTAATACATTAAAATCTAAATGTAATTAATTTATTTTGTTCTGTAAATCTTTGTGCTGTATGAACTTAGAAGTAATTTTTGTTCTCTGCCTCATGGTGAAATCACATCCACATGGAATGAGGGACAATTTATGTTCTCAGAAATAAGAATGACTATAAGTCTTTAAATACAATGTGATTCTTTTTTTTTTTTTTTTTTTCCGGAGAAGTGTGTGTGTTTTGTTTTTGTTTTTTGGGTGGGGAATAAAGCCCTCACTTGATAGCATGACAATTCCTTCCATCTCTTATTTTTATTGCTATTTAGAAATACGTCAGCTTTAAGATGTCAAGAGTAAGCTTATTCTTTTGAGTAATTAAGTTTTTAGTTGTTAATATGGATTTTGCCTTTTTTTTCCTCTTACTTTTTTTCCTCTTTGAGGGGCTGGATATAATTGCTTGTTTCATTTCAGGGATCCTTCTAAAGTAAATATTCTGGTACCTGGTGCTGGACTAGGAAGATTGGCCTGGGAAATAGCTATGCTAGGTTATGCTTGTCAAGGAAATGAATGGAGTTTTTTTATGCTCTTTTCTTCCAACTTTGTACTCAACAGGTATTTAATTTACTTTTTGCTGAAAATAGTAATTTCTCAAAATCAAATTGCCTTACCTATTTTTGAACAATTCTGATTTAGAAGAAAAGTATGTAGTACTTGATTGATACAGATCATATTTACATTACGTTCATGATGCTTATGTTGATCGCCACCATAGCCAGTGTTGATTAGGTAACAGTGTTCACACAGGGCAAGCAAACAATGTTTTAGAGTGTAACTGGGCATTCCATAAAACTAAAATGGCATCTCTTAAGAGTTAATTGTAATATAGGAGGGAAGTTTTCTCATTTTTTAAAGCTTTTTCACCTTTTGTTTTCTGTACAAGTTTATTGTAGCATTTGTAGCTATTTTCCCTAACTGACTTTGCAGTATGTAGCCTGTTCATATGACTGCCTTGGAGTGAGGTCTGAGAACGTCTGTGTCCTCTGCCTTCTGTGAAGGCGTGAGAAGAGAATTGTTATTTTTTAAATCAGAAGATAGAGACAGATACCTAGCTGCTTGTTTGAGTAGCACCAGCCTCTAATCCTAGCTGTTGTGGGGTGAAAACAGGAGGAGCAAGAATTCAAAATGCTATCCTCAGTTGCACAGTGAGTTCAAGGCCAGTATGGACTGCATAAGACCCTGTTTCAAAAACAAGAAAATTTGAATAAGTTTTTAAATAAATTTGAATGAATAGCACATGTGAATCTCTGAATTTCTTTTAATCCATGGTTGGTCATCTACATGTAGGCACAGCTTCAGATAACTGAGTGTAGTGTAGCCTTGACACTGTTTAAGTCTAATGAATTATATGTGAAAAATTTCGGTCAATAGTAATATATTAGTGCTTAAAGTAGCTTTTGTTTTTCTTTTTCTTTTCTTTTGTCTTTTTTTGTAAAATGTGTGGTTAACATTGAACTTTATGCTCATATTTTACAGATGTTCTGAAATTAACAAATATAAACTTTATCCCTGGATCCATCAGTTTAGCAATAATCGGAGATCAGCTGATCAGATTCGACCCATTTTTTTCCCTGACGTTGACCCCCATAGTCTTCCTCCTGGTTCTAACTTTTCCATGACAGCAGGAGACTTTCAGGAGATTTACTCAGAATGCAGTAAGTTCAAAAGCTTTTACTCATTATTCTAAAACTCACCCTGTGTTGTAACCATTTATTTTCTTGGCAGAATATAATGTATGCAAGGTCAGTGACAATTTCCAAGGTCATGAAAAAGGCAGTGACAGGAAATGTAAAGAAATATATGTAAATTCAATAAATGTTGACTCTGTTAATAAAAGGCAACTTATAAATACTCCAAATGCAGTAAAGATGGAAATAAGCTAGTATGGGAATGGAACGCTCTGTAAAGAGGCTGTGGCTTGATGGACAGAGATGAATAGTACTTGAGGTACAAAGACAGAAAAGAATAGAGTTATGGGGCTGCAGCAGGGGAGACTGGCAAGGAAAGACATGTCTTAAAAGGCAGGTTAGCTTTGGTTGTAGAAGACTTGTATCAGGTTGGAAGTTAGATTTCAGTCTGGCAGGTTACTGAAGACCTTGGAGGGAGGTGGGAATGGGAGTGGGAAGAGTGTGGACTGCATAGCAGGAAGAACGACAACAGAACTCTGAGCTGTAGCAAGAGCATTCTTTCAATAAATAATGCTTGTCACTTGTTAGAAGCCAATTATATTCTAGACATTCAAGACACCAGAGATAGTAGGGCAAAAGTCCGTAGCCACAGGGAACTTGAAACTCTGGAAGGGACAAAGAGGCCATAGCATACAATATTGTTTGAAGAAAATAAAGTACTGAGCATAAGAATAGGAACTAACAAGGGGATTGTCATTTTCATGCTCAGGGAGGGTAAGGAGGTTGGGGGAGAGCACTTGGCTGTGTTCAGTAGAGCTATGGTGGAGCTAGTAGTGGGCATGAGGGAGACAGGAGGGCAGAGGCTTGGTTAAGACAGTTCAAAACAACAAGATGAGTGTCCTCTGAGAGAGACAGGAAGCCACTAGAAAGATGGCTTGGAACAGGGAGTAGCAACATAGAAAGATTTATGTATCCAATTTCCTAAAATATATTTTTATTTCTCCTAAATTCTGAGATTGGGACAACCTACATTCTGAAGGTAGGAAGGGACAACTGGGAGAAGTTAAGCTGTGGGGTAAATGTTAAGGAACAAGATCTCAAATAGGAGTGAAGTAAGTGGGAAGCCTCATGGTGCACCTGACACCCACTTTCCTCCCAACTGGAAGTCTAGTAGGGTGCGGGTGATCTCTTTTGGGCCAAGCACTTTTGCCACATTAGGATTGAAATAGATACTTTATCTTGAACCTGGTCCCTACCTCTGCCTGGCTATAGCTTCCAAGAGCTAAACAGTGTTCTTGTTGGGGCCACCTCCGCATATATGACTTCCCCAGGCGAACTTCCCCCTGATTATCAAGTCATGGAAGGTATTTGGTTATTTTGATGTCACATATTCTCAAGTTGCCAAGAAAACCTACTTCTAAAACCTGCCAGAAAAATAATAAATAAATAAATAAATAAATAAATAAATAAATAAATAAATCCTGCCAGAATCAGTGGTTAACATTAGTTTAAACCAGAACTCAAAAATTAAGATGAAGACTACTTTGTTTGACTAGATTGAAAATGAGAGCTAGGGTAGCCCAGTCAACAGAGCACTTTCCTAGCTCAAGATGCTTGGTTCAGTCCACTCTGAAACTAAAGGCTAGCAGCCAAGTAGACGGTAAACAACTCCTTAATAGTAGTGACGTGTCAGTAACAAATGACTTCCAAACTTACTGCTGTATCTACTATGTTACAATCAACTTGAGTATAGTGTTGATCATGTCTCTTTCCCTTCAGTGAAATGATATATTAGTTCTCTCTCTGTAAGAGTTAGCTGGAAAGTTTAAAGGGTAAAATAAACAAAAACAAAATAACAGATGCAGTGGTCTGTTCTCTGTTGAATAGATACCTGGGACTGTATTGCCACCTGTTTCTTCATAGACACAGCTCACAATGTAATTGATTACATTGATACAATATGGAGAATACTCAAGCCAGGTGGAATTTGGATAAATCTTGGTGAGTGATTAAATATTCATTAATATTTTATACATCAGTCTGAATATTTAGATCTGCCTTTCCAATTTGCTTGCGAACATTATAATTATGCTGTAATATTCGTTAGACCACATCCTAGTTGGTGATGCCTTCTGAAGGCAATGGCAGTCCAAGCAGTGGAGTGACCCTCCTGGGTCAGTCTCGTGGGTCCTACCTGCAGAGAATATTAAGTTTCATCTGCTGATTCCACACTTAGTCTGTTGTTTCCCTTCCATCGCTCTGTGCAGACAGTGGCATTTCACTCTTCTAAGTGTGTTTTCAGAGACTGAAATGGCAAGCACAGGGCCTGCATGGGTCTACACCAGGCCCTTTGCATATATGTTGTGGCTGTTAGCTTGGTGTTCTTGTGAGGCTTCTAACAGTGGGAGTGGGTGTATCTCTCTGACTGGTTTGCCTGCTCTTGAGAATCTTTGCTTCCTATTGGGTTGCCTTATCCAACCTTGATAATGAGGGCTTTTATCTTTTCTTATTGTATCTTTTTTTTTTTTTTTTTTTTTGGTTTTATCTTGCTGTCATCTCTTGGAGACCCGCTCTTTTCTGAAGAGGAAAGGGGGGAGATGGAAGGTGGAAGTAGAGCTAGGAGGAAGAAAGGAAGGGGAAACTGATTGGGATGTATCATATAAGAGAAGAATCCATTTTTAATTTTTGTCTAAAAAGAAAACATTTTTATTGTTTTTTAAACTTTGGAGGAAGGAAAAGATTTTTTAATACCATTTCTTAAATTAATTCATTCATGTTACATCTCAATTGTTATCTCATCCCTTGTGTCCTCCCAAGGAAAGAAAAGATTTTACATCCATCATGGAATGTATCAGTCATACTATCCCAGTAAATGAGATACCATGAGTTTAAGAAGCAATAGAAATTTCATATATATATATAAAAAAATCTCTTGTACTTTGAGCCTACTGCTTGATAATAGAAATCAAATTGTGAGTATTACATGTTCCTTCATCAAGAATCTAAAGGGAATTACCTATATTATTCTTCTTTTTGGTTTTTCAAGACAGGGTTTCTCTGTGTATCCTTGGCTGTCCTAGACTTGCTTTGTAGACCAGGCTGGCCTTGAACTCATAGTGATCTGCCTGCCTCTGCCTCCTGAATGCTAAGATTAAAGGTGTGTGCCACCACACGCAGCACCTATTTTCTTCTCTTAAAGGTAAGAGAAGTATGGTGAAATAAATGTCCATGTAAGTGTGCATGTTTTCCTTAAGTGTGATGTGCACTCTATGTTCAGAAACCTAACCAAGTTAGAATAGAAGACTTTCATGATGAGGCTCTACCAAGAAAAGGACAGATACATTAAAGACCTCATTCATTGCTGAGATTCTGTCAACTATACCGTGTAATTATTTTATTTTTACTAGAACAGTTTTCATCAGGACCAGGACTAGAAGGAGAACGTCTTCCCATTTTCTCTTCAGAATTCCGTGGGACAAGATGATAACAGTTGTAAAATGCACTCATCATAAGAATCCAGTATCTTAAACCTTAGGTCTTTCAAAGTAAATGCCTTGGGAAACTTGGCCCAAGGAATAAATGAAGGATCCTACTGAGAATCTGATTGTTTCGTGTGAATTAGGTAACCTTATCAATACTTTCAATTCCTAGCAGCCCTATCTTGTGTTCTGTTTTGTGGTTCTAGAGGTTAGAGTAGGGCCTTGTGCACCTGGACAAGAGCGCTTGCCACTGAGCTGCATCCCCAGCCTCTCAGAGCGACCCTAATGGAAAGGCACTGTTTGCATAGTGGGAGGAAACAGGTCTTGAGTTAAATAACCAGTAGAATAATCCTGTAGCTTATGGTAAGAGGCAGGCTCGCAGCCTGAAACTGTCACGTGACACTATATCTAGTATGTTATTTAAATAACGGAGGTTTGGATCCTGCCTACTGAGTTATGGAAAGTTTTTTTCTTCTTTTAAGGTACTGGATTGAACTCATACAAAAGCAACCTTGTCTATGAACATTTAAGCTATATAATAAATACCTGAAAAAAGTTGGTCCATATAAGCAGGAGAGCTGTTAGCTAAAGGTAGTTGTGATATAATGTCTAATGTGTCGTGGGCAACAGAAGTCAGGGAGCAGGTGCCTTACTAGAGGACAGTTAGACCTTCTAGCCACAGGGTTTCAAAATAATTTGAGGAATTAACAATGAAAAAATTTACTCTAGGGCTGGAGAGGTGGCGAAGCGGTTAAGAGCTACACCTGTTCTTCCAGAGGTCCTGAGTTCAATTCCCAGCAACCACATGGTGGCTCACAACCATCTATAATGTGATCTGATGCCGTCTTCTGGCATGCAGATATAGCAATCATGCACATTAAAAAATAAATAAATCTTTAAAAAAAGTACTCTAGCTTAATACTTCACAAATAGAATATTTTGCATGTATAAGTTAAAGAATATTAAAAATTATAAATCAGGACTGGAAAAATGGCTCAGCAGTTCTGAGTGCATACTGTTCCTGCAGAGAACTGGAAGTCATTTCCCAGCACCCACATCGGGTGGCCCACAACTCCAACTCCAGGTGCTTCTAGGCTCCTCAGGCACCAGTACTCATGCTTGTATTCCCACACATGTACACATAATTAGACACAACCTTTAAAAATAATAATCTATAAAGAACAATAAAGATGACATAAATATAATAATCATGAAACACCATGACCAAAGCAAATGGGGGGAAAGGCTTTCTTTGGTTTTATAGTTCGACGTTGCTCCTGCTATCAGCTGATTGTTGCACTGGCTGCCAGACTGCCCTGCTTCTGGTCTTTCTTGGTGAAGGGCTCTGTAATCGTAAACCCTGCCCATTCATGATCCTGCTTCATTCTTCCTGGCTTTGGGACCCATCCCTACCCCCAGCAATGGAGCAGAATGCAGAACCACACTTTTCCACATTGTATTAACTTTCTGTTATGAGCTTACTCTATTTTATGATCAAGGAAAAATACATCTTTATTCTTTCTCTTAATATGAAAAAGATGCTAGTTGGGGGGAAAACTGGCGGCTGCTCTTTGGGTTGCTGTTATTCCAGTTTCCCCCATTCCAAAATATCATAAACAGAACCGTATAATGTGGCACTTTCTGTCTCTGGCTCACATTAACTAGCATGATGCTGTTGAGACTCACTTAAGTTGCTTCAGAAACCAGTGTGTTGTTTCCATTTTTGCTGAGTGAACCTTCACTGGATAGGTGACATTTCGTTTATCTGTTCTCTGTGCATGGACATTTGATTTTTTTTTTCTCTATGCTGGTTAGGAATAAAGTTGCTATCAACATTTGTCATAGAAATCTTAGTGTGCTACAGTATTTCATTTCTCTTGAGTTAGCCCCTAGTAAAGAAGTTCCTTAGTTATATGTGATGTGTGCATAGCAAACTTTGCCAGACTCTACTAACATCTTTCCAGATGAACTACCATTGCTTCCCATTCCTACTAAGGTGCTTGAAACATTGCTCTTCCTGCGATTGTGAGTGAAAATGTGTACAGATCTTTCCTATCTTCAAAGTCTACATTGCTCAAAAATCTAAAATGTTGACATGCCAAGTAGCAAAGTCCATACATGATCTCATCTGGCAGACCACAGGCAGATGTACATGCACTAAAAATACTGTACAAAATTAGTTTTAGGGTATAGGTTTATATAACCCATTGGTAGAACCCTACTTACTATAAGCAGAGCGCTGGGTTTCCCAGTACTGTCCAGACAGACTATTAGGCTGTACAATTAAGTATATATGAAACAAGCTAGTTTTTTGGTTGGACATGTTTCCCTCCTTTAGACACCTCATTTTGTATGTGTAAATATTCTAAAATCTAAAATACCTCTATTCTCAGGCATTTCAGGTAAGGGACCTTTCATCTGTAACTCTTTTGGCAGTTTGAACCCAGTCAGTAAAAATATTTGTCTTTGACCCTCAAGAAATGTCTTTGTGTAAGAGATGATCTTTATCAAATCACAATTTATATAAAAGACTATAGAACATATTCACATCATAGTTAACTGTCCTTGACTGGTAATAGTATAACACTCAAGTTGTACAGTCTGAAAAGACGATTATAAAGACATCTTTTTTTGAGCTGGTGAGCTGGTTATGTGGATAGGAGTGCTTGTTATCGCAAGCATAAGAACCTGAGTTTGATTCCTAGCACCCACAAACAAAGGCAGGTATTCAGCCTCGAGACACAGCTCTGAGGTTAAGAACACTTTCTACTCTTTCAGAGGACCAGAGTTTGGTTTCCAGACCCTGGTTGCATAGCTTACAACAGCCTGCATCTTAAGCACTGGATGAATCTGATGCCTTCTTCTGGCTTCTGCAGGTACCTGCACACATGTAGCATACACTCAACACAGACACATACGCATAAATAAAATAAAAATAAATTTTATAAAATGAAAAGCCAGATGTTGCCATGCACATGCCTGCAACCCTAACACCACTGTGGGGGACAGAGGTAAGAGGATCACTGGGGCTTGCTGACCACCACCGTAGATGGTCTCAGGTTTAGTGAGAGACCTTGTCTCAAAGAAATAAGGTGGAGAGTGATAGAGGAGGACATCCAGTGTCATCCTCTGACCTCTGTGTGGCACATAGACCACACATATGTGTCATATTCTTGATGCTTAGTTTGCAAATTAGAGGATGTTGATATTTACTTGAGGGTAGTGTGTGATATAACACTTCAGTCGATGAGTTTTAAAGAATGTCGTACTACGAAAGGGTTTATTTTAGCTTACATATTATATTTGATCATGAGCGGAAGCCAAGGCAGGAACTCAAGGTAGGCAGCATCTTGAAGAAAAAAACAACAGGAATTCTCCTTCCTGGGTTGCAACCTCTGTCCTGCTTGATACTTTTTCTATATACCCTGGACCCACCTGTCTCAGAATGGTACTACAACAGTGGATTGGGCTCTTTTATATCAGTTAGCAATGGGAAAATGCCTAACTAACATGTCTACAGTCAGTCTTACGGAGACAATCCTCAATTGAAAGATAGACCTCTCCCAGGTGAATCAAGTTGACAACCAAGATTAGGAAGAATGAACAATCAGGCTGAAGACATAGATGGATTTCAACAAGTTTTGAAGCATAGCTGAAGTTTGAGTGACGGATAGGGTTTTATAGGCTTGTGAGCTCAAACATGACAGTGGAAGGAAAACACATATGGCTTACAGGAATGTGTGTATACCTACAAAACTATATTTTCAGATGCTTTTAAAGCATGGGGGTGGTAAAGATGAGAAGTTACTACTCTTGCAGAGGACCCAGGTTTAGTCCCAGCATTCACATTGTGGTGGCTCACACCCTTCTGTAACTAGAGTCCAGGAGGTTCTGATGCCCTCTTCTGGCCTCCATGTGGCTCATCTACATACTTGCAGGAATACACTTCAGAAGCTATAAAGATTACTGTGAGGCTCTTTGCTTTGTAAAAAGCTGTTGATACAGTTTAGAACTGAACAGATGGCCAGAAACTGTCTCAGTGGGTTTTTTAGGACTGTTATTTCAAAGAATGTGCGAACATATAATTTACATTCAGGGTCATTTATTCTAGTGCTTTAGGTAAAAATAGAAGGGGACAGCATGGCTAGATTCCTAGTGTTTGAGAAGCTGAGGCAGGAGACTCTATTGTGCAAGGCTCCAGGACTACACTGAAAAACCCTACCTAAAAATAAAGGAGAAGAAAATGTTTACTCACAGGAAGGCAGAGCCTCTTAGGAGCAGAAACTGTTTGACCCATTACCTTTATCTCCCTTGCCTTTTTTTTTTTTTTTAAATCGTCTCAGTATTGTCTGACGAGTTTAAGTACAACTAGTTGGGTGTAGGATTTATTATTTACTCAATTAAAGGTAAAGACAAGGTTTGTGTGACAAAGGTTTGAACAATTGCTTCAGCAAATGTAGTGACTGTTCTTTTTATTTTTACCTTATTTTGTACTCAAGTAGTACATCTAGAATTCAGTGTACAGAGCTATTGATGTGACTCACTCACAGTGTCTTCAAACCATAGGTCCTCTTCTATACCATTTTGAAAATCTGGCAAATGAACTTTCTATAGAATTGAGCTATGAGGATATTAAAAACGTTGTTCTGCAGTATGGATTCCAGCTAGAGGTAAGAATGGAAAGAAACACTGCCAGAATTTAAGGTGGAGAGCCTTTAATTCTAAACAGTATACAGACAGCATAGCAGTTACTGCCTTGTTTCTTTGCTTCTCAATTTCTAATCCAGATAGAGAGATTACTATTGCATAGCTTTCTTAATTGTAAAGATTTGGGACAGTATGTATGTAAAGGGGACACTAAAATTCCTGTTAAAATAGACTGTCAATAATGGTAGCTGACAATGGCCTGGGTAATTGCTCACTGACAAATTTCAAGTAGACTAGGCTCTGGAGGAGGTGGGTGGTACGAAGGCAGGTGTCAAACAGTTCTCTGTATATTATTTTCTACTTCCTGGCCTTTCTCCTCTCCTCACTTCCTGTAGTAAATAAGACCTCATGGTATTTTGGCAGTTTTGTTGGTTGTTTACTTATTTAGGAGTATTCCACTGACTTACCCCCCCCCCCCAAAGGATTTATTCTTAAGAATGAAGAGAAGCAATGCATTTATAGCACTTTGTAGTTAATGGAGTGATGCTGAACTACATGACCTGTTTATTTTGTAAAGGAATTATGGATGCTACTAGTCTTTTGGGGTATCTGTTTAAATGTGCTTATGATCAAATGCCTGCCACTACTACTTCTTGGTATTTGTTACAAGTGTGGCTATCATGATCTTACTGTGATTGTTGTTTGTATTACAGGTGGAAAAAGAATCTGTATTGTCAACATATACTGTGAATGATCTCTCTATGATGAAATACTACTATGAATGTGTTTTGTTTGTGGTCCGGAAGCCACAATAATGGTCTTAAGTGATATTTCCCAGAAAAAAAAAAGTTTAATGAGAATAAATGCCGAAATAAACAACTCACAGTCGACTCAACTATCAGTGACAACAGGACACAACCTCAAATCAGTGGTGCCTTCTTATTCCTAACAAAATTTAGAAATAGTGTCTATTTTCTTAATGATGTCTATCGCTTTTTTCCAGAAATATACTATACCATGCAGATTTATACTGCACAACTTCAAAAACATGAAGAAAGTATCTCCCATGCAGATATATAGTGGAGGAAATATCTTAAAAGTACTTTTTTCTTTGAAGCCCAGAATTGTCTGTCTTTAAGAAAATAAACCTAAATTCCAGTATTCATGAAGCTTTTGCAAGTCTGCCGTGTTAATGATTGATTGTCTAAAGTCCGTAAACATCTCCTTCTTGGATTCTGCATTGCCTGTGTTGTGTTTAGCAGAGGCTAAGGATCCTCTGTTATATTCAGCATCTGGAACTGGAACTTTGTTCTCATTGGACCTAAGTCAGCTATACTCACAGGATTTTGAAACTATTCTTTCATTATTAAAATTAGTTTTTTAAAAATTCAGCTGAATAAGCATCAAATATGTCATGTATGAAATGCTAATTCAGTTTTATTACAGGTGAAATTTCAATGAAATACAGTAACAGAAAAATTCAGTCTTTTTCCATGCTAAACTGAATCTTGTATTAATTCGTGGATTCTTTTGAAATGTGTAAGAGAAACATTCAGAGCCACAAAAGCATTTTTTTTTTAAAGCAGTGTTAAGAAACTGGAAAAATAAGAATAAAATCTGCCCATCTAAAATAAGATAACTTCAAATTAGAAATGAATTACAAAGTTTGTCAGTGTGATGTTTACAATGATGTCTTTATTTAAAGTATGTGGCATATGAAAGCAAGCACTTTTTTAGTTAAAATATATTCTAGTAAAACTGTCATAATAGAATTAATGTGAGAAGTTTTGAGTATGAAATTCAGGGATAAATTAATGCCCATGGTCTGTGTCTTTAATATCCTAGGCAGCAGCCATGTATGGATTTCAAATTAATAGCCGTTTTGTCCCCTGATAGAGTTGGAATTGAAGCAGTGCGAGCTGCTGTAAATTTTCTACCTCTAAGGAGGCCTGTGTCAGATGGAGCTTTCCTTGTTAATTTTAATGTGTGTTATTCTGTTTCCCTTAGCTAGGAAAGTAGAGGTGACAGGTGTTTTAACTCTACAAGAAAAGAAAGCTCTTGCTGAATATTGCACAAATGGTGTGGCCTCTGTGACGTTCAGAGTAGATGAATAATAAGTACTGCTGGCATAACTGCCACGTGGCCCCACGGTAACAGGAAGCCTGACTTGTGTTGCCTAGGTTTGGGAGTCTATAGGAGGTTGTGGAAATTTTTGTCATCTGTCCTCCCATTATGCAGAACATGGCTCCACAGAGTACATTTTACTTCCTAGGTCTGCTTTTCTTTTAAAGCTATTCCTGGTTCTTCCATCGCTCTGTACTTTACAAGTGTTCATTTGGTGGAAATTCTCATTACTTACTATTTGCAAGGTGGGAAAATCTCCCAGAATTATTTTTTTAAAGGGGAAAAATCCTAAAATAAATATATTTTAAAAGACATCCATTGAACAGCAAGGAATGCATGCTTTTTTAGTTTTTATTTAGGAATGCTTATTATTCATTGAGTAGTACTTTTTTTACAGCCTGGTTTTTGTTAACAAAGACAAGAACAGATACCAGTAGGTTGGTTTTGTTACCTAAGGGTTTTTTTTTCCTCCTGTCATGTTTTACACTTTAATAATGTTACTTATATTTCTAAATTATATATTTTGCTTAACTCTGAAATCAGTTATTTCATTTATTTTTAGTTTTCATCATATGAATATTTTAAAAATATTCTTTATAAATTTGCATCACTTTTTCTGTTGTGGCTTTTGAAGTTCATATATTCTAAACTTGAAAGTGTGATATAAATCAATAATGGAAGTGTCACTGGAGGAGTTTAATTTTGTATTTCTTAAATTTAGGTCTAGCTTCTGGAGTGTATTAGCCTTGAAGTTTTAAATTTTTTCTTAAATTAATGCTATACATAAGTACTCTTATTTTCATAAGGTGATCATGTGCTTGCTGGTTTTAAATTTCCATTTTCTGAGGTGGTGCAGATTTAGATTGTGATCAATGAACAAGATAGGGCTCATAAAATATACAGGGAACTGCAAAAATCACAGTATGAAATAATCAAGTTTGGGAACTGTAAAGTGTATGGGATTTCTATGTACTTTACATTCTAAACATTGCCAGAAAGGTTGAATTGGAAGCTTCATGTTTGCATGAAATTTCCTATATTTTCAATGTGTATATGGACTTACTTTTTCTTAAATATTAAAGTCTGCCAATTGCTATAATAACTCTTCTTGCTTGTTTCCCTCAATGAAATAATGGCCATAATGGGAATATTACTTAAGCACCTTCTTCTCAACTTTTTTTTTTCTTCTTCTCAACTCTTGGTTATCCTATTTTCTGTATTCTTCTAGAAAGTTAGCAATAATGAGTATCTGACCTCTGAGTTTGCCAAGGTATGCAGTATTTATTTTTACTTTGTTTCATTCCCCCAAGGAAAGAAAGATTAGCCTTAGTATTGTTAAGGAAAAGGAACTACAGAAGCTAAAAGCAGGAAAAAAGTTTCAGGAAGAGCATTTTTATCATCTGGGACCATTTTCCTGAACTCTTGACTTCTCAATTGGAGGGAGGGGCCGTTTCTGAGGACTTTTGCCAGAGGCCTCCACAGTGTCTGTGGGGGAGGACTGCTTCACACTTTATTTATTCTCATTTGGTATTTTCCCCATGCCTAGTCCTTTCTCTCTGGATTGTCACTTTCCTATTACTATGACAACATACCTTTAAAGTAAAAAGGTTGATAAGTTTATTGTTTTGTCTCACAGTTTCACTCCTTGTTCACTTGGTTGGTATGGGGAGGGTGGGGAGAGAAGCTCATGGCAGCAGGGAAGCAGAGGGAAGGAGGTGGGAAGGGCTAGAGACAGAACTAGTCCACGGGCTAGATTTCCCCTCCCAATAGTCAGTCCATCCAAGTATGAAGTCATCAAAAAATTAATCCATTCATGAGGCTATTAGGCAATCAGTGGGGATGAAACCTTTAACACATGCACCATTGGGTGATGTTTATACTCCATCCCTACCGCATTTGCTCATCCCCAAACCTGCAGAAGTTCCTCAGGTCCTCTGAGTGGTGAAGACCTATTTGTTAATGCACCTGACCTTGGCGCTGTTGTGGGAAGGTCGAAGGGGAAATAGATCCCTTTGTTAGTTTAGTCTCTTACTCTAGTTCAGCATGTAAATAAAACCTTGACTATTACTGTCTTAGGACTTGTGTTGCTGTGTGAAAACAGTATCCAAAAGCAACTTGGGAAGGGAAAGGTTTATTTCAACTCAGAGTTCCATGGCATATTTGATCACTGGGGCAAGTCAGGGTAGGAACTCAAACAGGGCAGGAATCTGGCAGCAGTAGTTGATGCAGAGGCCGTGGAGCACCAGTGCCCACTGGCTTGCCCGTTATAGCTTGCTCAGCTTCTTGTATCCCAGGACACTTGTCAATGGGTGGCACAGAGCACTTTGAGCTGAGCCCTCCCACATCAATCCAGAAAATGCACCATAGGCCAATCTAGTGGGGAAGTGGGTGGGGATGTGTTTTCATTGATGCTCCCTCTTCCAAAAGTGATTTTAGCTTGTGATAAATTGACATAAAACTGCCTAGCATGGCTACTTTGATGTTTGCTTCTTTAAATTTGTTGTTTAATACTGGCACACTCATCTCTGCCTCTAGTTCTGATCCTCCAGGAGGACCCTTTGCTTTCTCTTTGTGCACATGCCATCCTGCTTCATAGAGGGTCACACTGTGACTATCTAACAGCCTTCCAGAGCAAGAATATCTATAGGAATACAAAAATATCTAATATCTGTCAAACAAAATTCAGTATGTGGCCAATCAAAAAATGCTACACGGGGCTGGAGAAAAACAATTAGGAGCACATACTACTCTTAAAGAGGGCCCACATTCCATTCCAAGCACCCATGTCAGGCTCCTTGTGTCTCTAGATCCAGGGAATCTGACACCACTTATGGATTCAAAGGTACACATATCCATACACAGACCCATGTGTACACATAAAAGTAAATTTTGTTTGGTTGCTATGTGGGTCAAAAAGCAGGACATGGAAAAAGAGCCTCACACTGACACTATGAAATTAGCAGAGAACAATTAAAACTGATCACATAGCATGAGACATTATCAGATAAATGGAAAGATCTAACAAATTTGTAAAGGTGAAAAGTATGCATTGTAAGATGAAAAATAGGCTGGCTATAACAGCATACTTGAAAACAAGCTGCCTGAAACCTTAGCACTGAGGAGAGACAGCTGAGTAGCTTCTTTGCTTAGGCAGGCTTGCCTTTGTGAGTTTTGGACTTGGGAACATTTCATGCTAGCTGTGACTTCTGAGGGTCATGCTCACTTTCCCTTCACTTCTCCTTAGGCCTTTACTGGGCAGTCAAAGTAGAGGTCCTTTTTACCCACTAACTCCTTTTAACTGCCGTTGTTTTCCACCACGTTTATTAGATGCCCTTATTTAATATCTATCTCCCTCAAAACAAGCTTCACTGAGAGTTGGAGGGCAAAGGTTGTTTAACTTGGTCCATACCAGATGCTCAAAAGGGGTTAATCAAAGAATGAACTATGAGTAAGTACAAGCTTATGAGGGAATACAGCTATATGTCTGGTATGAATGCCTGGGTAGAAGAACGATAGTACAGGGAAAGCAGTGGGACACAGTAATGACACCTGGGAAACACCTAAGAAGAAAGGACAGTCACTATTTGAACAAATAGTAACTACCTAATATATACCACACAGTTCAGCGTATCAGTGAAAATACAAAGAGCCCAATGTCAGAGAAACTACCCATGAAACGGCGCTCAACCTGTGCGTCTCACCTGCTTAGGGTCTCACATCACATATTTACGTTATAATTCATAACAGCAAAATTACAGTTATGAAGTAGCAATGAGAATTTTAGGGCTGGGGGTCACCACTATGTGAGGAAGTGCATTAAAGGTTGCTGCAGTAGGAAGGCTGAGGACCACGGCCATGATGTCTCAAGAATGTGACTGCCTGAACATGAAGGGCACCACCAGTAGACATGCTAGCATGCAATGGGGCGAAGCTCTGGAGGTCTCAACCCTAGTTACAAAACAACAAAACACTAGGCAACTGAGGACTACTGAGAGCAGGAAAAAGTCTTCCCCAGGAAAGAACACACCAATCAGGTGTAAATACCACACAGTATTGTACATATATACATACAAATAACATACAAGCTGAGCATGTGCTTAAATATAAGTGCTTACATATTTAGTAATACAGACACAATGGCTGTGAATTTATAGAGAGTTGGGGGAAGGGTGGAAGGAGGAAAGGGAGGAAATAGTCTAATTTTAAAAACTAAATACATCACAATAATTTTGAAAAAAAGCCACACTTACCAGGAACTCGCTTCTAGTGTGGGAGACAAGAATGACAAGTGTGAGCTGGAGTTTCCAGTGTGGTGATCAGAGTTGGACATGCTGAAATGTTGACATGGATTTGATGCTTAGGGGAGGAGAACCTGCTCAATAGGGAATATCTGATTCAATCGTTTTAAAAACTGGGGTCTGTGCAAGGTCTGCAAAACAAAGCCTAACCCTTTACAACTTCTCTGTCAGGTTCCTCCAGTCTGCAACAGACATGTTTACAAATAAGCAGACTAAAGCCAAGTGCAGAGGCTCCTGCAGGTGGCGCCACACTGGGTAAAGTAGAGGCAGAAGGACTGCCTGAATCCGGGATCAGTGGAAAATCTACATGAAATAGTGAAACTCAAAAACACTGAACAGTATGTGTTTCTTCTTTACCAAGAAGATGGGGAAATAATTACAAACCAACTTCTGCCTCATTACTGATAGTAGTGCTGAAAAAAAGAAATGAGGCTGCACTTTATTTTTGTTACATCTGTTTATTGTATGTGTGTAGATTCGCCAGCCACACAGCATGTAGGTGACTATCAGAGGATGACTTCTCGGTTTGGTTTCTCCTACCCTATACAGGGCCGGAATTCAGGATGTAAAGTTTGGCAGCTTGCATTTTATACCAAACTGTGGGACATCAGAATTGGTAGAGGACACTGAAAGTAGCTATGGAGGGGGTTATGTTTTACATAAGCAGTAGAAAGTTTGAACACAGACTGAAAACCAGATGAAGATGCACATTACCTTCAGAGGAACCATCTGACTATGCAATGAGGTAGAGCTAAAGTGCCAATGGGTTAAATAAAATGAAATTTAAGCTATTCAAGTTGCTTATTAGAAGTGAAAAAGGAGAAAAAAAATCAAAAGTACTTCAAGCCGCAAGAACAATGAAAACAACATACCAGGAATTGCAGACCCGTAGCTGAAGTGGGAGCATTGGGAGAATCAGAGCTTCCATGTTAGTACTGGAAAAGACAGCAGCTGGGCCCACTGTGCGTCCACAGTCCCAGCATCTGCTCAGGAATGTAGCGAATCTGAGGAGACAACCCTGGCCTACAAGAACAAGAGCATGTCTTAAAAAGACCAAATAATAGTTGGGCGCGGTGGTACACGCCTGTAATCCCAGCACTCGGGGAGGCACAGGCAGGAGGATGGATCTCTGAGTTTGAGGCCAGGCTGGTCTACAAAGCGAATTCAGGACCCCCAAGGCTACACAGAGAAACCCTTTCTATATAAACAAAAACAAAAGAAAAACAAAACAACCAACCAAACAAAAAAACTAAAGCAATCAGAAAGGCTCTACTCAAGTTTTGGCTCCATGAGAACAAACTAGAGAAGGAAAAAAGTAAACACAAATTGAACAGAAATCAATGAAACAGAAAATAAAAAACAATGAAGAAAGTATGCTAACTTGGGTGAAGTGGACAAATTTCCTTGACTAAGTAGATCCAACTGAGGACAAAGTGATCGCAAGTGCTACTTTGAAGGTCTTGTAAAGAAGATACTATATAAAGTGATAAACTTAAATGTGGTCAAAAGGTAGACACAAAATTCATAACATTCTAATAAAGGACACTTAGATTCTTACTAGAACTCTTGAATTATACGGGCTTGATATTGTAAAGATGAAAATTCTCCCGAAACATCTGTAATGCCACTGTAATTCAGAAAACTCAAAGAGAAATGCTACAGATGGGTCCGTATGGAAGAGCCAGGGGCCAAATGCAGTGTAGACAATCCTGAAGAAAGTCGAGGATTGCTCTACAGCTGTCAAAATCTCTTAATAAACACAATAAAATTTATTCTGTGTGTGTGAACTTGTACACATAGGGCATGAATCAGAGGACACCTTGCACCGTTGGATAACAGTTGTAGGGACAAGTTGACCTATAGAAAAGATTGGTTGAAGCAATCATGCCAGACCTCAGATGGCTAAGAAAGTATCTGGGGGTGGGGGAAGAGGTTGTTAGGAACTTTGGCCTGGCTCCTCCTAATTGGCTGTTGCTATGTGCCAGACCATCTGCTGGTCAGCTTGACCAGCGGAGAGTTTATCTGGACTCCGGGCGCTTTCCCAAGGTGAGCTTGTGTTGCTAGGGAATTTTTCTGTTTAGACTTTGTGTTTTTTCCTGGAATCTGGGTTCAGTCCTTGGCCAGGTTTAACACAAAACGGAGTTTGTCTGGCCCTTACACTGGATTCAGGTGGCTAAGCGTGCACATCGTGCACATACAGAAACACGCCCATACACAATAAGGCTTTATTTATTTAAGACGCTCAGTATCAGCTAAAACATATTCCTCGCCCTAGATTAGTTCTTCGGAGTACTGATGGCCTTATTTTCTTCTAGTTTTGTTTGGTTGCTGCTTTTTCCTTACAGCATTGGGGATTGAACCCATGGCCTTGGGCATAGTAGGTAAGCACTCTACCCTTGAGTTATGGCCCCAAGTTAGTGATTTTATCAAAGGATTAAAATACAGGTTGATGCAAACCCGTCACGGTTTGTATTTTATTTGCCAGACACCGCCTACTGGAAAGAAGGTCTTGGAATCCCGCGGGCCGCTTCAGGGTAAGCAGGGCCTCGGGCAAAGCACGCCTTGCAGAGGCAAAGGGACCACAGGAACCCGAAAAAGCCTGTGGGTGAGGCCGCGCCCCGCCTCTCCCAAACTTCATACCCTCCACGCCCCGCCTCCTCGGGGCTCGTTTTTCCGGCCGCAAGGGCGCTCGGGAACGCGAGCATCGAGCTTCCACCAACCAGCGGCCGCGCCGGACCGGTGCGAGTGCGCGCGCATCTCGGCGCAGGTTCGAATCTCCGGCGCTGTGCTGCAGCTTCCCAACGTCCCTGGCGCCCTCGGGACGCCCTCCGCCCTCCCGCCGCTGTCCGCGCGCCCGCCGCCCACCCCCGGCCCATGGCCAAGCGGCGTGCGGCTGAGCCGCTCGCGTTCCGCGTGCCTTGGAAGCGGCTCCTGCTCAGCGACTTCCCCGAGGAGCCGCCGCTCTGGGTCCAGCCGTCTGGGGCGGCTCGGCCCCGCAAACGCCAGGGAGACGCGGGGACCATGGCGGAGCCTGCAGCTGCGCCCCGCAAGCGACGCGGCGGCGGGGACGGCGGCCAGGAGCTGCGGGGCTGTGGCCTGGAACCGGGAGAGCCACCTCCGGACGAGCTGGAGGAACCCCGGGTCAGCCGGGCCCCGGGGAGCGGCGACGGGGTGGAGAGCGCCAGCAGCCCGCCGGGAGCCGTCGGGGCGCACGGCCAGGTAGGTCCGACGGGCCAAATTTATGTGTTGTAGATGTAAACGATCTAGGCGCCCAAAATTTGGTTAAGATAAAAGGTTGGGATCTGTGCTGTATTACACATGAAGTAACTTGTCACATATCGGGTGGAATGAAATGTTTACTTTTTAAACACATGTCTCGGTAAGTCCAAGTGAGTTTACAATCCATAGTCTATATGCGTCACACAACTTTGGCCTGACGGGAACTCGAGAGCCTTCTTTAAAGCAGTTCTTGTATGAGTTGGGGTGAGGAAGCAAGTGTAACCCTCAGAATTAGCCAAACTCACACCAACCACCTTGGAACGTATCTGTCCAATGTCTGCCTTTAGTCACTAGAGTCAAAGTTAACAACCATGCAAAAAATAAATACTTGAGATTCTTTTGCCATTGTTTTTCATGAGAAATCTGATAAGGCAACGGAAATTTTTTACCTGGAACCGCTTTCCCCGCTGGGGTTGTGAGAAAAATCTCTCTGTGTTTTTCAGTGTTTCTCTGTGTGATGTCCTGAACCAGGCTGGCCTTGAACTCAGAGATCCACCTGCCTCTGCCTTCAGAGTGCTGGGATTAAAGGTGTGTGAAGAGATCTATCTCTTCAATAGTACAGTGACTGCTTTTAGGTGAAAATACAAATTGGAAATATCTAATTCCTGAAAACTTGGAAGCATGGGCCTTATCCAGACATTTCCTCAGATTGCTATTAGAAGTTCAAAACCAACTTCCTGAAAAGAGCATTATAGTCGTCCAGAAGTAGTGGCTGGAGAGACTTGCGTAGGGTGAAACCTTTCTCTTCAGACCATCTTTGGCAAGCCATGCATATGCAGATTTTCTTTCCTACCAGAACATACTGGGTGCAATGTTGTAGGTGCAGTCTATATGTGTGCACAGTGATGGGGGGGGGGTAAGGGAGGGAGAAACAAATTAATCGGGGAGTTTTTAATAAGCTGACACCATGCCTACTTGAACTCTGCTAGACACAGCTGGCTAGACTTGACAGGTCTTACCTTATGTTAGTTGCTGCCAGCAGCCGACCTTGGGGACCAGGAATGTTCTGCTCAGTCTGCCCCTTGCGTTCCTTCCAGAACCATGAGAAGATATGAGTTCTCTATCTCTCTTGCCTCCAAATACAGTTTTGGTTTAAGACGCAGTCATCTAGGGGAAAAGGGCATAACAAGAAGGAAGCTGACATCAGTGTTTGCCTGATTTCTGCTCGCTCACTTAGGGCTTCAGTCCTTGGCCCGGCCCCGTAGACTCCTGAGGGAAATGCTCGCCCTGCTCTCCACTTCCTCACGTGCTCTCTGAGCATTGCCGTGCAGCCACTTTTGAGGAGTATAGAAGTGCAAGAAACACCCTTAATTTTGAGGGGGGGAAAAGTATCATACCATTAAGTCTTGAAATGTTGAAGCAATATTTTGGCTATATTGGAGTAAATAAGATTAAAGTTAAATTGACTTGTTTTTATTTCTTTGTTATCATTGGAGCAGTAAGTACATGGCACTGCCACTCTGCGTGAGCAATGTTATTATGGTAGCAAGTGTAAACTTAACCCAGAGTGTTAGATGTGGATCTGGCAAGGGTCTTCAAGTTGAGAAGTGGCACCTGTCAGTCTGTTGGCGCTCCAGAGCTGTGTTCTTTGCATGGAGTATTTTGAGGATTTTGTGCCAATTTTAACTTCACAGTTTAAAGGAATTCTGTTATCATTTAGAGTGAACTTTAGCTTTAGGGGCCACTGCTCATTGTCTTGGTATTTCTATTTGTCAGTCATACCAATTGTCAATTCAGCATTTTTTCACTTTATCAGATTTATATCCCAAACTTTGAAGGCCATGAAATGTTTTAGCCTTTGTTAGTCTCAATACTAAGCATCAGAGAAAAAACAAAAGTAGCTTATGACGTGTGTATATGTTTTAAATTTCATATTCCTCATTGAAACTTAACACTGGCTGCTTTTCCAGAGGCCCTGGGTATAATTCCCAAAATCCATACAGTGGCTCCTAACAGTCTCTAAACTCCAGTCTCAGGGGAATCTTGTGCCCTCTTCTGGATTCCTCAGGCACTGCATGCCCACGGTACACAGACATACATCAGGCAAAACGCTCCTACATATACATAAAAATTTAAAAGCATTACACTTTTTTTTTAAGCAGTGCTACTGAAAAGAATTCTTTTAAAATTAACAATTAGCATATACAAGCCCACAGATTTCATTGGGTATGTGAAGTGCTTTGTCTAAAATCGAAACCATTTGTTAAAAATGAAAATACTGTAAAATATATTTGGGTTTATTTTTTTTTTAATGAGGAATTTAAAAAGTAGTTATTGGGCTGGCAAGAAAGGTGCTTGCTGCCAAGCCTGAGAACTTGAGTTCAGTCCCCAGAACTCACATGATAGAAGGGGAATCCTGTTGCCTGAAAGTTGTTTTCTGACCTATATATAGCATGGTATGTGCCACCCCTAAATACATCAATGTAAATATATATATTATTTTATTTTATTTTATTTTTTTCAGACCGTGTAGCCCAGGATGGCCTTAAACTTTGAGTGTTGTGATTATGGGCGTGTCAGCCCGCCCTGCTGAAACAAGGCATTTATTTCCTGGTGTGTGTGTGTGTGTGTGTGTGTGTGTGTGTGTGTGTGTGTGTGTTGAGGGTGTGGGTTTTTGTTTTTGTTTTTGTTTTTTAAATTGTATTTGCTCAAACTACTGTACTAATCAAGGACAATACGAGCAGTAAACATCAAACCCCTACTCTGATCTAGCCAACGGACAGGACATTCTCCACTGTTATGTGGAGAGTGGGGACTGACTCTGGGGGTGTGGTTCTCTAAGCCAGTCATCTATTTGTATCCTCCTCCTTTCCTTCCTTACAGCACAGTGAGGAGTTTTGGCAGTATAATACATTCCAGTACTGGAGGAACCCGCTACCACCTATCGACCTGGCAGCTCTTGAAGATGTGAGTGCAAACAGCCTGACGGGAACACTTCAGGACAAGAATGAAGGAGTTGAGGTTGACATGGAGTCCTGACAGGAGGAGCTGAAGACGAGATCCATTGAGCATGAGGAGACCTAAGGGAAAAGTTATTTTCCATACTTGACATGATACTGTTTTTAAACCTGAAGAATGAAGAATTTTGAAGCTAAATAATTGAGCTTACTACTTCATCTCCGAGTGGAGAGTTGTCAAGGATATGGCACAGCTGGAGGCAAGGCTTTGTGTCTGCGTTTTTAATGAAAGAGTTTTGCTCGCGCTTTAACTTTGAAGATGTTTATCTTGGAAAGGGGGGTTTGGGCAGTTTTAGAGGGAACATTCACATCTTCCTGTCGTTCTGTCCCGTGTTCTTTTGCACCAGAAAGCTTATTTGTGGCACATGGAATGAATACATTATCCAACCGATGCTGGTAAAATACTCGCTGGTTGGCCCCCCTTGACTGAACAAATAAGAGACTTGAGTATCTATGCAAAACTAAAATGTGAGATTGTTACTGAAATCTAATACTGTTTTAAAAGCGTGTAAATTTAAACTAGTGAGAATTTCCATTTGGGTAGCTTGTTTGAACTTTCAGTGTTTGCTCTTTATTAAAATACTGCAGCCAATGGACACAGCTAAAACATGAATAAAGTAGTAGGCCTGACCCTCCTTCCCTTTTCTGAGATAAAAGGAAAGAAATGATATAGTGTTGATTTTTGTTTTGAGGACATTTTCTTATTGTTGATTACTTTAGATCTGCCGTTCTCAACACTGGTAGCACTTTAAGCATGTCTATTTGAGCCCCATTCTAGAGAGATTTCATTCAGTTATTTGAAGGTAACTTTACATATAGTTTTTTGTTTTGTTTTTGTTTGTGCTGGATTCTTTATTCTTGTACTATGCTGACAGAACCAGAACCACTAGACTAGTAGCCTTTCCTGTTTAAAGGAGACCGCTGGTGTGAATTGTAGCAATGCTGTTAGTTTTTTCTTATCTTGCTGTCTTATTTGACTGGTTACTATTAAGTTATTATATTATAGTTTTATTGTTAATAAAGTACACTTTATGTTTGAGTTATGTATCGGTGACTTCATTTTTATATTGTATTCATTATATAATGTATAATAATGCTGTCTTTGTTACTGAATAATTTTGTCTACATTTGTATATTTTTGACATTAAATCCAATCCAAAATTCAGAAAAATAGTTGATGTCAATGAGAGGAAGAGCAAATAATAAATAGTATCTACCTCAGACTGAGTAGTTTTTACATTTTTATGTTTAATTAGCATACCTGACATTTTCATTCATGGTTTTGCTTTGTCTGGTCCCCACCCCCATCTGCTTATCAGTCTGCCCTGATGTTTTTTTGTCCATAGGGCTCTACCTGCATGTCACTGTTCTTTCAACCTCTTCACCTTCTGTGGACTGTTCTTTCAACCTCTTCACCTTCTGTGAACTGTTCTTTCAACCTCTTCACCTTCCTTGGATCTTAGTGTCTTTTCCTGTTGTGATGAAAACTCTGACAGCAGCAGCCTAGAGCAGAAAAGGTCTAATGTTGCTCACTGTTGAGGCTGTAATCCACCATGTGGGAGTCATAGCAACAAGAAGCAGAGACAGCTGGTCATACTGCATCCTGTGTCGGGCAGGAGGTGCTGAATGCATGTGCATGCTCAGCCAACTTGTTAAAATTATACCTTTATTTGTATATGTGTGGACACCTTTGTGTCACTGCATGGTGGACAGGGAACAACTTGAGAGTTGGTCTTCTTCACTATGGTTCCTGGGGACCAAACCTGCTAAGCCAGCTCATTGGCCCTCACCTTCTTCTCATATGGTCCAGGGTCCAGCCCAAGGGATGGCTCCACCCACAGTGGCAAGACCTCCTACCTCAGTTAGGATCAAAATCATCCTTCAGGTGTACTGAGGCCCACCTCCCAGGTCACTGTGGACTTGTCAGGCTGAGACCACCATCACAGACCCTGTCTAGTTCCATGACACAGTCCTATGCCTCGTGCCTCATAAATGTGCTAGAAGCAGATCTTTAGGACAGAACATTTACTTTTTTTTCTGAACTTGGGTCACCTCACCTAGTGCTTTCCACTCCATACATTTTCCTACAACCTGTTTTTTTTTTTTTTTTAAATAAAATTTGTGTGTATGTAGCACATTTTCTTTGCTGGTAGACAACGAGACTGATTTTTTTTTTTTATTTGCTCCTGTTATGACTAGACCAGGAATAAACATGGATGTGCACATATTTCTGGTAGTATGTAGGGACGTTTGGACATGCCTAGAAATTGTATAGCTGGGTCATACGGTAGTTCCATTTTTATTTCAGTTTTTTTGTTTGTTTTTTTTGAGAATTTCACAGACATAGTAACTGTACTAGTTTATACTCCTATAAACAATAAGGGTTCTTTTATTTCACTTTTTTCTTCTTTTTTCTTTTGAGACTGTCTCTGTGTAGCACTGGCTATCTTGGAACTCTATGTAGACCAACCTGGCCTTGAACTCAGACATCTGTGCCTCCCATTCCATGTGCTGGGATTCAGGTGTGTTCTACTACACCCAGCTTGGCATGCCTTTTTTTTTTATTTTTATTTTTTTAATTTTCATTTATTAGCTATACAGTGTTCTGCCTGTACCAGAAGAGGGCACCAGATCTCAGTATAGGTGGTTGTGAGCCACCATGCGGTTTCTGGGGATTGAACTCACAACCTTTGGAAGAGCAGCCAGTGCTCTTAACCTCTGAGCCATCTCTCCAGCCCAGCATCTATTTTCTTGATAGCCATTTTAACTGGCATGAGACGTGATCACTAAGTAGTTTTAATTTGCATTTCTCTGCTGGTGAAACACATGAAACTCTTTTTTTTTTTAATATTTTTTTTAATTTAATTTTAATTTATACGTATTGGTGTGAGGGTGTCAGATTTTGGAGTTACAGACAGTTGTGAGCTGCCATGTGGGTGCTGGGAATTGAACCCGGGCCCTTTGGAAGAGCAGGCAGTGCTCTTAACCACTGAGCCATCTCTCCAGCCCCCACATGAAACTCTTAAAAATACTTTTTGGCCTGTTCAGTTCAGTGGCACATTTATTGGTTGGCCAGAGAGTTAGTTTCACAGTTCTTTGTATACTGGCTATTAGCTCCTTGTCGGAACTATGGCTGACAAAGTCTTCTATTGTTTTGGCCATCTCTTCGTCCTAATGAAGGTTCTTTGATATTGCAGGAGCCTTTTAGTTTAAGGTTATCCTGGTTGTTAATTCTTGGGCTGCTTTCTGTGGTATTGAAATACTGTTCAGAAAATGTTATCTAGACCTACGTTTTGAAGTGTTGCTTCTATGCTTTCCTCTAGCAGTTTCACCATTTCATGCGTTAAGGCCTTTGGTCCACCTTGGATTTGTTCTGTTCAGCTTGAGAGATGCAGAGCTAACGACTCTTCTGTGGGCGAGTACCCCGTTCTGCAAGCACCATTCATTAAACAGGTTTCCCTGCCCCAGTGTACATTATTGACAAAAATTAGGTAGCCATTGCTGTACAGGTTTATGTTTGCTTCTCATTTTACACTTTTGGCTATATGCCTGTTTGAGGGCCAGAACTCCGCCGTCTTTGACACTTTGGCTCTAGTGTATTTGAAGTCAGACACTCACAATTCCTCTGGCAGACTTTTCTTAGGATTGCTATGGCTTTCCATCCCTTGCACATCCATATAAACTCTAGGATTGTTTTTATTTTTTTTATTTTTATTTTTTCCTAGATCCCTGAAGAGTGTCAGTGGAATTTTGGTGAGGAGTGCATTGAACCTACACATTACTTTTGACTCACAATAGTAATTCTTCCACTCTGAGCATGGGGAGTCTTCTGGTCCTTGCAGCTCTATTCAGTCTGCAGTCTGAGAGCCACATGAACCAAAGCATGGATATGGAGATAGGACCATCAGCTGAGGTAATGAGGGTATTGTGCACTTTGTTTTGTAACTCAATTGTGTGGCTCTCAAGTGAAAACACTTCAATGAGCCATCAGCAGATTAAACACACCTGGTAGTTATTTTCCTCATCTTTTTTAACTTTTTTTGTTGTAGGGGGTTTTCAGCTCCTTGCTTTTGTTTTGTTTTGCCTTTTTTATTGTTTTAAGCTTTTGGAAAATGGCAATATTTTTTTTTCCCAAATTTCTTTTTCAGTGAGTTCATTACTGGTATATGAAAAAAAAAAAAAGCTACTGAGGTTTTTGTTTTGATTTAGTTTGGTTTCTGTTTGTTTTGTTTTCCAAGGCAGGATTTCTCAGTGTAGACTTGGCTGTCCTTGGCTTTGAAGACCAGGCTGGCCTCAAACTCAAAGTGATCACCCTGCCTCTGCCTCCCAAGTGCTGGGATTAAAGGCGTGCGCTACCACGCTGGGCGCTCATTCCATTTTTTTAAAGCTTGCTTGTTATGTGTATGCTAGCATTAGTTTTCAGCTCATTGTTTATATTGTCATTCCTGAACAGCTTGAGCCCTGGCATCTCCTCAGGAAATGAGGA
This sequence comes from Acomys russatus, assembly GCF_903995435.1. Lineage (NCBI taxonomy): Eukaryota > Metazoa > Chordata > Mammalia > Rodentia > Muridae > Acomys > Acomys russatus. The sequence goes on from NC_067141.1 coordinate 38,751,466, forward strand.
CACCGGCACCTGCCTCAGAGTTGATCCAGGCAAACACTGACTAGGAGTCCAGCAGTGAAACTGCGTGGCACATGCCTTTAGAAGCAGGCAGACCTCTGATCTCTGTGAGTTCCAGTCTAGCCTGGTTTACATAGTGGGTTCCAAGACAGCCAGGAACAGGTAGAGAGACCCTGTCTCAAAACAAACAGAAACAAAGAAAGAAAAAAGAAAGAAAGAGAAATACATCTGTGGAATTCTCTGGAGTGTACACACCTTAATAGTAACATTCTTGCAGCGTATGCAGGCTGGCTGCTGCATCTTTTGGCATGGCTTTGCGCTTGCAGGATTATTAAATGGCCCCACATTCCCAGCTTGGTGACGTATCCAAGTATGTCAACAGCCATTGTTAGGTGCTACCCAGATCTTACAGATGTGATGAAAGTCTCCAACCACTTGAAATGTGTGATAAAAGTATCATTCCCAATAACCTTTCTTCTAAATTCCCTCACCTTTTCTACTTTTCTTCCTTTTATTCTTGCAATTGGCTGATCTCGTTTGTTGATATTCACCCTGGTTTTTCTAGTTTGTACAAGTAGGAAAATACACTTTCTTCATTTCTATGTGTAATCTGTGAAAATTCTTTCTGAAACGCTCCGTCTATTAAGTGAGTAGTGAACAGGACCAAGTGGTCTACAGAATAAAGTAATAAGGATGAACATGAAAAATGAATAATTCTATTTGGTTATGACTCTCAAACTTAAATAAGGTACCATTTTCCTGAGTTAAAGCAGTAAAGGTTTCACATAATGCTTGTCACAAGAGAAGACTTTCCAGAAGGTAAATTTCTAATACAGTTTTAGAGCCTTGTCACAAGCTAAGTGTGATAGCTCACACCTGTTTTCTCAGGATGTGGGATACTGAGATGTAGATTGCTGCGTTACAGGCCAGGCCTGGCTAGAGTCTGAGCCTCCTGGACTATGCAGTGAGTCCCTGTCTCAATAAACCTAAAATATGCAAACAAAGTACCTTATAATGATTGAGTTGTGACTATATTTTCAAAGTATGTCTTAGAGGTCCCTAGAGAGATTGCTCAGTGGTTAAGAGCACTGACTGCTCTTTCAGAGGCCCCTGGTTTGACACACAACACCCATAGGATGGCTCAGAACTGTCTATAATGCCAGTTCTGGGTGATCTGATGCCCTTTTTGTCCTTTGTAGGAACTGCATGCATGTGGTGCACAGGCGAAACACACACACACACACACACACACACACACACACACACCACCACCACCACCACCACCACCACCACCACCATCATAATGATAATAATAAAAAATAAAACTTTTTTTTTTATAAATAAAACTTTTAAAAATTTATATTTCTTAGAAGGCTGGAGATGTAGCACAGTGGTAGAGCGGCTGCCTAGCATGGTGATTCAATTTCTAGTACTAAACGAAATTCCTAAAAATTATGAGATAGTTATATACAAATTCACATGTCACTGAGTAGGCAGATAGGATTCTGAGGGCAAAAAGATGAACGCTGCATGTTTTCTCTCATATGCAGAATTTATATGTATATGTGGCATGGGAGAAGAGGGACTACTTAGTGCTTCTGAGAAACTGCCCAGCAGATGGGTGGAAGGAGAACAAAGCAGGACAATGGGACAACTATGAGCAAAATACAACGATATATGTACGAAAATGGCACCAACTCCATTGTTTTGTGTCCTGACTAAAAAGAATTAATGAAAACTAACAGTGAGTGGAAAGTAGATACTAGACAAGTTAAAATGAATGCAATGGAATATTACGAAGTTATGAAACAGTGTTTTAAAGAATTTAAGGGAAGCAAGTATGTAAATGAGGAAAAAGAACGTGAGAGTTGATGCAGCTTGAGCAAGCGGTGGCTGCCTGTAGCTCTCATGAGTAGCTTTAGATAGAATACAATTACCGTCTTTAAACAATGTTGAAAATAGTGCTAATTGGAAGTGGCCTTCGTACCAGACAAAGCGACTGAGACCAAGAAGTTTACTAGGTGGTGTCTCTTCTTTTAAAGCTTTGAAGCAAGAATGAAGGAGGGACCAGTGAGAGCGCCCATGTTTTCAGAACAAGCGGAAGGAGTTGTAGTTTGAAAAGACACTTAGCATTTTCTAGTGGAACATTTATAATGACCAGGACACCATTTAAAATATGAGACACACACACACACACACACACACACACACACACACAAAATATGAGACACATCAAGGAACACAGATGGACTTTCAAAAGAAAAGATAGTCAATAGATGTTGACCCCCAAGATGATGCAAATGTTAGAACTACCAGAATTCATACAACTATTAAAATTGTGACTTCTCAGAAAAACAAACTAGAAGAAAAGTAATAAAGTTTTTGTTCTTGTATTTTTGTGTATGTGTGGGAGGCAGTGAGGGTGGATTTCTAGCCCTGGCTGGCTTTGAATCCCTTCATTGGGTGAAAAGAACCTTGAACTTATGACCCCCTTACCTATACCTCCATGCTGGGATTACAGGTGTGTGCGACTACACCTGGTTTATGTGTTGCTAAGAATCAAACCTAGAGTTTCCTGCATACCAGCCAAGCCCTCTACTCACCGAGCCACACACCCACACCTAGACTATAAATAGTGCATTTAGAGGTTAAAAAATAAAATAAAATAAAATAAGACCTGGTAAACTTGCTAAGTAGAGCAAAGGAGATGACAAGAAGGAACCAGTGAACTTGACAGTGGGCCAAAAGGGATGGTTACGCCTCCGACCCGAGGAGAAAACAGAATCAGTGGCTCGCGGGGATTATTGAGCTGGATATGCAGCTCAGTGGTAGAATGTTTGCTCTATATGTGTGTGACGAGGCCCTGGGTTTAGTAATAAAGAAAGAAACAGACACAAACCAGCCCCATGGACAACCCTCCCCACTCACACATAGCATATATATTACATTCAACTTTATTGTGAGGAATTAGATCAAGTAGATAATTTTTGGGGGGGGGTCTTTTTGAGACAAGATTTCTCTGTGTAGCTCTGGCTGTGCTAGACTTGCTTTGTAGACCAGGCTGGCCTCAAACTCACAGTGATCCACCTGTCTCTGCCTCCTGAGTGCTGGGATTAAAGGTGTGCGCCACCACACCTGGCCAATAAATTTCTTTATAGGCATAAACTACTGTATTTTCATCAATAAATAAGTAGACTTAACAGTCGCACGTCTATTAAAGACACTGAATTCATAGCTTGAGACCTTCCAATAGTAAAACTCTGCAGTCGTGTAATTTTGCGGGATAACTCTTCCAGTTGTTTAAAGCAGAAACAACACAATTTCCTTCAGAAAAGGGAAACGTGGGAAAACACTTTTCTGTTCATGTTGTAAGGCCAATAGCACAGAGAGCACACACATTCCTCTCTGGCCTCCGACGATGAGTTTAATAGACATTCTTCTACCCTTCTACTTATCTACTTGTTTTTCATCTGCATATTTCATTTTGTGTTTTAATCCAAGATAGAGAGATGCTGCTGTCACGGTTTGTCCTGAACATGCTCTGAATACTCATGAGGCTTATGAGTCTTTGGAAACTCGAGGTTGTTGAAGTAATGAGGCCCTGTGTGTGTGTGTGTGTAGTGTAGCATTTCAGCCAGCTTTCAAATACACTGGCTCACCCTCCAGAGAAAGGTGAAGCTATTATTGCGTGATGCTTATTAAAATTTCAAGACAATAGTTTTACTTACAGTGACACAGTTTTCTAACGTGGACTCATAAAACGGCAGGTGCAGAAGTGTGGGATCACTCGCTGCTACCCAATTGCATTCCAGCCCTGCTTTATTGGCATCTTCTGAATGCAGAGTTCCAGGCCAGAGTAGCAGCAGAGAGTCTGACAAAGGTGCTCACCCCATGTTGACCTCTCTATCTATGCAGAACTAAATTTAGGAAATATAAAGTGCAAAGGGCAAAATTGAAATTCTATTCCCCAGAGACAACTATAGCCAATATTTTGGTTTGTTATTTTTTATCTATAGTACAAATACATTTGGCTCTATAATTCTTTTTACTCAAAGTAATTCATAACCATTGTTAAACACATTTGATTCCCCCGCCACCAGGTTTTTTTTTGTTTTGTTTTGTTTTTTTTTTATCATACTTCTGTCTTTTGGATTTTATTTGAGCTTGAAATTTCTCCAAGTTTTGAATGAGAAAGAGGGAGTAATGAAAAATATAGTGCTGTATAAATATGCTCAAGACTCAGTATATTCACATATGAAACTGTCAAAGATAATATATCATTATGTAATATAACATATAATTAGATATAAATATTACATATAATACAATAATATATAATTATATATAACATTAAGTAACATTATTTGACAGTTTCATATATACACACACATATATACATATATATGGACTTTCAGTTTATTAAAAAGAAGCAGCTTATAAATATGTAAGCAAAGAGCCGAACACAAAATGATTATTTTTAAAAGATGCCAGGATAACTTAGAAGTAATGCTTAATAGCACGAGATGAACATCCCACCCGGCCTCTCTTGATGGACACTGGATAGACAGGTGAATGGCAACTGTGGACGGAAAGGGGAGCGGTAAACAGAAATAGGGCTTTATTAATAGACATTGTTTTATTTTTATTTATTTATTTTTTATTTTTTTATTTTTTTTGGACATCGTTTTATAGATGGGTTTTTTTGTGTGTTTTTTTGTTTGTTTGTTTTTTGTTTTTTGAGGCAGTGTTTCTGTGTGCAGCTATGACTGTCCTGGATTTGCTTCTGTAGATCAAGCTGGCCTCAAACTCACAGAGCTCTGTCTGCCTCTGCCTCCCAAGTGCTGGGATTAAAGGTGTGAGCCACTAACCTGGCATTAATGGACATCATTTTACATGAAATTTATGATGAAAAATTTACATACAACTTTATTCTAATTTCATGAAAGAAATAAAACAAAAGAAAATGCTATTCCTCAGATAAATGTTTCTTTTGCATTTGTTATCTCTCTTTTAGTGTAGTTAAAAGGCTTACATCAAAGTTGAGGGCCAGGAGATTGAACACACAGTGTTTGACTACAGGCTTGGGAGCCTCATACTCCCTTTTGTAGGCCAGACATAAATAGCTCTTCATTGCATTTGCTTAAGAGAGCACAGGTTGAAAGTCAAGAAGCAAGATTATAGAAAGCAGCACAAGGCCAAAAACAGCAAGAAGGTGCACGCATCTTCTCCACATCTGAAGAGTTCTGTGCACTTCTCTCTGAGCTTGAAGGGAAGTGTCCTAGGTCTCCCCCTTCTTTTTATGGCTTTTAACGCATTTCTTTGCACTTTCAGTAAACTTCTTGCTTTCACATCTCCCCATCGAAACAAAACAACCCAACAGTTCATGACCTAGATGCTTCCATTGTAGGACATTTAGAAAAGGAGTGAAACAAGAGAATGAGAGAGACAGGATGAGAGAGAAAGACAGAGGGGGGAGGGAGGGAGGGAGAGAGAGAGAGAGAGAGAGAGAGAGAGAGAGAGAGAGAGAGAGAGAGAGAGAGAGAGAGAAATTCAGCTAACTGTGGGAACAAGGAGGCCTGTCACTGCTGCAAACTTCTGTCTACAAAGACACACTAAACCACACCTGTTTTGTCTCAGCGTTCTCTCATAACACACAGTGGAAACAATCTTCCTCAGCTGATCAATTAAATTTCCTCATGTAGAATTATCAATTCTTACATAGCCACTGAAGTGCTAGTTCGTCTGTCTCCACCTCTTGTCCTATAGCGTCAAACATTTATTTGTCTTTTACAAGGTCCAGGGTGTCTCGCCCAGCCATGTATCATTTGGCTTCTTTCTCCATGACTGCGAGTACCTGCATTTATGTGCCCACAAAGCCAATGGTATGTAGACAATGCTAATGTCTTCCACTAGCATGGACTACACTAGTTAGGTCTGCTCAAACCATAGCTGCAGGGTGACCTGAGTCTCGTACAACTAGACATAAAGATGTACACAGAGACAGATTTCTAAGTGGCACTGAGAGATAGAGTCTTCAGGGTTTCTCAAACAAAAGTCTTTGAAAGGACTTTGTATTTTAAAAAAATCTTTTATTTTATATGTATCAGTGTTTTGTCTGCATTCATGGATGTGTGTATACCATGTGCATGCCTGATGTCTATGGAAATCAGAAGACAGCAGTGGATCCCACAGAGCTGGACTTCCATACAGATGTGAGCCACTGTGCGGATTCTAGAAACTGAACCTGGGTCCTCTGCAAGAGCAGCAAGTCCTCTTAACTGCGGAGCCACCGCTCTAGCCCCAAGAGTTCACATTTCCGTCTTGGAGCATGTGGTGAGAAGGGTCTTTCTGATTGGTGAGATACCCTGATAACATCTTTCCAACTGCTCTCCTTTAAAGTACTTGATTTCTTTAGCTGTCTAATTTTTAGTTGTGTGTAGGTGTTTCTGTGTGGGATTGTGTGCACATATGTGCAGATGGAGGCAGAAGACAGAGGTGTGGGAGTTCTCGGAGCTGGAGTTAGAGGTGGCTGTGAGCCTCCTGAGGTAGGTACTCTGAATGGACTCAGAGCTTCTGCAAGCACAGTGCATTCTCTCAACTGCTGCACCATTTTGTGAGTCCCCTTTAATGTTACTCATCTTTTCAGGCACTATACCCTCCTTAGGTGAAATTTTCAATGTGCTTCTATTTTGACCAAACTGCGTGTTTCTCAAGTATTTCTTTTTAAAAAAATTAGTTTATTATAATTTATTCAGATTACATCCTGATTGTTATCTCGTCGCTTGTACCTTCCCGTTCCCACCCTCCCTCCCTCTTCTACCCTCTTCCCCTCCCCTAGACCTCTGACAGAAAGGGACCCCCTCCCCTACCATATGACCACAGCCTATCAAGTCTCATCTGGATAGCCTGCTTTCCCTTTGTGTCTCCCCCCATCCCTCCCCATAAAGGGGAAGTGAAAATTTTTCTTTTTTTGTTCCTTGCTCCCAGTTCTCTGAATAATAATGAGAAATGCTTTTCCTGTGTTTTCAGTGTACCAGACACAGCCACAACCCCTAATTCTCAGTGCCAACTTTCTGTGTCAGACAGCTTGTCATCACTGTGACAAAACAACCAAGGTAGACCAAGTTAAAGGGAGAACGATTTATTTTGCCTCCTGGCTTTTTTTCCCGTGGCTGCACCGTGGCACTGGGTTTGTGGCAAGGTGGAACATCATGCTGGGACGTACTTGGTGGAGCAAAGTTCCTCAACTCATGTGATCTAGGGAGCAAAAAGGCTGAGAGGAAAGAACCAGGACCCAATATACCCTTCCAGTCACGTCTCAGCATCCTACTTCCTCTAACTAGGTCCTGCCTGACATTTTCCCAGCTCCCAGTGCATCATTAGCTACAGGTCAAGCCTTCAGCACATGGACTTTTGGAGGGCATTGAAGACTGGAATCTAATATGAGTCTTCTGCTCTTTTTGTCCCACTTGACCCTCCTGTCTCCCCAAATGCCAAGTGAGGATCATCTCATCTTGTGATTTCTCTGCCTTCCAGCACCAACTCTTCTGTGTGGAGAAGGATGACATCACTTGGAATAATAACTTCTGGGTTATTGTAGCTTATGAGAAGCTAAATCAAGAAGAGAGAGACTAGTTATGACTGTGTAAAAAGCAATATAGGCTTCAGGCATTTACATGTCCTTTCTGTACACAGCTAAAACCTTATATGGACATCATTAGGCTACTCTGATTCAGCCGACCATGTACTATGATCAGCTGCCTGTGTGTGTTCTGTTCTGATGATACTCAGCTTAGAATGTTTGTAATAAAAGCACAAACATTGTTATTCAAAAGAGTTAATATTGGGCTTTGCCATTTAATGGAGATCACACCATCTTTCTCTGATATCTATAATCCAGTTCTAAACTCTATACCCCATGCTTACCACAGAACACTATGGTTTTTTAAAGATTTATTTTTATTTATGTGTCTTTCTGTGGATTTCTCACACATGTGCAGGTGTCTGTGGAGGCCAGGGAAGGAGTTGGGTCCCTTGGAGCTGAAATTCCAGATGGTTGTGAGCCTCTCAGCATGGTTACTGGGAACTGAACTCAGGTCCTCTAGAAGACCAACAAGTGTTCTGAACTGCTGAGCCATCTCTCCAGCCCTCCACATTTTCAGTTCTGTACAGCAGTGGAGATCCTTTTATTTTCGGTGTCATTGACCCTTCAGTTTAGGATCTTAAAATTATAACACTAGTTACTCTAGAAATATTCACTCAATCATATACTTTCAGGGATATTTGCAAGGCCCTTGATTTGCATTATATCTAGACAAATCAGAGGTCTAGAGTAAGTTCTGAAATTTTTTATTTCTCCCATGATTTTACACACTTGTGGACATCAATCTCTTTGACAACAGATGAGTAATGAGAATTGATTTTGTCCTGTGCTTACAATGTAGCAGGCAGGCACTATGAGAGTGACTAACTACATAGAAGATGGTGATGATGATGATGATGATGATGTGTGTGTGTGTGTGTGTGTGTGTGTGTGTGCGCGCGCGCGCATGCCCATGTGTGCATGCACACGTAACTATTTTCTTTCAACTTCTGACCTAAGTGTAGCTAGGCAAAAAGAAAGAGAGAGTGGCAGATGAATCTGTGAGTACCCACAACGTGTCAGTCTCTTTATGGAATGTTTGAAGCTCACACAGAATGACAGCAATGCATAGGTGAAGAGAGGGAGGCGGGGCGAATCCATTTAAATGCTCAGCAGCGCTGAAATCATTAGAGCTTGGTTTACTTGGTAGGGTGTGGAGGAATGAGGATTGAAAGATGCCTTTGCTTTCTCCGAACTAACTTGGCAGGAAAAAAATGGTAAGAGTTCTGAGTCATCAATCTCCTCCTAAATCAGCAGTCCCAGCCAGGGCTATCGGGAAAGTGAAGTTTATAACACAATAAACACAACTGAGGCTAGCTCTTCTGCTCTTCCGCAGCACCGAATTTGAACCCCGGTTTTTATCGTCAATGCACATTTAGCCAGCATCACATGATCCACTTTGCCCTGCTGGAGTGGAGCACTGCAGGAGAGGCAGAGAGAAGACTGTACTCGCGCCATCTTCTTGGGCTCCTGGTTTAAACACTGCATAGATAGCTGACCAATAAATCTCTGCCATTCCTCTTATGGGGTGAGTATATTTCCCTTCTTCTAGAAGTGTCTATGAAGGATTACGTAATGGTTTTGGTTTATAACAAACCACGTAGACAGAGAACTTGAGAATCTTTGGGGACTTTCCTGTGCCTGTAAGTTAGGTGTTGCTATTGCTCACCATCTGCCTTCTGTCTATTATCCTAGGCTCCAGAGGAGTAAGAACTGACAGTCCAAAAGGCCACTTGCTTTAGAAGTAAGTGTCATTAAGAAACAAACAAGGCTACAGGAACACAGATTCTGCTACTGTTACTTATAAACCTTTGGAATTTTGAAGAAAATGGTCAAAGCGATAATCCATCTTTTATTATGGGCCACAGAAGTGGGAATGGAAATAAAATCTCTCAGAAATACATCTTACTAAAAAATGGCCACTCATGAAGTTAGCCACTGTCACAGGCACATTTTTATTTAGAGTATCTGAGCACTTGAGTAGAAGTGGGGACAAACAGGCTCAGTGGGACAAGGAATTTACAACTCACATTCCCAGAATTGATAAGGTCTTGCAGCCAGGCGCCTGCAGCTGGAGAGCTCTAGCGCATGTCAACAGGGGCGTTAATCATTTTCTTACCACACAACCTTCTTCACAAGTTCCTGCTAAAAGTGAAATCACTTCCTCTGGTCTAAGTGAAGCTAAATGCTTTTTATTCGGTGAACATCACGTTTCTCCCTGGTAGAGTAAGCACCTGGGAAATAAGTTGGGCAATTCTCTTTACAGCAACACTTTCCACTATTCCCACCAGCCGAGGTTTATCTGATGGTGTGGTGGAGATAATCTGAAGGACAAAATTCAATGTCTGAAGACTGAGTCGAGTGTATACTGGCTGTGGTAATGAGGGTAAGTCAACCAACATTCTCTTTGCTTCTACTAACGTTCTTTTCTTTTCTTTTTTTTTTAATAATGTGAGATATCATACATCACAAAATGCTCAGGGCATGTGATGGTGACCTCCTGTCACAAGGACAACTGCATTTAGGTGGTTAGTTGTGTTTAGGCAAACCTAGATCTGAATAAAGAAATCAAGCTGCACAGGGAGACATGGGTGGCAAACCACATGGCTTCAATTTCTTAGAAAAACAAACTTTTATTGTTATTGATGAAACAATGTTCTTAGTTAACTAACCTATTAGGAGATGGTCTTCTATGCTATTGTGATATTTGACCACTCGGTAAATAGACTGGGGATAATTTTATGTGAAGGAAAAGACATACATACATTGTTTTGTTTGTTATAAGCAGCAGGATGGAAGTTGTATGGATTCTCCAGTGTCAGATGTCAAGTGGCCAATTATTCCCGTCCAAGTAGATGGGAATGGTTGTGCATTCCTATTCAGCAAGGCAATATTTTTGTCTCTAAATCTACTTGAAAATGTCTCGGCCAGCTGGGCACAGTGGTGCACCCCTGTAATTCCAGCATTTGAGGAGGCAGAGGCAAGAAGATCGCTGTGAGTTTGAGGCCAGCGTGGTCTACAAAGAGAGTCCTGGACAGCCAAGGTTATACAGAGAAACCCTGTCTCAACAAACCAAACCAAACCAAACCAAACAAAAACAAAAACAAAGAAAAAAATAGAAAGGGGGGGGGAGAGAGAGAGAAAGAGACAGAGAGACAGACAGAGAAAGAGAGAGAGAGAGAGAGAGAGAGAGAGAGAGAGAGAGAGAGAGAGAGAGTCTGTCATGCTGAATAATATTTCAGTTTCTTCCTGAAAAATGAAATTATATTTGTACATATAGAAGCAGGTCTTTGATTAAAGAAGCAAAGACTCTGCTTGCCCTTGGCGGGAATGTATCGTTCAGTAGTTTTGTTGCTGGTGCTCTTCCTTCAAACACTTTCATTCTTCCTAATGACAGTGTGAAGCACACCAGTTGGCACAGCAGGCATGATGCATGCATACTTAGTGAGTGAGTGGAACTCATCTCTAGAGCAGGGCCTCTCTAGTTGTGGCTGGTTCTGTTTGGCTCTGAGGAAAACAGAAGTAGGTTATATTGGTTTGAGATAATTTTTGTGACCAGTGACAGGACACTGTGACTAAAATAATCAGAATTAAAAGACATAACATAGCATAATATATAATATAATTATAATATATATGAAAACAGAAAACAGGAAGGAGATTATTTGGGAGAGGAAGAAACATGAGGGAAGAACAGAAAGAAAAAATGAACAAAGTATGTTTGTATATGCATATACATATATATGATATATATGTGTATGAAAGTGTCATGAAGAAATCCATTGTGTTGTACTTGCAAGACTAAATTAGGGCTAGTAGACAGTTCGGTAGGAAAAGGTGTTTGCTGCTAAGCCTATTGATCTGAATCCGATCCCCAGGATCCACATAGAGGAAGGAGAGAGCTGACTTCTGTAAGTCGTCCTCTGACCTCTACATGTGTGCCATGGTGTGCTGGCATGTGTGCGTGTAAGTACATGTATGAGATACATCTAACACACGCACAAATAAATAAATATTTTAATTTCCCCAAATAATTTTAAATGTAAATAAAATAAAATTGGCAGATGATATATTAAAGACGCTCCTGGTATGAGAAATAGCTAGACTGTATGGCTCAAGACACCTCTCTCTACCTTCCTGTTTCCTTTCTCCCTCCCTCTCTCTTTACCTCCTTTCTCCCTCCTCCCTTGTTTTGTTATTGGGTTAATTTTTTCCTGAGGTTGCAAAATAGCTGCTAGACTCTCCAGGAGCTATAATATGTTCTTTCAGTTCCACATGCAGCAGGAAAAAGCTAATCTTTGCCTGAGCAGTTCTAGAAGCAAAATCACGACACCCACTCAGGTTGGGGAGATCCACTCAATAGTAACCCTAGCCAAGACAGTCAAAGGATGGGTTTGGTAGCCTTGCTGGCAAGGACAGAGCCACAGGCAGATCCAGTGACTGCGTGAGGGAGTCCTCAAGTGGAAATAAGGGCGGTGCTGCATCCAGGTCAGATAGATGCTTCACAACCACATGGCCAGTGTCGAACACAAAGAAAGATGATTTCAATGCCCTTCTCACTCTCCATCTGTGAAATATTCATCCAATTCCAGTTCTAAGAAGAGGTGCCACAGTCACAAGTAGTATCTGTTGGGAAGAGGTGGAGGAAGAGGAGGAAGAGGAAGAAGAGGAGGAGGAGGAGGAGGGTAGGAAGATGTAAGGAGAGAGCATGCTGAATTGGTTGGGACCAAGAGTGCTGGTTAAGAGCAGTGGCTTTCAAATGTTCCAGGGTTACTTTTTATTCCCAGACAACTTTGGAAACCAACCACAGAAGAGTCCTTAATGTTGGGGTGCAAATAGCAGCACCTTTAGACACCAAGGAAGTTATGGTAGAGCCAACTTTGAGAACCAATGTCAAAAAGGTATTCTAAGGGATTATTAAGTTTTTAAGACCTCAAACTGCTTAAGATAAAGTAGATTCTCAGCAAATACTTCTCTGCTGACTTGTTTTCGAGGGAGGGAAGGATAAAGGCAGGCAACGACATGCATTTGCCGCTGGCTGTCCCATTCTAGCTCATGATCAGCTATTCCAGCAATTCCACCTTCATTTTTCCAGTCAGGATTAAAAAGCCTCCTGGTGACACACACTTTTAATCCCAGCTCTCCAGAGACAGAGGCAGAGGCAGAGGCAGGTGGATCTCTGAGTTCTAGGCTGGCCTGTTCTACAGAATGAGTTCTAGGACAACCAGGGCTACACAGAGAAACCCTGTCTTGAAAAACAAAGCAAAGAAACAAAGTCAAAAGCCTCCATTCACAGAAAAGAACAAGGGGGTCAGAATACCAGAGTAAAACCAGGATCTGCTCGAAAACGCTAAGTAAGGCAGAGTCACCAGGGTCTACATTTCTCTCGTTCCCAGTACAAATTTAAACTGTAAGAGTTTAAAGGTGAATGCTGTTGGTTGCTGTAGCAACAAAATTTCCTTGACTAGAGAACAGAATATGAGTCAGCCATCGGGGCAGGCCTGAAGGCTGACAGAGGGAACACTGTCCAGGGCATGGGTGGATTACTAGAGCCCAAGGGCCTTGCCCTACCTCCTTCTTGCTTCTATGGGCACAGCCACCTTCCATTACCCCAACCCTGTCCACAGGTACCTTGTATTGTGACGGGAAAGCATACGGCAGGCAATAGATGATTTACTTTTTATGCCGACTAAACTTTTTGCTATCTAGCAATTCACAGGACTAGTTTGCAAGCGATGGGAAGAGCTGACATTTTTGCATTTTCCTTCCTTTTGAGGGAGGGCATTTCTTTTTCTCATATCTCCAACTCAAGACTGATGACAACGATCGTGGTTATGCATGTGACATTCTCCCAAATGTCCATACATTCACTTAAGCAGTAAACGTTTATGGATCACCTATAATATACTTGCCATTAAGAGCTTAGAGTATATTGAGAAGACAAAGGAAAACAGGATGAAGCTAGTAAACTTTACAGTAAAAGATAACATGCTACAATACAACTTTCTCTGTCTCCAGGTGATAGGAGGGCATATTCTGCTTTTGTCCTCACTGTGGTTAGGCAGAAGGAGTCTTATCAAATCTTTGGTGAACCATTAATTAAACAAATGAATGCATTAGGGGGTGAGCAAAGGAAGCCAGAGGATGAATATAATGTGGGTTGTGATGCAGTGAAGTCAAGCCTGTAGCTGCAGAGGTGGAAGGAAAAAGAGGAGGAAGGTTGGAAATGAGGAGGCCAGCACAGAGGAACCAGTTCTCCTGAGAAATCCACGGACCAACTCAGGACAGGGTGCATCACTTTGTGGCCCAAGATGTCAGCAATGCTATGTGCGCATGTGGATGTGATATCTAGCCTTGAAAATCTATTAAGTTCCTGAGTCAAAAGCTCCCAGGAGCTTCCTGTTGTCTATGGGATAAAATCAAAATTTCTCGGGAGGTCCTCCAAGGTGTCTGAGGTTTCCTTTCTGCTGGTCCATCTGACTTCCCTGCTTAGATGCTACTTCCTGGGTTTTTGCTTTGGGATTATGCAGTATTCCTCCAGAGCCTTTCCTTCTTGGCATGCCAACTCCTAAATAAGGTCAACCCAGCCATAGACTTCTCGGCAGACCTCTCCCATCTCACTGACATTCTTTTTGCAATTTTTGGATTAGTTGTACCTGTCCTCTTCTTCGTACTTTTGGAATCAGTGCTGTTCAGATTATTTGAACGATCTCATTGGTTAATGTTTGTACCCATCATTATAAGTTCCAGGAAACAGATCTCAATGACTTTTCCTTCACATCTATACTTTTCTGTTGCTATGATAGAACACCATGACCATGGCAACTTATCCAAAGCTTTACTTTTGCTTACGGTTCCAGAGGGAGAGTCTAATGGTAGAGAGGCGTGGCAGTAGGCAGCTAGAGTGGAAAGTTGAGAGACTACATCTTTAACTGTAAATACAAAGCAGAGAACTAACAGGAAGTGGTGGAGGGCTAGCCTACTCCCAGTGGTGTACTTCCTCTAGCAAGGTTTCTATCTCCTAAAGATCCAGAAGCATCCGGAACAGTGCCATCAACTGCGGACCAAGTATTCAAATAACTGAGACTATGGGGGATATTTCTCATTCAAACCACCACAATATCCTAATATTTGAGTGGACACATAAGTCCTTGTTGAATAAATAAACAAATGAGTCAGATGAATAAGTTAAAAAGTTGAAAAGAAACTCTGCTGAAAGAAGTCAGAGAACAGGCAGTAGTTAGGACTTCAAGGTTAGAGGTATTCTCAGGCAGCTCTGGTTTTTGTTTTTTGTTTGTTTGTTTTAATTAGTCCAGAAAAGGGCATCAGATCACATTATAGATGGTTGTGAGCTACCATGTGGTTGCTGGGAATTGAACTCAGGACTTCTGGAAGAGCAGTCAGTGCTCTTAACCTCTGAGCCATCTCTCCAGTCCAAGCTGCTTGCGTTTTAAGAGGAATATTCAAATGTATCTTTGACGTTTTTGTGGGCTTGTTTTTGAGATGGGGGGGGGGGGGTCACTGTATAGCCTAGGTGGGTCACAATCTTGAGATCTTTCTGTCTCAGCTGGAATTACAGGCCTTTGTGTCAGTTTGTGCTCCATTATCATAACAAAAAACCCAAAGCAATTGACTTAAAAAAGAGAAGGTTTGTTTTGACTCACAGTCCAGAAGGTTCTAGGCCATGATCAGTTAACCCCATGCTTTGGACCTCTGAAGAAACAGCACACGATTACAAGAACAAATGGTGATCAAAGCCTGCTCACTTCATACCAAGAGGCAAAGGAGAAGAAAACAACAGCCTGGGGTTCCACTGTCCCTTCACAGGGATGTCTCCAATGACCTCAGTTTGTCTCATCAGGTCCCACCTGTTAAGGGCTCGGTTACCTCCCAACCCAAGTATTCCACCCAGAGACCAAGCACGAAGACCTTAGGGAAGCACCCAAATTAGGATTTGTATTCATAGCTTTGAGGAATATATTTCAAGGACTATAAATAAAGTTATGTTTTGTTTCTTCCCTTTTTCTTTATTTTTACTAAGTAGTCAGGATTTCAAAAATTTATACATGTTATTGTTTTATAAATTTGTTGTTTCTGATTGATAAATCATACAAATGCTTTATTTCCATCTGTTAGTGGAATCAATATTCTTTCTGATTCCTTGAACTACAAGGTACAATGAACATCCCCCTACTGTTCTGCATCAGCGTTTACTGGAATATTTATTTAAGAATGTCTTGCTGGATCTCAGGGTGTAGGCATGCATTTAATCTAAGAAGTGTGGTGTTCTTCTGTTTTCTTTTGCTAAATGTTAGCTGTTTATGAACCCCAGCACTCATCCAATATCCAGAGTTGTGCGTAAAGTGTAATGGAGAAACTTAGCCCTGCCAGCTTTCTAGTTTTGCTTGTCAGAAGTAAAGTTAATATTCCATTGTTTCTTACTAGTCATTACTATTTACTAATAAATTCTGAAATCTAGACATTTTAGTATCTTCTATCATTGCTCTTTTGTGCATTTTTTTCATTTTTCTAATGGATGTTTGACTTTTCTTTTTATTCTTACATGCTTATAATGAACTCAATGGATGTAATCCTGGATTAGTTTGTGTCAAGTTCTTTACACTGTGGAAAGCAAGGACATTTAATTGTTAGCTTGGTTGGTGAAGGCATAACGTGGCTCCCAGACATAGAAAGCACACTGTTTCTCTCCAAGGAGCTTCTTACTGCTAACATTAGGCTCCTCTTTCTTCCGTATGCCAGGGGAGTGATGTATTTCTGTTTCCTTATTTTAAATCTATGTGTGAATGTGTGATGTTTCTCTGTATTTCTGTTTTGTTTTGTTTTTTTAAAATCTTCTCTGTATGTGCTATGTTGTGTTGTGTATATCTTTGTGTGTGTGAGGCAGGCACATGCCTTCACTGCTGAACTATTGGCTACTGAGAGATTCTGGAAGAGGTGAAGTCATTGTCTTTAGTTGTTACCCACTGGTGAGCCTATGAAGTTCCAATCGATAACCCAAACCCATGATAACTCAGAAAAACAAAAAATACAGGAAAGAAAGGGCTTTGGGGGGGGGTGCTGGAGAGGGGAAAAGGGGATTGATGAAGGTGGGAAGGAGATAAGAGAAGGTAGGAGGTGAGAGTAATCAGAATGCATTATATACATGTATGATATTGCCAAAGGGAAAAAAATCTAACTTTAAAATGTGACTTTTGTGTACATAGGCTAGTCCATATAAACTGTTTACACCAGTTTTTAATGACAAATAACTAATAAAATGGGAAGATTCAACTTGTGGTGGGGCAGGAGGAGATACAAAAGATCATTTTTACAAAAATGGGTAAAATTAAGTATAGAATCTAGGGATATTTATTTAGCTGAAAAAAAAAAAATCATAAAGAAATGAAAGGAGTCCAGTGTTTTGGCTCATACCTTTAATCACAGTACTCAGGGGGCAGATGCAGGTGAACTCAGAATTCCTGAGTTCAAGGCCGGCCTGGTCTACATAGTGAGTTCTAGGACAGCCAGAGAGACATTGAGAGACCCTGTCTTAAAACCAAACCAACCAACCAAAACAAAACAAAACACAGCAAACAAGCAAGCAAGCAAACAGACAAATAAACAAAAGCAAGGGCATCATAAAAGCCAGGGTCACAGACGGAAACAACTGCTAGTGTAGTAGTGAGGCCAGGTTGTGGTCGCTTGGACTGGGGGGTGGCCCCATGGTTGGAACGTGACATTCTGAGAAGCTGATGGTTATCTGCAGGGTCTTGTTTGTCACCAGGATGTAGTTATAAGCATGTGCACCTGGTAACACTTCTCCAGGGTGATTGCTTTCTGCATCTCTGTTTATTTTATAATAAAAGGCAAAGCAACACTTCTTTTTTTTTTTTTTTTTTTTTCCGAGACAGGGTTACTCTGTGTAGCCTTGGCCGTCCTGGACTCACTTTGTAGACCAGGTTGGCCTCGAACTCACAGCGATCCACCTGCCTCCGCCTCCCGAGTGCTGGGATTAAAGGCGTATGCCACCACGCCCGGCTCAAAGCAACACTTCTGAAGATGCAAAAATTCCAGAAAATATGAGTAAAATTGTCTTATTCTAACATGGGTGGATACACAACTTCTACTCTTTGCTTATTTCATCGAATATTTTCTAATTTTTTTCTGTGTCAGCATCAGTCTAATTGAATAAAAACTAGGATGTTGCTAGTTCTACCCTTTCATCTGTAAGCATCAGCTTCATGAGCAGGTACCTGGTCTGAGAGCATATTCTACTTAGTCTGAATGTCTTAGTGCACGGAATTTTGCTCACTGATTTTGAAGGGATATGCCCTTCATAATGTGTAAATTATATTCCTCCATCCATTTTCAATGTAAGCAAATGTACTTACCTTTTGCATTTGGGGGAAAGGTGAATTCTGGAGTTAGAATTCCTCAACATTCCTCTCAATGAACTCTTGGATATATATTTTTATGGCAAATGTTGACACAACACACTGGTGACTAACCTTTGTGCTTTTTCGTTGATAACAGCCTGCTCATGGTAATAACTGGGATTAAGGAGGCTTCTACGGCTTTTAAACTATAGTCCTGGGCTAGTAAATGTTTTTCTAGGCACTAAATTATATTATGTTTCTTAAATATTTTTTTGTTTTGTTTTAAACTTTGTGTCTTAACTGTCTCTTTTTTTTTTTTTTTTTTTTAATATTTCTGACTTTCAGGCACTCTAGCCTTCTATGGAGTTTGAAGTATTTGGTACCCTGAGTTTGAAGGAAAGAGACACAAACACACAGAACGTGGAGAGGGTCAGTGTATTGCTGTGTATGACATGGCTAGTTAGCAGTAATATATATATTTTTGTGCTTGTGTCGCTGTGTAGAGGAGATGTAACTGTGTTAAAGTGGCAGGCTCATGATCTAATGAAATACAGTAAGTGTGAAATGCACTGCATGCTAAGCAGTGTGGCATGGAGACCATGCAGGATTAGAGTGGGGATTATGTGAAAAGGCAGAAGTAAAAGTGGTTGGAAAGCCATGTGATTCTGGATATAAGGCAACAAAGTTGCAGAAAGTTCTGGAGCTGTTTCCCTTTTCCTTTTGAAATAATTATAGACTCACAGAAACTAGCAAAAATCATACAAAGAGAGGTCCCAAGAATCTTCCTTGCCAGTTTCTTATAACTATACACCAATACCAAACAGAGCAAATCAAAGGTTAGACCACTTATAGACCTTTCCCAGTTGTTCCTAGCATTGAAGCAGCAGTCCAGTGTGGAGCCCAGTTGTCATCAAAGAGTTCAAAGAGGAGGAATGAGACAAACACTCATTTATCTCATTGGATAAGCAGGCCCTGTCTGAGAAGAACTGTTTTCTTTCTGGGGCCTCAACATGCAAGCATTCCACATAATCCTATGTAAATTGACCCTCACACTGGGTTTGGTGGTGCTTGCCTTTAATCCCAGCATTTAGGAGACATATGGGATAATTTGTTGCCTCCGGTCCCAAACTTCTCACTAATATTATTTCTGCTCTCTTATTTCGGTATTCTAAACTCTTCCTAGAAAACAGTTAGCACCCCCTCCCCGCCCGCCCATAAAAATAAAAATAAAAAATAAAAAAACAAAAAAAGTTGGTGCGCTTCTTGGTTTTTGTCAACTTGACACAAACTAGTTTAAGCTGGGAAGAAGGAGTCTGAGTTAAAAAACTGTCTCCATCAGGTTGGCCTGTAGGAAGTCTGTGAGGCATGTTCTTGAATAATGATTGATGTAGGAGGGTCCCTCCCACTGTGGGCAGCATCATCCTTGGCAGTCATCCTGGGTGGTATAAGAAAGCAAACTGAGTAAGCAATGGGTAGCCAACCAGTAAGCAGTGTTCTGCTCCAAGTTTCTGCTTGAACTCCTGCCCGGAGGGATTTCCTCAGTGATGGACTATGCTGGGAAAGCCAGACATACTGTTTTCACCCCAGGGTGTTTTTGGTCATGCTCCGAAAAGCCAGTCATACTGTTTTCTCCCCAGGGTGTTTTTTTGTAAATAAGTCATATGAAACCAGGAACAGATTTTCTTACTTTTTTAGATTGGCACCCAGGCTCTAAGTTTCTTGCTCTAGTTCCAGACCTATGCAGATAGTAATGCAATTAATTCTTTTTTTTTTTTTTTTTTCTTTTCGAGACAAAGTTTTCTTTCTGTAGCATTGACTGTCCTCGACTTGCTTTGTAGACCAGGATGGCCTTGAACTCACAGAGATCTGTCTGACTCTGCTGCCCCGAGTGCTGGAATTACAGGCCTGGCTGCAACTAATTCTTGCTTATAGCAGTATTTGTACTTTCTGGACATGATGGTAGGATGTGGTTGGCAAAGAGGCAGACATTTTGCAAGTTAAGGGAAGATGCACTTTATCTGGGGACTCTGCTATGTTAGATAGAGTTGCCAGTAGCTCATTCTTCCTCCCACCATCTTGTCCTTCTCATCCTTTCTCTTTCCTACACCCTTTGGATTTGCTCCTGCCTACAGTTACAGTGTATGGCTTTTATAAGTTGTGCCAAAGGAGGTGCAGTTGTTCAGAGCTTTCTCTATACTGACTTTGGCAGTGGAGATGGTTGTACAGCCCCGAGCCCCTTTGAGGTGGAGGTGAGGAGGCTTCTGGATCTAGAACTTACCTACCACACACTTACACATACCTGAGAGGCTTCTGAGTGCTGTGCACACTCACGATTTAGAACTTAACCAAAGAGTAGTATCTATGTGGAGAAAGAGCTCTTACTATATTTGCTTGGGATGTAAAGCCACCAGGCAACACCTTTTCCTGCCAGTCCCCAGTGGGCGTCACTCCCCAGACTGCTGACAGACATTCAGCTCTCCTCGTATGGAAGCCGAACTTGGTGTCATCAAATGCTCAGGCTCCTTGATGGAGAGAGAATGAAGAGCAAGTGTCCTCCCGAAATGACTTTGCTTCCCTGGCTGGCTCTGACCTTGAAATCAGTCCTATGAGCATGAAAACTAGTTTTTGCTTTTCCCGCTGGTGTCTCATACAGCACCGGCTGAGCTTCCTAGTCCTGTCTGTGCTGGCCTGGGTGGGACGGCAAGGCTCTGCGAACCTGCATGCCACGCAGTTTTGATAGTGTTCAGCCCAGAGTGTTTCGCCACCTGTGTCTGGACAGGGACTGGCTTTGTTTGCAGTGACAGTCTCCTTTTGTTGTCTTTATTTTTATTGTGCTTCTTCACCTTTGGCAAATGTGTTAGGGACAGCTGATAGCAACACCCATGCAGTGTCTTCCATTTCTCTCTGCAGACACTCATGCTGGTGTCAGCATCGCCATGCCACACTAAAATGGGTCGGCTCGATGTTTTTTAGAGCTTTGCGCTTTTTAAGGAAAACCTCCTAGTCCTATAAACTGTGACTTAGTGTGACTCAGATATGAAGAATCGCCTTAAACCCACTCACTCACACATTACAAGGTTATTCACTGGGTAACAGCAGTATTTTGTGGGGCTCCAGAAACTTCGGAAAGTGGGACTTTCTGGGTGAACTAGGTCACTCAGGATGGGTTCTTGGGGCAGATGCTATTCCTGGCCCCTTTCCTTCATGCTCTTTTTGCTTCCTGTCTGGATGAGATGAGAACTTCCTTTACCACATATGATGATGTTCTATCTGACTATATGGGACCAAGTGACCATGGATTGAACGTTCTGCCACCATGAGTTGGAATAAATCTTTGCTTCTTTAAGCTATTTTTTTCTTGGGCCTTTAGTCACAACAATGAAAGTGAAGACACTGCATAAGTTGTACTTATTTTCAAATATCGCTTAAGGTAGGAGAGGATGATTTTAAGGCAGTGTGGTCATGTTAAAGACTAAGGATGGCTAGGGAGAAGCAATGTGTACAACTCTTGGCTTAGCGTGTTTGGGACCCTGGATTCAGCGTGATTAGGAAAGCTGTAAATGCGGAGTGAAGAAAGAAGTGCCTGTCTTTATGGAGCTTAAAACGAGTCAAAACAAAACTGGTTGGAAGCTTTTAAATGAATATCCTGTTTGCCATTGTACCAAGGGAGGTCTGGCGTATTTAGAGACATGAAAGCAATTAGAAGAATCTCCCGGCTGAGGGCTTACAGGGAGGGTTGTGGGTGGCCCGTGAGGGAAAGTGGCTGCACAGACAGACACTCTTAAGGGCAAAGGAGGGTGTAAATAGCGTTCACACTTGTGCAACAGCCATTTGACTGGTAGAGAAGAGTGTCAATCTGCTTGGGCACCATATCTGGCAGCCTTGATGGTGTACATGGTTATGTTGCCTTGCATTTGTGGAGGCTATGAGTTTGAAATCAAGTGTCTATGAGGTTGCTACCTGTGCAGGTGGTGAGGGGCCATCTGCTCCAGCTGCTTTCTCCATGGGTTCCCTGTCATATTTTCCTGTGTCCAAATTTTTCCTTTTTCTTTTGGTATGTATTCTAACACAAAGTCTAACATTCTAATTTACATATAATATATATGTTATTACAATGTAATTAGTAGTTTAGTTAGACTACTTGCCTAACATGTGCAAGGCCCCTGGTCTAATCCTTAGCACTGAAAAGAAAAAGAAGAATCATTTTTTCTACTTTTAAAAGTAAAAAAGTGTGTGTGTGTGTGTGTGTGTGTGTGTGCGCGCGCGTACATATGGATATGGTGGACAGAGGTTGATGCTCAATGTCTTCCTTATTTGTTCTTCATCATCTGTGTTGCAGCAGGGTTTCTCATTTTTTTTAATTTTTTTTTTTTTATTAATTTATTCTTGTTACATCTCAATGTTTATCCCATCCCTTGTATCCTCCCATTCCTCCCCCCCCCCCCATTTTCCCATTATTCCCCTCCCCTATGACTGTTCCTGAGGGGGATCACCTCCCCCTATATATTCTCATAGGGTATCAAGTCTCTTCTTGGCTACCTGCTGTCCTTCCTCTGAGTGCCACCAGGTCTCCCCCTCCAGGGGACATGGTCAAATGTGAGGCACCATAGTACGTGAGAAAGTCACATCACACTCTCCACTCAACTGTGGAGAATGTTCTGCCCATTGGCTAGATCTGGGAAGGGGTTTAAAGTTTACCGCCTGTATTGTCCTTGGCTGGTGCCTTAGTTTGAGCGGGACCCCTGGGCCCAAATCTGCCTATCATATTGTTCTACTTGTAGATTTCTAGGACCCTCTGGATCCTTTTATTTTGCTATTCTCCCATGCGTCTCTCATTTAGAGTCCCAATAGGATGCCCTCCCCTCTGTCCCAGTTTCCTGGTAAGTGAAGGCTTTCGTGGGACATGCCCCTTGGGCTAGTATGCAGATATAAGTGAGTATATACCATTTGATTCTTTCTGCTTCTGGGTTAACTCACTCATTATGATCATTTGAATGCAGAGCTTGCTGCTTTGGCTAGTCTAGGTGGCAGCCATTTTCCTCTAGAGAATCCTTATTTTAACACTGGAGGGATTGCAAATGAGCTGCCATGACTCCCTAGCATTTACGCGGGTGTTGAGGACTTGAACTCCCGTCCTTGTACTTGAGACAATACTTCTCCCTCAGCTTTCCAAGTGTTGGGGTTATGGGTGTGTGCCACCACGCCTGGCTTTGGTGGATTTTGGAAGTATGGAGTCCTGGGATTAGAATTGTGATGAAAAGGGATATGGCTTGTATCCAGACTGCTAGAGTCCCTCATCCCAATTAGCAATATTTTAAACACACACACACACACACACACACACACACACACACACACACACACACACTCAGAGCCTGGTGATGGTGGCCAATGCCTTTAGTCCTAGCACTCAGGAGGCAGAAGCAGGTAGATCTCTGAGAGATCAAGGCCAGCCTGGTCCACAGAGTAAGTTACAGGACACCCAAGGCTACATAGAGCAACAGATCTTCAAAAACAAACAAACAAACAAACAAACAACAACAACAACAAACCCAAAAAGAACATTCTACTTTCTGCTTGTGTGGCAGGAGAAGTCATCTGCCTTCATGGCAAATAGACATCCCTGGAGCACACCAGATAAGCATTATTCAGGAAGTGAAAAAAATTACAGTGCTTCCTATGCTACAGGAATTTGGGTTTGCAACAGTTTAAGAGACTGAATGGATGGAATTAAGCTCCACTTGCAATTTGTGCATAAATGTCATTTTAGTCGAGGTTTGTGTTGCTGTAATGAAACACCAATGAGGAAAAGCAATTCAGCGGAAAGGATTTACTTCACTCACACTTCCACATAACAGCTCATCCATCATTGAAAGCAGCTGGGGTAACTGGGTGTGGTGGTGCATGCCTGCAATCCCAGCACTCGGGGAGGCAGAGACAAGTGGATCTCTGTGAGTTCGAGGCCAGCCTGGTCTACAAAATGAGTCCAGGACAGCCAAAGCTACACAGAGAAACCCTGTCTTGAAAAACCAAATGAACCAAACCAAACCAAACAAAAATGAACACCATCCTCCAAATTAAAAAAAGAAAAAAAAAAGCAGATGGAGTAAGAACTCAAACAGGGCAGGAACCTGGAGCAGGGGCTGACGCAGAGGCTGTGGAAGAGAGCTACTTATGGCTTCCTTCTCATGGCCTGCCTGCTCAGCATGCTTTTTTAAATTGAAAATATTTTTTTCATACAATATATCTTGATCATGGTTTCCTCTCAGACTCCCTTCCCCCATACCTGACTCATCAACTTCACATCTTTCTTTAGAAAACAAATAGGAAAAAAAAAATCAGTATGAAACAAAGCAAACAGATAGAAAAAAAAAAAAAAGAAAAGAAAAAACCTGAAGACACATACATACACATCATACACACATAGACACAGGCACACAGACACAAACACACACACACACACACAAAATCATAGTAGACAACCAAAAGACATGTAAGGTAGAAAAGCGCACCTAACGAAGAGCTATGAGACAAAACATCAAAGCTACCATGAGTTTGTTTTGTGTTGTCCATCTACTGCTGGGCGTGGAGTCTGCCTTAATGGTGGTTTCTGTACCTAGTGAGACTCTAGTGGAGGAGACTACGTTTTCCTTTGTGAGTGGCTATCATCTGGGGAGAGCTTTTGGATGAGGAATGGGATATCATGTGCAGTCTCCTTCTCAGTATTGGGGCCCCATCTGTCAGCCAGCTTTCTCATAGCACCAAGAACTAGCAACCCAGCGCGTCCCTACCCACAATGCTCAGGGCCCTCCTCCCTTATCTACACTAATTAAGACAATGCTCTTATAGGCTTGCCTGCCCACAGCATGATCTCATGAAGGCCATTTTCTCAACTGAGGCTTCCCTCTCTTGGATGACTTTAGCTTGTGACAAACTGACAGAATTAGCAGGACAAATGTCTGAAAACAGAAACAGCTACCCAGAAAAGGCTGAATTCTGTCTTTTAATATTAACTTTTCTCCAACTTTTTTTTTTTTCAAGACAGGGTTTCTCTGTGTAACAGTTCTGGCTGTCCTGGACTCTGTAGACCAGGCTGGCCTCAAGCTCACAGAGATCTGCCTGCCTCTACCTACCAAGTGCTGGGATTAAAGGCATGCGCCACCACTGCCCGAAAGTGGGAGTGAGTGACTTTTTCCTTTTTTTTTTTTTAAATTTAATTTAATTTAATTTAATTTTTTAAATATTTTATTTAATTTTAATTTATGTGCATTGGTGTGAAGGTGTCAGATCTTGGAGTTACAGACAGTTATGAGCTACCATGTGGGTGCTGGGAATTGAACCTGGGCCATTTGGAGGAGCAGGCAGTGCTCTTAACCACTGAGCCATCTCTCCAGCCCCCGTTTTTTAAATTTTAATTAAAAATTTTTTTTTTACTTTCTCCAACTTTCAAAAAGCATATTTTGAGCCTAGGTTTTGCTCTGTAGCCTAACCTGGCCTTGAACATGCAGCAAGTAGCACATCTGAGACTGAGTGCCTTAATAGCCTATACTTTTATATTTTCCCCAATTGTACAATTGCTTATTAAATTTGTAACTAGGCCTGTCGCAGCCTTTCAGGATGATGCTGTGCTTCTGAAAGGAAAAGAGTGGTGGCTCAAAGTGAAAACCACAAGCCAGGCGTGATAGTGAGCTACAACGAACTGGGCAAGAAGATTTCCATACATGGTGCTTTTTCTTCCTGGTGCAAAGGAAAAGTCATTGATTTTTTTCTTTCCCTTTAGTTTGTCCTAAAAGAATGGGGGTGGTGGTGGTGGTGGTGGTGGTGGTATTACTACTTTGGAAAATCTCCTAACAGTCCATCCTTCCATGTAAAGGAAATGAAACCAAAACCAAATTCAGATTCAAGCCTTCAACCTTTTTCCTTCAGAACCAAATATGTATACTAGAAGTTACCCCTTGACGGGTCTTGATATTTGGGGCTCATTAAGAAAAGAAAGCATCCCTGGGGCACCATCCTTCTCAGTTAAAAACAAATCAGCTGTTCACCTCCATTCTAAACTCATTAGCTTAAGCTTTAATGTAGAAGCCCCACCTTAAGACCTGTAAGATCAGATATTAACTCTCCATGTGCACGTGCCCGTTAGAAGGCTTGACACTTTGAAAGCTCGCGGTAAAAGGAGAGATCAGACAAAAGAAAAGAAAGCCTAAGACTGGAAAGAGGAAGAAAGAGGGGGTGGGGGCGTGGCCAACAGGGAGAAAATGAAGCCCTTTAAGTTGTTGGGGCTTGTGGATGGTGCCCAGGCGTGCTTTCAGTTTTGATTGTTCACTGTCATATAAACTTGAGCTCTTTGAAGGCTGAGCAATATCTATTCACCTTTGACTTTCTGGCATGCAGCATTGTCTGACAGACAGTCTTTGTTTCATGGACTGTTTGTTGGTTTGACTCAGCCCGCTCTAGTAATGAACATTCTGAAACTTAAGCTTCATAGCTAGAGATGCATCTATGGCCAGAATGCTTTTTTATTTGTTTATATGGTTTTTGTTGTTGCTGTTGCTGTTGCTGTTGCTGTTGTTGTTGTTGTTGTCTCTAGACAGGCTTTCTCTGGGTAGCTTTGGATGTCCTGGACTTACTTTGTAGACTAGGCTGGCCTTGAACTCACAGAGGTCTGCCTGCCTCTGCCTCCCTGAGTGCTGGGATTATAGGTGTGTGCCACTGCACCTGGCTGACCAAGACAATCTCTTCAACTAAACGAGGGACCTGGGAAAGAGACTCTTGGGTTCTGTCTTAGAAATCCTGGGGGAGGGTCAGAGGATCTGCCCTGTGAAGCCCAGCATTGAGCACAGGTCCCTAGGAACTGTTTTGTGAGTCATTTGAGATACTTTCTCCCATTACTGTGAGTTTGGTGAACAGCACGAAGACCTCAGCTGGCCTCTACTTGCTAATTTTGCAATAGCTATAGAAGGCTACATTAATCTGTGGCAAGAACAGCCCAAAGAAATAACGGCCTTTGATTTTTTAGATTAACAGACCAGAAGAGGTATATCTGTGACTGGGACTTCCAATCAGATGTGCATCATTTGCTCCCACCTCTTATCCATAAGGTACTCAATAGCCCAGAAACACCCACTAATGGCTCCTAGAAGACACCCCTAAATCAGCTTTCTTGAGAGTTGGGTTTTGTGACTGGTGTCTTCTAACTTCTTACTGAGGCACTTTTTTCTAATCAAGTCACTTTCCTGGCCTTAATACCTTGTCTCTGGGCATAACTGACCAGTTATGTAGCGAGCAGCAGCTCTGGCTTTGGAAACACACTTGTAACACAGTGCCTCCAGTGTGTTTGATACAGCTTGGAACCAAAGCACCTGGTAAACCAGTGCATTAGAAAATCAAAGCAATTAGAGTTTGCTTTGGGCTCAGTGTTTCTCGAAACTTGATCTGAAAAGCATGTGTGACTGCTAACGTGCATGATTATTGTAGAGATTAAAGTAGAAGATGATAGTCACAGGGCACCCAGAGATGTCAGCATGTTCTATTCCAAATCGTTCTTCTCTGGGGTGAGTCTGTTGATTTCTAAGTTTCCAGGGTTGTGAAGAGAGCTAACAGAGATGGTCTATGGAGGACACATAGGCTCTGGTTTGCCTTATAAGAGTGACCAAGAGGAAATGATTTTTCCTTCCTTCCTTCCTTTCTTTGTTTCTTCTTCTTCCTCCTTTTCTCCTTCTCCTTCTTTTCTTCTTCTTCTTCTTCTCTTTCTTCTTCTTTTTTCCTTCTTCTTCGTCTTCTCTTTTCTGAGACAGAGTTTCTCTTTGTAGCCTTGTCTGTCCTGGACTGGCTTTGAGGACCAAGCTGGCCTCGAACTCACAGAGATCAACCTGCCTCTGCCTCCCCAAGTGCTGAGATTGTAAGTGTGAGCCACTGTGCCTGGCTTGACTTTTCATTTCTTAATAGACAAAGCAACAGCATGCCAATGTACTAATTTAACAAAGAAGTGATCATTGAAACCACACTGAGAAGCGAGGGAGCAAATTTTATTTACTGTGTCTGCAAACGCGAGCTCACCAGGCAGAAAATCCAGATTGGACTTAATAGTAGGTGGAGTCAATTTAACGTCACCTGTCTGTGATAAAGACCTAGTATTGTTCATTATAGTATTTGTAATCCTTTGAGCATCACCTCTCCTCTGTGTCATCTCTTCCAACACGCAGAGCTACATCTGGAGTCACTGACCACAGCCTTAGTCAAAACTGCCTAGTTAGAGGAAATCCCCAAAATAACGGAAGTTACACACACACACACACACACACACACACACACACACACACACACACACACACAAAGCATTTGTATGATACGTCATAAATAGACCAAGGTAACTGATTTCGTTCACCTCTGTGAGGAAGGTGGGTTTTCTTTATTATTCTCTCTGTATAGGTAAGTACATAAGAAGGGGTTCTTGTTATGCTCAGCAACTCACAGGCGTCTAAGAAACACCGAGAACCTACATTGAATGTCTCCTCACCTACAGCTAAAATCTGTCTGATGAGAGTAACTATCTCATCTGATGTCAGTCTACTTCTTTGGAGTCATCCCGTTCCTACATATTAGGTAGCAGAGCCCAAAAGGCATCGTGACAACTTCACAGGGCTATAGAAGACAGTGTCCACGTGAAGGTAGAGCCCAGATTTTATTCTACTTTTTGACTCCCCGGTCGAAAATCCAGACAATGTGTTGGTAGCAGGACTGGAAAATCTAGGATGAAAGCGGGACTGCAGCTGAGCTCTCTCTGATCCACACAGGTCAGGCCCAGGGGCCCCAGGTGGCTGTGGGTGGAGCCAGGCGCACGCGTATCTAACTGCGATCTAGAATAGGTAGGATTTGCGAAATGCTGGCTTTCAAGTCCTCTAGTCTCCACCCGAAGATGATTATCATAGCTGAAGTTTTGGCAACCGCGTGGACCCTCCCGAAGGGCAGGACCCGTAGCCTTTCCTCCAGGAGTTGGGACCGGGCCAGAGCTGGGTCCTGGCCGAGCGGAAACCGAGCCCCGGGTCGGGGTGACGGGGCGCGTGTGTGAGCCTGGGTCTCCGGAATCGGAGTCCTGGAGGAATCGAGTACCGAGAGGCGTCTGGGTCCCGGAGGAATCCGCTGCCGCTTGGGTTCCTGTGGCGGTGAGAATGAAGGTCAAGGTAAAAGTTGGGCCTGCGGATGTCTGCATTGGCCCCTGTCCACAGCTACTGTGGGCCCTGAGCACGCGTGAGCGGTTGAAGTTCCGAGGTCCTGGAGAGGGGCAGTGCTTGAGAGGAAACAGGGTGCTGTGCCTGTAAGACAGCTGGGGCACAAGCTGCCCGGGTTTTTCTTGACTTCAGCACTTTGAGAAATACTATCATTTATTGTTCCCCGGGTGTGCTGGCATAGTTCAGGCTTGCCACGCACTGGCTTTTTTCAGCCTGAGCTGGCTGCTAGGAGCGCATTCTCTGCTGTCTTCTCCGCTCCATCACCACCTGTGACCCTGGGAGCTTAGCTTTGGCTTTCACATTTGGGGAGACTGGAAAAGTACTATTTGAAGATTAAGTGGGATATGAAACACCATGTGCCCTAAAAATACTGCTTCCATGCTCTCTACCGCTGAGCTAAACTTTGCAGCCTACTCAGTCTCTTCAGCAGCTGGGATAAGGGGTCTGCACCACCCGCCTGACTTACTAATTCATCCTGACAATAATTCTGTACTGTCGTAAATGTCATCACTCTCCCACAGCCTTCTTCCTCCGGGGACAAAACGAAGGCGAGGGGCAAAAGTAGAATTGAGGTCTGAAGCCATGTCAAGGTGTAGAAAGCAGGGATAATCTTAGCCACACACATTGGTTTGTTCTACAGAACTGCTCAGCAGGAAATGCAGTCTTCAGTTCTTTTGTCCCTGTGTACAGACTGAAATATTATCGTGTGGGTTGCTGGGGTGTGCATGTGAGAGCAAATGACAGCGTCAGGAGTTGGCTCTCTCCTTCCCCTGTGGGATCTGGGGAAGGATTTTGGTTATCAGGCTTGCAGGATAATTGATTATACACTTTTACTTGATGCCCCATCTCTCAGGCTTCGGTATGACTTTGATGCATTAATTTGTTCTTTGCTTTGGAGTCCTCCACAACCAATATAGCATTAAATATTTAGCTGGATTGGCATTTGGGTTTAACTTGTGAGAATTTGCTTGGCTGTTTATTTCTCATCAGAGATTGTAACCATATGGAATCAAACAAATTATATATTGGGATATATGTATACATATGTATTATATATAGAATGCATATATACTAAACATGTCATATAAGTATATAGCCTAGATATATATTTATAAATATGAAATATGTAAATATAAAACACACAATAAATATATCCTTTAAGTATATATATTTAGGATATATATCCATTATTTATATATATATCCTAAATATATATTTATAGATTATATTTAGGACATATTTTAATATTTATTTATGTATTTATTTGGATTTTTTTTTTGAGACAAGGTTTCTCTGTGTAGCCTTGGTTGTCCTGGATTCACTTTGTAGACCAGTTATCTATTTATCTACTATTTATCTATCTTTTTTTTTTTTTTTTGGTTTTTTGAAACAGGGTTTCTCTGTGTAGCCTTGGCTGTACTGGACTCGTTTTGTAGTCCAGGCTGGCATCGAACTTACAGCAATCTACCTGCCTCTGCCTCCCGAGTACTGGGATTAAAGGCATGCGCCACCACTGCTTGGCTCAATTATATTTTTATATTTATAAACATATTTATTTAGGATATATATATATATATATATATATGTATATATACCCATTATTTTAATTTGTGCATTTCTTTTTCACATAAAAGGAATCAGATTGTATATATTGCACTGTTAATAGTTTCTAGAGGAAAAAATTCTTGTCAATATATATGGTGCTTGCTCAAATTAAGACCATGTACACAACATTTTCTCCATATGACTATCACTTCTCTATATTCATCCAGCCAACACATGTTTGTGGAATGTCAGCTATGTGATGAGGCCTCACTTGGAACCTGGGAATGCAAGACTTTTACTGAGATGAAGAAAGGATGACAAGCCCAACGGGACTGAGTTCAGCCTCAGCTAGCTTCTGAACCTTCCCTAGAGTGCACGTGTCATCCAGTCAAGCAGCTCTCCCATACTTCCCTCTCCATAAAGTCATAACTGTTAGCTTGTGTGCCATCAGACCCTTAGAACTATACCCTTGAGATAAAGAAATAGACTTTCTGAATGGACAAACGTCATGACATGTCCATATATGCAACAGAATATTTATAGCCTTAAAAAGGTAGGAACTTAGCTGGGCCCAGTGGCACATACCTGTAATCCCAGTACTTGAGGAGGCAGAGGTAAATGGATCTTTGTGAGTTCAAGGCCAGCCTGATCTACAAAGCGAGTACAGGACAGCCAAGGCTACGCAAAGAAACCCTGTCTTGAAAGACCACACACACACACACACACACACACACACACACACACACACACATCAGGAAGTTTTGACATTTTTACCAGATGAATAAGAACTGAGGCCACTGTGTTAAATGGTATGAGCCAGTCATGAAAGATAAACAAACGATTGCACGTATGAGCTATAAGAATGCCAACTTTATAAAAGTAAAATGTAGAGTGGTGATTGCCAGATGAGGGGGAGAGGCAAGACAGAGCTGCTGAGTGGGGCTGGAGTCCCAGCTTTGGAGCACAGAGCAATTCCAGAGATGGCTGCATAACCATGTGAATATATGTATCAACATTGAACCACACACTTAGAAAATAGAATGGTAAATATTATATCCTGGATGTTTTGTCACAATTAACAATAGAAACAGACCAGTTATAGGTTATGGTGGTCCATGCTTATAGGGCCAGCACTCAGGAAGCAGATGCAGAAAGATCATGAATGGAAGCCAGCCTGGGCTGTGTACTGTTAGAGGCCTGCTCAAGCTCCCAAATAATGACACAGAGACCGATTATATTTATTAGTAAGTTTCAAGCACTATAGCTGGGCAGATACTCTTCTATTCCTATTGGACTATGCTGTCCCGGCCTACTGCCCAGCCACAGTGTCCTCCCTCTTCCCCCATTACCTGCCGTCTTAGGCCCACCTTGGCTGCTCCTGCTCCATTCATATCCTCATGGCAGTTCGCTCATGGCAGCCTTCTCTTCTCTCTCTCCTCCACCTGGGGTCCCCCTCCTGGGATTAGAAGTCCCGTGTTACCTCTTTTGTCCAGCTATAGGCTGTTCAGCTCTTTATTAACCAATCAGAGATGATGGAGAACAGTTTTTATACACAACATTGAGACAGGAGTTGCTTCAGTAATGATGACAGTGTCAGCATCCAGGACTGCAACCAGATCTCTGAGTACAGAAATCAGCATTTCAATACACAGTGCACTAAACCATGCCCCACCTCAAATTAATATGACTCCCTCCCCCAAACTTTGGAAAAAAATGATTGTGTAATCTGAATAATATAGGAAAACTCTAAGACTGTTTCAGAGTGTCCTAACCGATTTCCAGCAATGCGAAGCATTCATTTAACTTGCCTTGAAGGCTGGATGCTTTCTCAGGGTTTGGCTAGCGTGTCCTTCTACCTCAGCCCTACAGTCCATCTCTGCAGACATGCGTGTGGAGGCCAGAGGTCAGCCTCAGGTGTTGTTCCTCAGGATGGCTGTCCACCTTGTTCTGAGACAAGGTCTCCCCCTGGGATCTGGTGTTTTCCTGCTTGGGTTATGCTGGATGGTTTGGGAGGCCAAGACACTTCCCGCCTGAGATAACATGTAAGGTGTCTGACTTCTTCTGGGAGTGTTAGGGATCAAACTCAGACCCTGTGCTTGTGGAAATATTGCCTAGTGAGCCACGATTCCAGTTGCCTACAATCCATTTTGACTGGGAAAGCAGTTTACTCAGAGTTCAGCGAGCTGCCTTTCTAGCCATGCTTGCATTGCCTTTCCCCTGCTGACCTTAGGGATGTAGCCTGTGAAAGCCTGGTTTTCATCCTAGTGAACTCACTAGTGGAAGGCATTGCACTCTCTGCCGCAAGCTGGCTCCAGGGCCTCTTGAGATAGCCCAGAGCCAGATGGACTTCAGATATCCCAAGTTTCTAACTGCAGTGCCTTAAATGGTAAGATCAAGCTGGTTAAATGGATTTTTCTTTATTTCTGGCCCATTCTTAAACTGTGTGTGGACACTACTTGTAGGTTCAGTTTTCTTAACCAATATATTTTATTAGGAACTTATTAACCAAGTGTATGTTCTTTATAACCCGAGTAACCTAAACAATAGGAGAAGAGGATTAATAAATAACAAAACCGTAAGGATATCAGTTCTGAGCAATGATTCTCCTGGTGTAATCAGCAGGATTTCTTCTGCTGGAACCTGGAGTAGCCAGAACCCAGAACCTCAGCAGGAGCCGGAGACCCGAAGCCTTCCCTCCTGCAGTTTTCTCTAGGAGCATCTCAAAGTGCAGCGATGAACAGCCAAAACTATCCCGAGTCTCCAAAGGCCCCTCCTCCAGTTTTGGCCTCATTTATATATCTCCTCCCAGAGTCTGTTCATGGGATCTTTTCAGCTGGCAACAATCAAGCTCCCGCACAAGGTGGTTTGATTGCTAGTAGATTAACCTCACCTGTTCTCACAAGATCATTCAGATCCCACACTTGGGATCATATCAAAAACAGGTTTATCTTTCCTTCAACTACCAGTAATTTCCGTTGCCAGAGTCAAAGCCTAGGTCACTGAAGAACTATAGTTCCCCAACGTGCTTACCTTACTTGGCCAGTTATGGACTAGTCACTTCTGACAAATGGCCCCTTTTTAGTTAAGCAAACAGCGGACCAAGGAAGAAAAGATCTTGTTGAGAAATAAGTACTTTCTATAGCAGCTGTGTTAGGAGACCGTGGAGGAAGCTCACTGCCTGTTGTGTTTGTTTGACATTCTCTTCACCCTCTTTACAGTTAGGAGATGTTGGGAGATGCCAGCTCAAGCTGCCTGTGCAAACCGCAGTGGATGTCGGGGAAAGGCAGAACCCTTTGCTTATGATTAGATTGCAATGTCTGAAAAAAACCACATGCTGTTTTCAGAATGCACATTGAGTTACCATTTCATGGAGTTCTCTCTGTTGGGACTAAATAAGAATCAAGATATATCAGTGATAAATATTTAGAAATGCTAGCAACATCTGTGATTTGTGGTCTCCGCACAGGCTGTTCCTCATTTGTTTCTACATATTTTTGTTTATTTTCTGAGGGGAGGCTTTCTTTCTGTCTGTGCTACATTCTTTTCTATTTTTAAGAAAAAATTGTGTGTGTGTGTGTGTGTGTGTGTGTGTGTGTGTGTGTGTGTGTTTGTGTGTGATATATGGGTTTGTGCACATGTGCACAGGTGCGCTTGCCCACACAGAGACCAGAGGTTGATGGCAGATGTCCACAATTACTTCTTCACCTTGTTCTTTGAGATTAGGTTTCTCACTGAACCCTGGCACTTGCAGCTTTGGCTAGACTAGCTAGCCAACAAACCCTTGGGATCTATCTGCCTGGCTCTGCACCCCCACCCCCACCCCCACCCCCAGCCCCTGGCCCCAGTGGTGTTGTTACAAGTGTGAGCAGCCACATCTGACTTTTAAATGTGGGTTCTGTGACTCTGAACTCAGGCTTTCATAGTTAAACAGCAAGGACTCTAACCACTGATTCATCTATCCCTCCAGCCCTTCCCATTTTTAAAGAAGAATCAATGAACAGTTTCATTAAGATACATTATATCTATCTTAAATTCACTTAAATGTCTAACTTGATGGCGTTTCATACAGTCCCTGAGTTGAGAATCCATTTCCTGCAGTCAATATTAAAACACTCACTGTACCCTAAAGGAACCCCACTGGTGTTAGTTAGTTATCAACTCCTTCTCCAGCCTCCGCACTATCCGACAACCACTGGTCTGCCTTCTGTCGCTGTAAGCCTCCCTTCTGGCATTGTGTTGACAGTTGTTTGTGACAAGCTCATCTCACCGAGATGTGTTCAGTGCTACCCGTGTTGCAGAGCATGCAAGAACTCACTCCCTTTCTGTGTTTTATTGAACACTCTTCCATTGCAGGCATATATAATGATAATCTTGTCATTAGTCATTTGATGGGCATTGGGGTTGTTTCTGTTTCTTGGATCATGCAATGATGACTTTTATGAAAATTTTCATATAAAGTTTTAAGTGAGTTTGTCTTCATTTTTCTTGGGTAGACATTTAGGAGTAGAATTTCTGGGAGACACAGTAAACTGTTTAGCTTCTTGAGAAGCTATAGACTTCTTTCCTAGAGCTACGGTACCATTTTATACTCTTACCAGCAGTCTATGATATTTCCATTTTTTTTTCTCACAACTTTTATATTTTTTGACTTCTGGCAATAGCCATCATAGTGTATGCACAGACCACCTCTTGGTTTTGACTTGTTTTGTGTGCTTACAGCTGTTTGGATGTTTTCATTGGAGAACTGTCTACTCAGATCCTTTCTGTAGCACTTATATTTGAGCCAGAACTTGAGATCATCTCCTGAAAATCTACGTATTCACACTCACAGAAGAGTCGATTTTCAATGCTTAGTGGCCACCACCCTCTTGTGATCTCTGTGGGTCTCAGGAATTGCACAGAGGACATTCTTCTGTGTTGCAGGAATTTTGCTGGGCATTTTCCGTGCTTGATAGATGAGGGTCCTCACAGGATTCAGGTTGTGAAACAACCTTCAAGATATTAATTTTAAAACCGTAAAACATGCTGTTGAATTCTTATTTTTTAAAAGATGCATTTATCTTATAAATATGAGCATTTTGCTTGTATAGATGTGTACCATGTGGGTACCTGGTGTTTGTGGAGATTAAAAGAGGGAGATCTGGTCCCTTGGAACTGGAGTTACAAATGAGTGTGAGCCACCATGTGGACGCCAGGAATTGACCCCAGATCCTCTGGAAAACTCATAACCACAGATCCATCCATATTTCAAACTCCCAACTATACTTGAGATGGAGGGTTCTCTGAATATCTGTATGTGCATGTGCGTGCATTTGTGGCTGTGTGTGTGCACATGCGTACGTGTGTGTGTGTGTGTGTGTGTGTGTGTGTGTGTGTGTGTGTGTGCCATTGTGGATATTGGAGGGTCAAAGGACAACTCAGGTGCTAGTCCTTGCTTTCCAATTTGTGTTTTGCGACAAACTTCCTCTTGTGAATGCTGAATTCCAAAGCTGGCGAGCTTTGGACTACGGGTCCTAGGGAATCTGAACACGGATGTCATGTTTCCACAGCAAGTACTTTATCCACAGAGCCATCTCTCCAGCTCCTTAGAGCATTTTTGAAACAGTAATTTGGGGAAGAAAATCACACATGGTACTCCCAAACCTATGCTGGATGCAAACGAGAGGCAGAATAATGCCAAATGGGGATAATTTGGGGGTTATTGTTCTTACTAAGAAATCCTAAGTAGTAGTGGATTGGTCAGGGTTAACGGTCTCGAAACTTCATCTGAAGGCAATGTATGTGGTACTTGGGATCAGCTGCCTGGGCTTTATAGAATGGTTTGAGTTCATGTCCAAGAATGTAAAACGTGAAAGTATATGTTACCAGTCATAGCTTGGAATTAGCAATGAGTTCTGCAGATAAGTGAGGGTGCATTGAGTTGCTAAGGGCATGAACCTGAATGAGTCTGCTATGGATCCTGAGTCAGATTGCCCAAATATGAATACTAGGTCTGAGCACCTACAGACAAACCTGGGTCAGACTGCCATCATATAAATCTTACTGTTGCAGTACTTTTATGAGCTGTTGGGTCCCTTGGGAAAAATTTTCACCCTTTATATAGATTTAGTACCTCATTAGTAGAAAGAATATAATTGCATTCAGGTGCTCCTGGGCAGATTAAGTACTTGGCTGTGTGCAGATGAGTGCATGGAGAGGGCAAAACAAATAATCACCGCACTGTTAATATTATTTTACAAGCTGGACTAGATTTTGAATATGGAGACCTCTTTCTTCTTTCTGCAGAAAGTAGATATCATCCACCGATTTAAGGATCAAGCAGTTTTGTAAGCTGAGCCTTGTACACATCTCTGAGAGACGGTTTTCATCCCAGATGGATCTAAGTCTAAGAGGGTATTTCACAGACACTTGGCTGGTATCCATTAATCCTCTGCAGCCTTTGTCATCACTGTCAGCCTGTTCTTCACAAAGAGTCTCAAGCAAAATACAACAAAACAAATCCCAATCTCTGATCTTATCTATGCTAGATAAGACCAAGTAAGGAGATATTTTTGAATGTATAGAGAATAAGATTTTAAATCTTTAATGAAAAAAACAAAACAAAACAAAACAACAAAAGCTCTATATTTCGGTCAGAGGCAATTCGTGGCCTCCCATTTGGCTGAGATTACAGGGGAACACCCATGTTCTTAGCTCCAGGGGTCCAAAGCGTTGCAATTAAAAATCTCCAAAATATTAGTGCTATTCCAAGGACAGCTTCAATTAAAACAAACTGACACAAGACACTTTCAAACTAGATTTTTATTCTTTCAGGGAGCACAGAGGAGCCCGTATTTGGCTTTTCTCAAGTTTCTTGTAGTCACTCCCGCTATTTGGGCAAGCACTCCTCACAAGGAGCTCTTATCTCGGAGACCTTCAGACAGAAATTGTGTTTTTCTGGCTACCACCTCCGTTCAGCAAACATCTAGCTGAAGAGCAGGGTTTGTAGGTGAAGGACCAGGAACCCCGAAGGAGCCCTTCACTGTCCTTGTGCTGGGGTGTCCGGGTCGCGTCTGGGCCCCTCGGGTCAGCAGAGGGCAGGTCTGTGGTGCAGCTGGTACAGGGACACATCTAGAAGGTACTGGAATTCCTGTTTGTAGAGCATAATGGTGGGTTCCTTTAAATTGCTTTATCTTCTTATAGTTTGGGTTCATGCTTGGAAGCAGCTAGAGTGAAATGTTGCTTGTTATGAGACGTTATAAGCATCTGGGTGACATGTTCTGGAGTAGGAAGTTTGCTGTTCTTTTTGTCTAATCCTTCTTTTGTAGCCGTCCTTTTGAGTCCAAGGCTCTTCCTTATGGATCAAATGCATTCCTTCTCATCTTACAATGCCACAAGAAATCGAACACAGAGGGGCCGTCTTAAGAATCCAAGCCCAGTGGAAATGGAACCTGTCCTGTAGTTGGCTGCTGGGTGACTCTTAAGAGGGAGGTGCTGTGTGGTGGCGGTGCCCTCGTTCCTTCCTGAGTGACCTTGTGTGCATTCAACCTTCACAGACCATCACCGGGGCTTTGAACACCAGAGCAACAACAACAAACACAAGTCGGGAAATGGGCCTAGCAAATACTTCATGGCTGCCAACCTCCATTAGTCACAGCATTCCTGCTTTCCTACTGACAGACCGACTGCTGAGGCTTCACTTCCTGAACCACCCTCACTCCCACAAAGCCTTTTTTTTCCCTCATTGAATTTTAGGAGAATCAGTTGTTCTGAATGTGGAAAATTTGATACTAAAATCTGAAAGGTGCTCAATATACTGTATTTATTAATTTTTATGTGTGGGTCATATGTATGTACATGTTTGTGTACATGTACATGCCAGTGTGTGTGTGTGTGTGTGTGTGTGTTTGTGTTTGTGTGTATGTCAGGAGTATTCTTCGATCACTTTCTGCTTTGTTTTCTGAGACAGGGTCTCCCATGCACCTGGAGCTTACTGATTTTTCTAGCCTGGCTGGCCAGTGAGCTCTGGGGTTGCCCTAGTAGAAAAATAAAGATTTTTTTTTCTACTCTGTTTTCTACCTGTCAGTGCTGGGCTTACAGAAACAAGCCTTTGGCCTCAGGTTTTGTGTGCTTTCTGGACATTTGAATTCAGGTCCTCTTGTTTGAACAAACTTTATTGGGAAATCTCAGGCCCCCAGCAGCTCTTGGTAGAGTTAAAACCCAGCATACATCAAACTCTAACCCCAACATCTGAGCAAAAACAAACAGAAGGGTGGATAGGGTGGAAAGGATAGAAAACATAACCATAAAGAGCACATCAATGGCTCAAAATGTTCCTATTTTAAAAATAACACCTAAATATTAAGATTAAAAATCTTAACATGATAACTTTTAAAAAAGGGGAGGAGATTAGGCAAGGAGTGTTCTTTATTGAAAATTCTCAAAAATCTCCTAGAAAAAGAGTCTCAAACACACACACACACACACACACACACAAAACAAAACACCAAAAAACAAAACAAACAAACAAAAAAACCCCAAACAACTGTGTCTCTGATTTCCTCAGAGAAACCCCTGGCCAGATGTTTAGAGGAATTGACAACAGTTTATCACCTCTGGAGACTCTCAATATTTGCACACACGTATATGGGCACAATATGTTACTTCTTCCATGTTACACTTTTGTTTTGCAGGACAGAAAGCAGTGGCCATGCTGGCATACAGCCCAGGTAGGCATGGAGGGTGTGGCACTGTCTGCCAGTGGGCAGAGTCCAGTGGGTGTAAGTAGGCCATCATGCACCAGTGTATGGTGGGCACACAGAGGAGAATTTGATCGAGATTTTATTCTAGACAGCAGAGGAGTAGAGCATAGCCTGCAGGGAGAGCGGGCTGAAGAGAACTCCTGGAGGTGAGTTCAGGGCCTTGGAAGATGTTCAGGTGCATATAAAGCATGGAGAGTGAGGCAGGGAGGAGAGTGAGGCAGGATAAGGCTGGCAGTGAGTAAGATATGAACTGAAGACTCCAGGCTTCACTGCAGAGACTGGGCAAAAGGAGAGCAAAGTAGAGTTACGAAGGTCTAGGGACAATCAACACAAAACATTACGATGACTTTATCTAGGGAAGTGGAGGCACTCCATATCTAGTGGTGATATAGATGCTATTTCAGAGATAGGACCAGCACTCCTCATGGATGACTGAATAGGAAGCAGCAACCGCTAGAGGTCTGGTTTTGCTCTTGTTTGAAAGACTTAGTAACTTAAAACATGGATAGGAGAAGAAAACACTTTTTTTTTTTTCCTGAGCAACAAGCCGGATATTGGAAAATAAATGGTATTCATCTTGTTTGGCACCAAAAGAGAAAGTGCACGGTATCTTTAGTGAGAATGTAGTCTGGAGTCCAGCAGGTGGTGACAGGGTGGTTCGTTAGTTTTGAAAAATGGCCAGCTCTGAAAACATAGACTGTGGGTGTCTTAATCTAGAGGTCACCGAGTGTACTAGACCTGCGCATCTAAGAAAACATGATTCCCACTTCCACTACAGCCAGTATCTGCTTTGTACTTTGCTGACAATTATCTTTTAATTGGGACCTTTCCTGGAACCGGGAATGGAGAGCGTAGGGACAATGTGGTTTGTGCTTCTAACACACTCCGCAATTAGTCGTAAAGATTTGGAGCAGAATGCAGGGAGGAAGCAAAGTTGTAGTCATTAATAGAAAAGAAGAAAGAGAGGAGGAAAAGTAACCCCCCCCCCTTTTAACTCAGAGTGCCCTTCAGTAAGGATAGGAACGTCTTGGTTTCTAATATGGACACTTGTGTACAATGAGGCACCATAAGGAGACCAAGACGTGTGGCAGTTTTAGTTGGGGAAGTGATGGACAGGCTAAGTTTGCAATTAGACTGTGGTATTCTTTCTCAGACCTGACAAGGTGACTGGCTATGTGCTGTGTACACAGTTAGTTGAATTGTAGACAGGTGAGTGGACTCGCTATCATCAATGGCAACAAGAGGTCACTGTACTTTGCCCTCCCCTTCAACGCACATGACCATAGTTGATGTATAGTCAGAATCCCTGAGCACAGAATACTCTCTTAGATAAGACTTCTGTTGTCTTTGTTGTTCAATAATCCCATGCTTTCAGGGTGCAGCTACGGGGGCTTTCAAACTTCTAAACATTCAAGGCAGTGAAAGGAGGTTGGTTTTCTAGCAGTAAAATGTATTTGCTGCTTATTTCCTTTGTCATTATTACTTTTAAGTGGAAGAATTCAGTTACTTCAAAAACCCTTTTGGAAGGAAGTTTAACTCTTTAAATAACTACGAGTTGTTAATTATCTGGGGCAATAGAAGTGCATTATGGCGAGAACTTTCTCTAACATGGAGGAATGTTCACTGAGGTGCAACAGAGCTTAGCTTTGAACAGAGAAAGTGGTGACTGGGCTACAGGGGAGAGACGGCCAGCTCACTTTCACGCTAGCATTTGTTGTCTTTTATTGGTTCTGTTCCGTTTGCAGCATTACCTCTTAAAGGGTGTATTGTGGGAAGATTGCTCAGAAGTAGAGTACTTGCCTAGCATATGTGAAGCCTGAGTTTGATCTCTGGAACTCGGAGAAGAAACCCCCCCCTCCAAGAAAAAAAAAAGACATGCTGGGACCTGGCTTAGCCTTTCGAGGGGTTATAGAATGAAATTATAGGATGTGCCATTATAACATCACAACTACTGTTTAAAAATTTGTTGCTATATGACAACACAATTGTAGAGGGTTTGAGCCCTGAGGGAAGGGAGTGTGATAAAGACATCCCATTAGGGCTGAGAATCCCAAGGTCTCTAACTCTCTGCATGTTGTCCATGCGGGGAGCTCTGTATTAGTTCCCATCTACTGCTCCTCCTGGGATGGCTGACTGAGATACTAATAGATGAGCATAGCAGAATGTCATTAACCCGTTTTATTGCTATGTACCTTTAGTTGGATAATAGTAGTGCATTTTCTTCTAGGCCCATGACCTATCTAAGTGGTTGGTTGCACCCATCACATTTATGCTACTATTGTACCAATATATCTTTCAGGGACATTATGTCTCAGAGTTTGTAGCTGGGAGATCTTTATGATTACCTTTCTTCTCCAGTAGCGTACATAGAACCTTCCAGCCCCATGAATGCTAGTTAGTAGGGCTGAAGCTTCTAGCTGTGCACTAGCTCCACTTCTCTGTGTCCAAGGATATAAGTTAAGTGTTGTTTTCTGCAATTTGGGCTTTTCCATTAGGTTGTGGAGGGCAACCCATTGTCTTGGCAATAGTCTGTAATGTTTGGGGCATTTTATGGGCCCCTTTGTCCAATGACTCAACAAGATTATAACCCATTTTGGTACTGGAAGTTTGACTTAGATATAGTTATATGTTTAGATCTGCTTCTTAGGCTTCTTTAGAACTTGTTATTTGTCACAGGCTAGTCCTGGAGCCACAGTGATTCTCCTGATTTGGCCTCTGAATGCTGGTATTATAGGCATGAGCTACCACACTGGCTCTCTCTTTTCTCTTATTGTTAGGAAGTGCTTGCTTGCTTGTTTGTTTATATACATACATACATACATACATATACATACATACATACATACATACATACATACATACATACATAGAGAGAACCAGTGTCTCTCTATGTAGTGTTTGCTATCCTGGAACTGGTTAAGTACATTAAGCTGGCCTCAAACTCACAGATACACCTGCCTCTGCCTCCTGACTGCTAGGGTTGAAAGCACGTACTGTCATTTCCTGCTTTTTGAAGAGATTTTTTGAATTTGTCTAATTTTAATGGCATGTGTTTCTACCATTTATCCTCACCCCCACCCGCAGTGTGAGACAGTTTCTTACTGTACAGCCCAAGGAGGCCTGGAATTCTTGGCAGTCTTCAGCCTCATGAGTGTTGGACTGATAACCCAGTGCACTGTGTCCAGATGCAGCCGACTTTATGAAGCCAAGTTCTCGCGTACTTTCTGCCGTGCTATACCCAGCACAGGTGTTACTGTGGATAACTGAGTCACCTTCAGCCTGAAATTCCCTATATATCCCCCCAGAAGGTTATAGTTCCTTTAAGTTTAGGTTTTGGTTAACTATTTTAGACATATAATTTTATGAGGGTTATAGTCTGCGTGCAAAGAGACTCTTCACAGATCATGTTGGTTCCCAGGGATGTGGGGGATGCTGCTGGTGTTTTGGTGGCTGTGAAGCTGTTTTGAGGTATGTAGCCTAGCTAGCAGAGCTGGGATACTTGGGTGGCCCTTGAAGGTAATATCCATTTCTGCTTGGGCATGAGTTCTCTGTTTCCTGCCCCACTTGGCTGGCCAGGACCTCTGTGCTCCTGTGTTCCCTGCCTTCCCACAATGGCAGACTAACACTTTGGAAACTACGAGTCATGACTGACCTTTTCTCCTGAAGTTGTTCAGTCAGGTATGTGTCACAGCAGTACAAAAATAAAGCAGTTTAGCTGTCCCAGAAAGTGTGTCTTAGACTATGGAGCAGACATGGGTGTCGTTTTATTAATGGTTTAGATAATTTGTTTGCTTGTTTGGTTTTGAGCATAAAGACCACCTGTAGAGCTGGGATGTAGCTCAGTGGTTGATCACTGCCCATCGTACATAGGCCTGTGGGTTTGATCTTGAGCTCATAAACAACACAGTTGGAGGTATTTGTCTCCTGGGAAGTGGGAGGGCCTTTTATGACTGCCTGGAAAGTCTT
This sequence comes from Acomys russatus, assembly GCF_903995435.1. Lineage (NCBI taxonomy): Eukaryota > Metazoa > Chordata > Mammalia > Rodentia > Muridae > Acomys > Acomys russatus. The sequence goes on from NC_067141.1 coordinate 38,794,964, forward strand.
ACAGGCTAGAAATATTATACAACAGGTATCCTGGAATTCCCTTTATAGCTCTTTATTTAATTATCTGGAACATTTGTAAAAGAACCAATAGAAGAGGTTTCTATTTCCTCTTCTTTTCTTGCCAAAATGACTGAACATGCCCAGAAATTCTAAGTGTCTTATACCTGCATTTTTACTCCTTAGAAGACAGGATGACAGTGTGTGACAACTGAGGAAAAACTTATCATTTACTGATATTTTGAAATCCTAAGGGCTTGAGAGCTTTAAGGGATGTAAGGAGGGTCAGGAAGGGACACAGTCGCATTTCATTTGCAATTTTATTATATATGGGAGGTAACTGCTATTGCTGCTAACACATAAATGTATTCTTTATTAACCCATGAGTTCACGTAGTCTAGAAATTGATTCTGGGATTCTAAATGCTTTTGCCTAACACATCAGTGTGGGAAGATCTTTACACAGAAGAAATTGCATTTTAATCATTTGTGGGTCATTTGGCTGACATTCTATTTATTTTAGGGTTGTTATTTAAAAAAAAAGAGAGATTTTTGATGTTGTTACTTTCAAAAAAGAGAAAGAATAATAAGGTACTTCTCCATTTTCTTTCTGCAAGAATTACTAAATTCTGCCTCCTGGAAAGAACATTTAATGGAAAATCAGTCAATACACCTCATTGTAGTGTTTGTGGAACAGTTGCTACATTTCTAGGTATTTTGGGTTTGGATACTATTTCTTTCTGAAATTATTCCTCTTGGATCAATTGAGTCAGAGGAATCATCCTTGCAGAGTTCACTAAATATGCATACAATACTTCCTAGAGCTGAACCTCCCATAGGAGTGGCCAGGGAAGACAGGCCAGGTTCATCTGTGGGAGGCTTAGTTTGAATGAAGGGATTTCTCTAAGGGAGAAGTCCTACAAAGAAATCACCAAATGTCTCTCTGAAATCTGAAATGATTATGTTTTTTATTTGAGACGTTCTTATGGTTTCCTTAAGATTGTGAATTCCAAGATACATATGATACTAGCCTCTTTAAGTAGAATCCACAGGGACTGGTTTGATCTCTCTCTCTCTCTCCTTCCCCCCATCCTCTCCTCTCTCTCTCTTTATGTGTGTGTCCATATATATGTATGTATATGTATATGTATGTGTATGTGTGTGTGCACATGGCAGCTAGAAGTTGATATTGGGTACCTTGGTTGCTCTCTATCCTGCAGATGGAGGCTTGGTCTTCCACTTGATCCCAGAGCACACTGATACCACTAGTCTAGCTACATAGACTGTTCCAGAGACTCCTAATATCTGCTACAGCATGCTGGACCACAGGTGACATCACACACACTCTGCAGGTGCTGGGGATTTGAACTTCAGACCTCACTGTTGCACAGCAAGCGCTTATCTACTGACGCACTGCTGTAGTCCAGACTATGCTCTTTTCCCCTTCTCTTTTAGATGCCCTGGGTTGGGAATGCAGGGTCTTGTACATGCTAAGCAAACCAAACCTACTGCTACTGACTTGTATCTATAGTTCATTGTCTTTCTTTTAACTAGGCCATAATAAAGTTAGTAAATAAAGACAGCAGAGTGGGTGCCACTAAATCGTGTCAGTGTTGTGCTGTGTGCCTCTTAGAACAAGTGGTATCTTCATCGGACAGGTTTTTGTGAGCCCTTTGAAAGTACAGAAAAGCTTTAAGAAGAAAATAAATGATCTGTTCCTCTGCTTCCCTTTCCTCAGTCACTTAACCCTGTGGATGTTAAAACAAAGAAATGACCAGGGTTTGAAAATAAAGGGGCTCCTCTAAGACTGTCTTTTCAGAGATTCCCCAGAGAGAATCTGTATTCTGAAGATAGTCCAAAGCACCAGGGTCTGGGAGCATGGCTTGGTGGGAGAGCCCTTGCCTGGCATGTGTGATATGGGGCTTTCAATCACCAGCCCTGCAAAGAAAACAAGCAATACCATGATGTAGAACAATCCATGGATGATGGCTGTTGCAGGGTCCATCTCTGGATGTTTCTTTGTATTTCCTCATTTTTACCTCAGGTCTAAAATTGGATGTAAAAGCTAATTTTAACTTATGGTTAAAATTTCCTCCCGCAAGGTCAAATTAAAAATGAAACAAAAACAAAAACAAAATAAAAAACAAAAACAAACCAATCTATAGAGGAGTTATAGCACCTCATCTTCACTGTGAGCTCAGGCAGCTTTGAACGATCCATCCTCGGCCTCCTGAGCCCTGGGATTAGAGGCCTTTGCTATGTTTTGAGGTAAGATACAGGAACTGCAGAAAGAAAGTTTCTGTGTTCTTATTATGTCACAGGCTTCCTGTTTTTGAAAGGAAAATTCTGTATGAGGGCATCTGTAGGTCTATTTTGAATGTGCTTATTTCGATGTTCAGTCAACAATCTTTGGGTCGGAGCTTAGAGCAACATAAATGACCGGCACTGGACCTACATTCCCTGGAGTTTAAGGAGAAAGTGGACCTGTAAGGCCATTACATCATCTTATGAGAAGTCCAGCGAGGAGGATTTGGAGGGCTCCACCTTGTTCTGTGGAGAAAATTACCACGGAAGCTAAGTTGCCAACAACCAAAAGCAATGGCTGATGATGATAACTAAGCTTTGTGGAGACCTAATAAGTCCTTGGAAGAAACCTAGGCATTTAGTGAACAAACTATCCAATAGCTCTGTGACTGAGTCTCAGAGAACCTGGCTTCGATTCCCAGTACACACATGGTTACTCACAACTGTCCATAACTCTAGTTCCGGGGAACCCTGTGCCGTCTTCTGGCCTCTGGAGGCAACAGACACACATGCAGTGCAGTTATATACATGCATACAAAACACTCATATGCATCAAAAATAAAAATAATTCTTTGAAAAAAAAAGGAATAGGCTGAGCTCAGCTTGCTTAGTGTGTGTATACAGGCTCCTAAACTAGCAGTCAGTCAGCTGTTTATTTGTTATATGCTTGTGTTTAGAGGTAGCATCTTGCTGTGCTGTCTCAAACTCTTGAGCCAGTTGGTCCTCCTGCTTCAGCTTTTGAGGTAGCTGGAGGCAATATTGGATGTCACTGTATCTGGTTCACAACTGTTCTTAATAGCTAATTGTGCACATGAGGTATTATATCAGTCTTTACCTCTTTCTCCTTTAGTTTTACTTTTTCTTTTTCTTTTTTTCTTTTCTCGAGACAGGGTTTCTTTGTGTAGCCTTGGCTGTGCCAGACTTGCTTTGTAGACCAGGCTAGCAATCCATCTCATCTGCCTCTGCTTCCCTGGGTGTTGGGATCAAAGGTGTGCACCACCATGCCCAGATATTTTCTACTTTTCTTTTTTTTAAAATTTTATTAATTTATTCATATTATATCTTGATTGTTAGCCCTTCCCCTGTTTCCTCCCATTCTTCCCTCCCTCCCATTTCTCCCCTTCTCCCCTCCCCTATGTCTGTGACTGAGGGAGACCTCCTCCCCCTATATATGTTCTTAGAATATCAAGTCTCTTCTTGGTAACTTGCTATCCTTCCTCTGAGTGCCACCAGGTCTCCCCATTGATCTAGAAATTATCATAATGAGTGAGTTCACCCAGAAGCAAAAAGAGACAAACGGTATATATTCACTTATATCAAAACACTAGTCCAAGGGATACGTACCATGAAAATCTTTACTTACCAAGAAAGTGGGTCAGAGGAGAGGATGTCCGATTGAGACTTTAGGCAAGAGTAGCATTTTCTACTTTTCTTAACACCAGGAATCTACACAATTCCAAGGATTCAGCATGGAGGCCTGTCCAAAACTCTTAAAAAATTATTCAATAGATTCAAATATTTCAAGTTCAGAGTGAGGAAATTCCTTGAGGACATATTAATGCCTTTGTAGCATTTTTTTTGTTGTCACTTTGCAAAAATTAAATTTTTAATATATGTGTGGAGTAGCTAGGTAAAACTGTTAATATTTTAATAGGGATGGAGCTTAATGATTCTAAACGATTATGTCATTTATTGTTATATTAAATATGCCATGAGCTCCTGACCATTCCGTTCATTTTAAATTATGTGGCTTTACATTATTCCAGATTTATATTTTCAGTGGCTCCCCCAATTAATGGGTGGTTCTTAATACACAAAAATAGTTGTAGACTTCAAAAGGGATAGGAGGCTAGACAGACTTAAGGTGGTCCTGGCCTTCATTTGGAAAGTTTTGATTAAATGGACATAGGTGCTAACGCACAGGATCCACGCTCGCCCTCTCTCTTCTGCTTAAAATCTACACTCTGACATCTTTGTTGTTTTTAGTAGTAAACTCTCAGATTTAGAGAGTGTGAACTTAGAAAAAGAATATTTCCTTCACATTCTGTTATAGTTTGTATGGCTGCCCAAAGATACATCCACACATGTAATCTTAGGCCATATGGCATCAAAATATTTTCATATTAGAGGGTTGGAGAAAAGTGCTAAAGCATTTGATGATCTTTCAGAGGACTTGGTTTCGGTTCCCAGAATCCACACGGTGGTTCACAACTCTAGTTCCAGGGGATCTGATGCCATCTTTTGGCTTCCTGGGGCAGCTAAGTGTGTATGAAGTGCATACACACTTATGCAGGCAAAACACATTTACACATAAAAAATGACATCTTAAAATAAATATATAAACTAAATCAAAAACTTTTTTCATACTTTGACAAAGCCAAGCTTTCTTGTGTTTCTAGACTTCTAATGCAGCTTGTGGAGGAGGCTGGATAAGACTTGAATTTTGTAGAATGAATGCTCTTTGTTAGAAGGAAGAGTGAGTCCCGATTCCCCATGTAAGTTTTGTATCATGAAGCGATGCTGCCAATGGTAAAATGTGCTCACAGATTATCTAAAGAACATGCCAAGATGATAACTGTCCTTTGATATACTTTATAACTGTCCTTAGATATACTTTACAGTCTTTTGATACCTTATCTGTATTGGTATTTAGGTACTGATAAGTTAAAAGTATTGACGTATAATATGCATGTGTTAGGATTGTGGCACAAGATATGGAACTCAGTCTTAGGTTTAAGAGAATGTATCAGTTACAGCTTTACTAAGATCTTGTTACTTAAGATGAGATTCTGTGTGAATTAGCTTTGTATTTTGTGTGAACATTTGCCTATAGAAGCTACTGAGTGCTTAGCCTATTTTGGTTTGGTTGGTCTTGGCAGTGTGTGTGTGTGTGTGTGTACATCAATGCACACATTTGTGGTTGTGCACGTGGTAGCTGACATTGGTGTCTTCCTCTGTTGATGAGTCAGCTAGATTAGTTTTCAGTAGGCCCCTGGGAATTTCTTCTCCCCACCTCCCTGAGTGTGGATACAGGTGCATGCTGCCACACGTGGCATTTCTGCTGGGAGCTAGGCTCTGGACTCAGGTCTCATGTTGGTGCACCAAATGCTTTGCAAAGTGGGCTGTGTTGCCAGTCCCTGGTGTTTGAATGAATATCATGATAATTATGCATCTCTTGCCTACCTGAATTACCACTGTTATACCATACTCTCATTTCATTAAAACAGATCACAAAATAATGCTTTTCTCTGTTTCAGAAATCCTGGATTGAAGGAGTATTTTACAAGAGAGAATGTAACAAATTCATACCTAGCTCAAAAGACCCTCACAGGTACAGTTTTTCAATTACATTCTTCTTCTTCTTCTTCTTCTTCTTCTTCTTCTTCTTCTTCTTCTTCTTTCTTCTTCTTCTCCTTCTTCTTTTTCTTCTTCTTCTTCTCCTTCTTCTTCTTCTTTTTCTTCTTCTCCTCCTCCTCCTTCTGCTAGTGCATTTGAAGAAATTTAGAAATATCACTTGTGTTTGATGATATCTATGAAGTGAGGATATTTATTCACTTCAATGTGTTTCTTCCTTTACTCCATAAAAACATGCCACAAATATTGTAGAAAACCTAGTAAGAAAAGAGACGTTGTCAATTACCTCACAACAGCCCCTGTGCCTATCATCAATATGTTCCTGTTAAAAAGCCTGTTTAAGGAAGTAGTCAACTCAAAAGAGGAAAAAAAAAATACACACAATAACAATACTTGCTGCACTGTGGTGGATTCCACTCCATGCAGCACTCCTTTGAGGCAGGATAGGTGTCATAGGGATGTAAGGCTGTAACTCACCAAGTTTGGGCAAATCAGTTTTATTCTCTGCACATTGAGTATTCAAAATTTTGTGACTATTCCTTATCCCAGCTAAGTACCCCTGGGAAATGATGGTTGTTGAGGACACATTAGGGACACAGCAGAGATCCAAAGGGGTCACCAGGCTTAGGTGTGTTTTCCTCTGGGGGTGGGGGGGGCGGCTTTGTGTTTACTGTAGGCTGCAGAGCTGAATTAGAGAACTCTGCGTTCTGAACAACCCTATGGAAACTCTACTTGGAGAACAAAGTTCAGCAAGGCAGCTGGTGAGAAACAGGGGAAGAAAGGACTACGGAAAATTCCTCAGGGTAATCAGGTCCATGAAGTTAGGACTGGAAGTCATTGACCTGGTGGAAAATTGATATGGAAGTAGAAGAGAAATATTTTAATTAGGGTAGCCAGTCTATTTTAGATTTCCTCGTGTCGTTGGCCTCATATTCGTTTAAAGTTTAGAAGTCATGAGTACGTGGAAAGCATGGTTAAGGTCCTTTGGCAAGGACTAAAATGGTGTCCTTTGCCTTTGTTAAACATTGACCAGTCCCACCCTCACTGAATCACCTGTGGTTGGTAAGCCCTGCGATTGGAAATTCTCATTTTACCTGTTTACAAAATGTTTATAGATGCCAAGGTAACACCGTTCCCCCTCCCCGCACTCATCTTTTATAGTGTCATGTGATGTGATGGTAGGTGCAGCAAAGCAGGCCGAGTCCCAAGTCACTCCTCTCTCTTTAAGTGGGAAATAATCTTCATAATCATCTTGGACCTCAGGAAAAGTGACACCAAGGGTAGTCAGCCCTAAGATGCAAGGAGAGTGCTGAATCTGGACCAGAGCTCAGTGTTGGAGCATGCACTTAGTGTGCATGGGGCCCTGCGATCAATCCCCAGTTATCGGAGAAAAGAAAACCATTGCTATATATTTATTTTAAGATAGTGTGTCAGTATGCATCCCAGGTTGGCCTTAAATTCATCATTCTTCTGCCTTAGCTCCCTGGAACTGGGACTATAAACACATGCCACTATACCTGGCTTCATCGATTATAACTCTATGAAAGATTCAAGACTTCTACATTTTATGGAGGAAAAAAAAACCAAGTCTCTATGTTTGTGTGATCACAAAAATTTTAACAGATGATACTACGGCCATTCCTCTTACACAGTCCATTTTCTTGGATTCCAGTAAGATTCTCAAAAGGATAGCCTTTATGTGTTTTTGTCCTTGTAACGGGTAGGGAAATGGTAGTGTATTTGTCACTTTTTATCCATGTGACAAAATGGATGGAGGAAGCATTTAGGGATGAAGGACTTATTTTTGACTTTCAACTTGAGAAGATCTCAGCACAACATGTAGGGTAGTCCACTCTGCCTCCTGTGGGTGGCAAGACCTCGTTTACACTGTCCAGACAAGAAAACAGAAACTGTGGTTGGAATGAGTCATTACCTTCAAGGGTCTGCCATTAAGTGAAATAGTTCTGCCAGCCAGGCCACACCTCCTGAAGGCTGTAAGCCTTCCCACAGGACCACAGGCTGAGGGCTGTGGGCCTAGAAATTAACCATTCAAAACATTAGACTGGGGTGAGGATAGGGTCAGATTCACACAAAAATACTAGGATTTCACTATTTAGTAGCAACAAAATTTCCTCTTTTACTAAATCTTTTTTTTTCTTCTTTTTTTAGCTCCTAGTAAAAACACAAATCGAACAGAATTAATTATAACCTCTTTTTCTCCTTTTTAAGAAAAGACACAAAAGCTGGTACAGGAAAAAGTGAAAGTTAGAATGCCAGGTTCTGAACAGCTTATTTTGTTATTTTATGAACAATGTCTTCTTTTTTTCTCTTAAAAAAACTATGTTTAAAAAAATTACACTGAAAGTACAATCATTGATGACTAAGGCAGGAAAGTTTCTCTAAGCTACAAAGAGGAAACTAATGAGGAAAATAATTATATTAAGTCCTGAATCATTTTCCATGTTCAATAAAAGAATTCTTAAGAGATTTGAAAAAATTATATGCATATGTATGTGTCTAGAAAAGTAAAGCAGATTTAACCCTTCTTTTTCCTTTTATTTATTTATTTTGACACTGGAGATGGAACCTAGGACATCATAGACTCCCCAGTTAAGAAAAGTAGAACAGTGTACGAAAGAAGGATTGCCAAGCAATAACAATGAGAAGAGGCTCTGGGGCTCTTTGGCAGAGCCTAGCTTGTACAGGCCTTAGTTTCCATTATCAGCACCATATCAAACAAATAAGCCAAAGCAAACGAAACCATCTTAAAACTAATGAAACAAAATTAACCAAACCATTCCAACTAAACCAAACAAAATCAAATCAAACCAATTTGAACTAACCAAATGAAACCAATCAAGCCAAAAATTAATCAAACCAGTTCACTAAACCAAACCAACTAAACCAACCAAATAAATTAAGCTAATCCAACCAAAAGAAACTAACTAAACCAAACCAACCAAATCAAACTAACTAAACCAACCAAACTAAACCAAACCAAACTAACCAAACCAAACCAAACAAAACACCCCAACAAAACAGTGTTAATGAACAGAGTGGCACTAGACAGTGCAGGTGGATAAACACACACACACACACACACACACACTTACACACACACACACACACACTCACTCATTCACTCACTCACTCACCCACTCACTCACTCACACACAGTATCTCTTGTGCCCCTGGATGGTCTGGAACTCACTATGTCACAGAGCATGAAATTGAACTTCTGATCTTCCTCATTCCACCTCTGAAGTGTAGGAATTATGGGTGTGTGCCATCATTCACACTTTATGAGGTACGAGGAGTAGAACCCTGAGCCTCTTGAGTGCCAGGCAAGCACTCTATCTACTGAGCTACATCACTGGTCCTGTTTTATGACTTTAAAATATTTAAAAATATGCTTTATTATTTGATTTCCTAGAATTCTGTGCTATTGTTGCTGTTTAGTAACTGTAATAGCAACGATAATAATACTATCTACCTTCCACGGTTAACCTCCACGGTCAGATTGACTGGATTAAATAGCTTAGTAAATTTGACTGAATTAAGAATCACCTACTGGATTAAGGAGCCACACCTCCAGGTGTGTTTATGAGAGTATTTCCAGAGATGTTTAATTGAGGAGGTAAGACCCACCCAGGATGTGGCTGGTACCTTTCCTATAGGCTGGAGTCAGAATGAATAAGAGAGGAAAGGTTGAGCGGCATCATTCTTCTCTCTGGTGCCTGACTGATGACACAGTGTGAACAGCTGCCTCACACTCCCACCTTCATGACTTACCACCATGATGGACTGTGTCCCCGCAAACTGTGAGCCAAAATAAACCCTCCCTTCCTTCCTTAAGTCGCCTGTAGCAGGTATTTTGTGAGAAATAGTAACCAATGTACTATTTTTGTTACACGTGCCAATGCACCAGGCAGCATGAGCTACTTAAGATGTATTAGTCAAGATAATCCTTCTTATTACCTTATGGGGGTCATAAAGTGTTTAAAATTATTTTTAAATGTGAGAACTGGGGCTTAGAAGAGTCACTGAATCAACAGCATTCAAACCTGTTTTGGTTTCGTTGTCCAAGTTTTTATTAATTTTATCATTGTTTCTACAGTAGAATTATATACAAGAAATAACATGGGAAGTAAATTATGCATAAATATTTAACAAATCCTTATCTTTAGACAATAGAAAACGATAAATATTTACTAGATAAGCATTATGTTATTGCCGCATATATTAGTAAACTAACCATAATTTTATTTCTTTGACTCAGATGCACTCCAGGCTGCCAAGTCTGCCAGAACTTGGTCAGGTGAGACTTTGACAAATCAGCTTCCTTTTTCTTTTAAGACACTGTGCTGGAAAGTACTTGGGAGGATTTCTTCAGATCTCAAGAGCTTTTTTGAAGGTTCCAGCAGGGATGTCAGGTCTTCATAAATTATAGACTGAAAAACCGTCTCCTTTATCAGGGAAGGCTGTCCTCTTCACTGAAGCACACTGCTTAGTGAGGGACACCCATGCAAGAGTGAGGGGGAAATCAGACACCTGAGTACTGGCTAGATCAGTGGGAACAGCTCTGTTGACGAGTGGGTGACAGATGTGTCCGACTGTTCGCAGTTAGAGACTCAGAGTAAGACGCCTGTTATTTTCCTCTGCAAAGGATGGAGGTACAAAAGGGATGTGGGGAGTGTGTGTGTGTGTGTGTGTGTGTGTGTGTGTGTGTGTGTGTGTGTGTTTTGTTGGCTTGATTGAGCATAGTACTTGAATCTAAGGGAAGTCCTGAGTTATTAAGACATGGAAACATCTTAGGATATTTGATAAGAACTTTTACCACATAAAGCATGTATGGAACATTACATTTTATTTTCCTATCTCATTGTATTTGGATAAAATGTAGCTCTGTGTTGGCTATGCAGTGAGATATTTGACATATGAGTTGCACATGTTATATTTGCATAAAACAGGCAAAACACCAACACTGCACAATAAACAAAACTGAACTGCTGTACAAATTTTAATAGTGATGCACATTTTAATGTACATGCCAACAAATGGGCTTACCTTTCCTTTTTGTCAGTAGAACAAAGTTAATATTGGTTAAACTCAGAAACTTTAACTTTTTTAAATTATTTGATTTTTATATTTTTAAATTTTGAGAGAGTCTTGAAGTCTTGTTAATTTGCCTAGGGTAGCCTCCAATTTCTAATTGTTTGGTCTTACTCTCACTAGTAGCTGAGATTACAGGAGTTCCTCACCACACCTGACTTGCTGGCTTCTTGCTTTTCAGACAGGGTCTCACGTAGGCCCAGCTGTCTTTAAACTTGCTATTCAGATGTTATTAAATGAGCTAAGGGTAACCTTGAACTTCTGATTCTCCCTTCTCCACCTTTGTACTGATGAAATTATTGGTGTATTCCACCATGCCCCATGTTTGTGCCAAGCCTATGCCCTTCTCTCTTGTTAAGACAAGCGTTCTTCCAGTGGAGCGATGGACCTAGGCCCCTATGTACATCCTTATTGATGAGTGTTCAGGTTACGTAGTCAGTTACAATATTTTATAATAATTATGAGCAGAAAAACAGTGAATGATTCAGTGCATTTATAATTCAACTTCTATTTTGACCAACATTTACTATGTGGACTGATAAGAGCATATAATAGTATTTATAAATGAATATACATATATTAGGGACCATGGTAAAGGTTTCTGCCTTTGAAGCTGGGCACAATGGCATATACCTATAATTTCAGCACTCAGGGAGGCAGAGGCAGGTGGATCTCTGTGAGTTTGAGGCCAACCTGGCCTACAAAGTGAGCCCAGGATAGCCAAGGCTACACAGAGAAACCCTGCCTGAAAAAAAAAACCCAACAAAACAGAACAAAAACACACAACCTCCCCCGAAACAAAACAAAACAAAACATAGACTTTACATGTTTTACTCTATACCACACCACTGAACATTTTGGGATTTGTATTCAAATATATGTATTGCATGCATACTTACTTACAAATTATATAAATATATATTGTATATTAGTAGAGTTATAAAGTGAAGGGAAAAATAGATGAACACTGAAACACTGTATCAATAGAAAAAGCTTTTGTTTCCCTCATCCCAACTATTTTTATTTGAAAGGATGTGGAGTCACATCTAATGGCACCTTCTGTGGTCCAACTACTCATGAGGCTGAGGCAGAAGAATCATTTATTTAAAGTAGGATTTCAATACTAGCCAGAGCATCCTGGTGAGATTCTATCTTTTAAAAAAGAGCCAGATAAACAAATGAAACAACAGAAAACAGAGAGAGAGAGAGAGAGAGAGAGAGAGAGAGAGAGAGAGAGAGAAGAAATAAAGTCCAATTATACATAGTTATGATCTTTTATCACATGGTTGACAGAGTATATATCCATGTTACGAAGGAGAAGTATGGGCTGGTGAGATGGCTTACAGGGTAAAGGAGCTTATAGCCAAGCTCAGTGAGCCTAATGTGAAATTTTAAGAGTTATTAAGATGTGAAAAAAAAAAAAAAGATGTGACATCTATACATCGATCTGAGGATTAGAAGTACTGCACCAATTTTCCACTCTGAGTGACTTGTTTTCCTGAATTCAGGTGTTACTGTGGCCGGCTGATTCACGAACATCACGGGCTAGATTATGCCTGGAGCCTCTCCGCTGTTGAAGGCAACGGAAACGAACAGTGGTCTGTTGAGAAGCACACAGTGAAAAGCCCTACGGACACCTTTGGCACCATTAACTTCCAAGATGGAGAACATATCTACCACTCCAAGGTCTGCTGATCACCCAAAACCACTTTACTAGTCTTGGACAAAAGACCCTGCCAATGTACTTCTAAGGACAGTGAGCCACATGACGTGGCTTCACTGAAAAGGTGTCAATGTCATCGATCCATTGTCAAATCCACCCTTGTCCTCTCTTCCCTTAGGTATGAGGGGCATTGTCTGCATTCCAGGTATAGAACTAGGTCCAGATGGGTGAACAGATGACAATTTAACAGTGGGGACCAAGCTAGGGTGAGGCTCCTGGGACAGTTATGAATTCTCTGCTTATTAGTCCCTTTGCACACACCGAGGGTGATCAGATGACAGTATTTCAGAGTTCATCATCATTTTATTGTTAGGGGGTTTTGGCATCATGGAGTCCCGGTAAGGGTGTTCTACCCCTTCTTCAGTTTGGTGTGTTTAGTAAGTTCTCAAAATTAGTTTTCTCGATATGAGTTTAATACAGCTATGTGTCCCTATATGGTCTCAGTGAACTTTATAAATTTGTAGAGTTGTACCCGTTTAAGTTTTAGGGGTAAGTTTCACAGTCTGTTCCTTGGGCCATTTGTGTGGCCAATCAATGTGAAGAGTCACCCCACCTGCGCATTTACAGGCAAAGTGGAGCTAAATGACCCCTGTAAAACGGAGTCGCTCAGACAAGGTGCAGCCTGTAGCACTGTGGTTTTCCAGGATATGCAGTGACTTGGGCATGGCACAGCCTGATTTTAAACAGCACCCAGGAAAAAGTAGGGCACAGGGACAAGGGTAACAATGTTTTTACAGGCTGCAATCCCAGTGTCCTAACTTCTTCCCACTGGGCTCTACCTTCTATAGCTTGTACCATCTCCCACTCCTGCCACAGGCTGGTGTGTGGGCCTTTACTGATGTGCATTTGGGGATACTGCACATCCAAACTCTAGCATACAGTGTTAGGAGGCCAGCTGTTCCTCAGCTGCTCTCTTCTGAGAGTGTTAATGTCCTGCTGTTTTCTTAGCAGCAGATGTCCCAAGTGGAACCACCCTAGGAAAGCTGAGTACCAGCCATCTTCTGCAGGCGACTATCAAATGGCTGGATGGAAGCAGATGTTCCTTTTCATAGAGCTACAGTGCAGTTCTAGAGGAATCCACATGTAGTTATACGTCCTCTTGTTGACAGAAAAAAATCCCCCTCATCTTCCAGTCCCCTTCTGTGCAATTTTTCTTTCAAGTTTGATTCTCCTTTCTTTTGTCGTTTTCCCCCTAAGATTGTGTGTGTGTGTGTGTGTGTGTGTGTGTGTGTGTGTGGCACATGTGTAGGGGTGCTGGTGGAGGCCAGAAGAAGAAATTGGATGCTCTGGTGCTGGAGTTACAGGTGGTTGTAAACCACCTACTGTGAGTGCTAAGAATTGAACTTGAATCTTGTAGAAGAATATATATATATATATATATCTTTTTGTTTTTCTCTTATTGTTATTGTTTGTTTGTTGCAATACTGGGGATAGGACCCAGGACCTTCTATGTGCAAGCCAAGAACTCTCCTTATTGTCCCACAACCCCAGACACTGTTTATTCTAACCACCTCCATGTACTCCCTTTTCTGTGCATTCATTACTTACTGTGTCCCTCTCTACTCCTTATGGCCCAAAGCGAATAGGTTTCCTGTACTCACATTGCTTGAGGGAAACAGGAAATAAATGTACATGCATCACAAAGTGGCGGGTGCCGTGAGAATGTAACACGGGTTGTTTGAGCGAATGTGAAGAAGATAGCCCCTTCTATGAGAGGACACTGTGTGCCATGAGAAAGCATTCAAAAGTCGAGAAAACAGGCTCGTGTGTTAAGCTGAGATCTGAAGGGGAACAAGTTGAATGGGCCCAGTGAAGCTGCCGGTTGGCTTGTAAAAAGGTCAGAGGACATTCAGGACAATTGAAAATATGGCTAGACGTATCTCTTGATGATTAGCTTTTTTTTTAAATTGGCTTTATTTTAAGTGTACAGATGTTTGTCTGCATGTATGTCCACATCGCATGTGTGCCTGGTGCCCAGGGAGGTCAGAAGAAAACACTAGACCTCCTGGAACTGGAGTTGCAGATGGTTGTAACTCTCCATGTGGGTGGTAGGAATTGAGTACCTGTGTCCTCTGGAAGAGCTCCTAGGGCTCTTAACCCCTGAGCCATCTCTGCAGTCCCTACAACAAGCTTGCTTTAGACTCAGCTTTTGGCTGTCGTAACAATGTATTTACCTGAGTACATTTTACTATATGTCTCAGCAGGGAAGGGCTGCCTGGGCTTCCTCTATCCTTCAGGCTCATGTTGAAGAGCACCAAAGAAACAGATTATCTTTTGTTTCTATTTCAGTCTCCTTCCCAGAATCCCTCTCACCTCATTCTACAATGAATCTGAGACAATCTGTCTGTTAGGTTCTGTCCAGAGGAGTGAGTCACTTAGAAAAGAAACAGAAGAGAGGTGTTCAGTCGTCCGTTGGGCAGAAGAGGCCAGTGCTAATAACTTAGTTCCTTATCAATGTTTGTATAAGAAACAGCACCTCCTTGGATAGTCCATATGGATAATATGGGGGAGGACTTAGAGGCAAAGAGAGCTCACCTGAGAGAAGAGTTAGGGGCACGGGTAGGTAGGCATAACCCTTTGCCCTTGCCATTGGTCTCAGCAACAAAACCATCTAGTAAGCGTCTGCCTGTGTTTGCCCTGCTACTGCAGTGTGCTGTAACGCCTGGCATCTCAGCGGCACCTCTCACAGATGGGCTAATGATCAACCTACTATTCTTTATCAGTGTTATGACAGCTGTTAGCTAGAAATTCCAATATTTTAATTATGAAATGAAGTGGTCCTATAGTAGCGAGTTGAAGGATGAATGGTAACACACTTTAAGTTGCTGTCATTAATTTAGAGGCCACTGTGCTCATTTGTACTTGCTTGTGTGTGTGATTCCACCCATGCTTTCCTTCTGTTTTTTTGGGGGAGGACATAGACCTGTAATTCATGGTTTCCTAATAATGCCCACCTTTCTTTTCATAATGCTGGCTTATCCCTGTGGTTGGTTAGGATTCTGTTTGAGGAAGGCAAACTCACCTCACTGTGCAAAACTTAAGTGGCCTGTAGTAGCCAGTCATGGCCAGGAATGTCAGAGGAGCTGCAGTGACTTAGTGGCTCTCTCTGATGTGACATCGCTGATTTTCTTTCTTTCTTTCTTTCTTTCTTTCTTTCTTTCTTTCTTTCCTTTGGACTGAGGCTCTCACAGATGAGGGTGATTATTTTGAAAAGAAAATTTCCTCAGGGGAATAATTGTATACAAAGAAATGATTGGCAGGTGTGTTAAAAAAAGATAGCATAGATGTTCATGCTCCTGAATTTTTAAAATTTTACAAAAACATGAAGCGGATCAAGTAAATGCAAAGCTCTGGCATTTATGAAAAGCCATATTTCATCGGCCTTGTAAAGCTCTCTCCAGATGGCTCTGCTGATGGACTGAGGAAGTGTTTTTGCCTAATCTCCAGCCTTCAGAAGAACTGTGGAGGCCAAACCAACTTCCTTGTAGTGATTTACAATTCCCAGAAGGAAGTTGGAGTGAATGTGGAACCTTTAAAAACAAATATTACCATTAGGTAAAGTTAAACTTTCAGAGAGGCCCTGGGCATGTCCTGCCAGGCTGTGGCCACCTCAGTGGCCCTGCTGTGTGTTCATTGTCTCTACTGACTTGCATGCTTCCCTGCCTTCTGTTCATGGTTCTGTGCTGTCCTTCCAGTACATTAGAACTTCTTGTGATACAAAATCGGATCACCTGTTGCATTTAATGGTGAAGGAGTGGAACATGGAGCTGCCCAAGCTTGTGATCTCTGTCTATGGGGGTCTCCAGAACTTCAAGATGTCCTCTAAGATCAAAGAGACCTTTAGCCAGGGTCTGGTCAAGGCTGCAGAGACCACAGGAGCATGGATCATTACAGAAGGCATAAACACAGGTAAAGCTCATGCCTCCCTCCCTCCCTTCCTTTCTTCTTCTTCTTCTCTCTAACTGTGCATCACGTAGCCTGTTACTGAGTCTCTGCTCTGCTCACAGGACATGTGGTGATATTAGGGAGAAAGGCAAACCAATGCAAACCAAAAAGCCCACCCCAACACAGTGCTTTCTGAGCCACATGCCTTTACATCAGAGTTAATCTGCATGGTATTTTACTGGTTCATGGGAGAATGCTAGAATCCTCATGATGTCAAGCAGTAAATGGGACCCTCTAGCAAGGAAAGAGAAGTGTCCAGTGTTAGAAATTTGTTAAGGAAGAGGAGAATTATTCAGGCCCTCGCTTAGAGATAAGAGGAAGAGCGGGTAAGAGAGGAGAGAGAGAGACAGCCAAGAAGCCAGCATCAAACCCATTGTGCTAGGAGCCTACCTTAAAAGTGACGTTTTCACATCATCATCTCTTTGTGTCTGTGAGAGTCTGTTTAGCATGCTCTGTGAGCGGAATTTCGATTTCTACTCTGGTTGTTCCATAGGAGTGTCCAAGCATGTTGGGGATGCCCTAAAAGCCCACTCTTCTATGTCTCTGAGGAAAATCTGTACAGTTGGAATCCCTCCTTGGGGTGTCATTGAGAACCAGAGAGAACTGGTTGGAAAAGACGTGAGTAGACAATGCTTTCACAACCAAGGAAAATGAACAAGCCTCTGAAGTGCGTACTTTACAATATACCCAAATGCCTGATAAGTCGCCTCAAATGTGATACATCCCAAACTGTCATCTGCCTTCCCTCTACAGCTGTCACCCTATCTCACAAAATGCCAGTCCCATCTTATAACTTCCTAAGACAAAAAGCTTGGATTAAGTTTAGAGAAACCCTTTTGTGGAATGCCTCAAACCCACCCTATCAATCAACTCTCAGCTCTACCTTCAGAATATCCCAGGAATCTGACTTCTTCCCCCTTCCAAGTGGAGGAAGATCCAAGTGGCCATGCTTTGACATACAAACACTTGTAAACATCTTCTTTTCTCTCACTCTTGTCCTCTGTTGTAGTCCAGCCTCAGTGCAAAAGCAGAATCCTTCCTATGGGGTATAAATTGGACCGTGCTATTCTCCTTGTCAAATTCTTCAGTGGGTCTGTTCTTCACACAGCTAATGTATGGATCCTTCCAGTGTTTTGCACAGGGTACAAATCACAGTTTAGCTGGCACCTTCCAATTCTCTTTCCCCAGCTTACACTGTTTTATTCATTCCTGTGTGTTGATTGTGTGTGTGTGTGTGTGTGTATGTATATATATATATAAATAAAATAGTGAGTGTGTGTGAGAGTGTATGTGTGTGTATGTGTGTAAGAATATGTGTGTGTAAGAATGTATGTATGTGTGCATACAGGTGCACATATAGGTAGGTGCACATATAGGTATGTAGACTGTGTGGAGGCCAGAACATTATCTTGATATTGTTCGTCAGGTGCCCTACGTGCCTTGCCTTTTTTCTTTTGAGACAAGGTCTGTCACTGATCTGGATCTCACTGAGTAGGCTGGACTGGCCAGCGAGACAACCTCAGAGGTTGCCAACTCTGTCTCCCCAGTGCTGGAAGTACAAACATGTACTGTCATGCTTAGCTTTTATCCCACCTCATAGCACCCTGGTTTTTTTTTTTTTAAATGTGCATTCTGGGGGTTGAATTCTTTGCAATGACCAAATCGTGGGCACTAGAGTGCATGTCAGAGGTTCAGCAGAAGTCCGCCTCACCAATGTGGAAAATCAGCTGTTCATCGGCTACATCTGAACTGAAGGTCTTGTGTCTCTGCATGCATTGTCCTCAGTTGCTGCATCAGGTGGTGCAGGCGTCCCTGTGTCCGGATCCGCAGGCCTTTATGGTTTCCCTGTGGAGCTCCTGCTCCCTCCTGGACCTTCCATCTTCCCACTCTTCCCTACAACTCTCAGCACTCCACCCAGAGTCCAGCTTCGAGTCCCAGTATCTGTCCCAATTCCCTGCTGGGTGGAGTCTCTCAGAGATCAAATTTGGGTTAATATCCACTTACAAGTGAATATATACCATGCATGTCTTTCTGGGTCTGGGTTACCTCACTTAGGATGATCATTTCTAACTCCATCCATTTGCCTGCAAATTTCAAGATGTCCTTGTTTTAATAGCTGAATAGTATTCCATTGTGTAAATGTACCACAGTTTCTTTATCTATTCTTCAGTTGAGGAATGTCTAGGTTGTTTCCAGATTCTGGCTATTATGAATAATGCTGCTATGAAAATAGGTGAGCAAATGTCCTTGTTGTATGGTGGAACATCTTTCAGGTATATGCCCAGGAGTGGTATAGTTGAGTCTTAAGGTAACACTATTCCCAATTTTCTGAGAAAGCACCAGATTTATTTCCAACATGGTTATGTAAGCCTGCACTCCACCAGCAATGGAGGAGTGTTCTCCTTTCTCCACATCCTTGCCAGTTTTTTATCTTAGAAATTCTGGTAGGTGTAAGATGGAATCTCAGAGTTGTTCTGATTTGCATTTCCCTGATAGCTAAGGATGGTGAGAATTTCTTTTTTTTTATTAATTTATTCATATTACATCTAAATTGTTATCCCATCTTTTGTATCCTCCCGTTCCTCCCTCCCTCCCGTTTTCACCCCATTCCCCTCCCCTATGACTGTGATTGAGGGGGACCTCCTCCCCTTCTATATGATCATAGGGTATCAAGTCTCATCTTGTTAGCCTGCTATCCTTCCTCTGAGTGCTACCAGGCCTCCCCATCAAGGGGACATGGTCAAATATGGGGCACCAGAGTCCGTGTGAAAGTCAGTCCTCGCTCTCCACTCAACTGTAGAGAATGCCCTGTCTATTGGCTAGATCTGGGTAGGGGTTCGATGTTTTCTGCACATATTGTCTTTGGTTGGTGCCATAGTTTGAGCAGCGCCCCCTGGGCACAGATGTGCCCATCATAATGTTCTTCTTGTAGGTTTCTAGGACCCTCTGGATCCTTCTATTTCCCCATTCTCCCATACTTCTCTCACCTACAGTCCCAATAGGATGTCCTCACATCTATCCCAATTTTCTGGTAAGTGAAGACTTTCATGGGGCATGCCCCTTGGGCTAGTGTCCAATTATAAATGAGTATATACCATTTGAGTCTTTCTGCTTCTGGGTTAACTCGCTTATTATGATCCTTTCTTTTTTTTCATTATTAAAAACTTTATTAATTTATTCAGATTACAAGTCAATTGTTATCCCATCACTTGTATCCTCCCATTCTTCCCCCCTCCCACTTTCACCCTATTCCCCTCCCTAGGTCTATGACCGAGGGGGGCCTCGACCCCCACTATATGGTCATAGGCTATCAAGTCTCATCTTGGTATTCTGCTTATTCTTTCTTCGAGTGCCACCAGGCCTCCCCACAAAGGGAGGTGGTCAGATATGGGGCACCAGAATTCATGTCAAAGTCAGTCCCCTCTCTCCACATAACTGTGGAGAATGTCCTGTCCATTGGGTAGATCAGAGTAGGGGTTCTATGTTTACTATTGCATTGTCCTTGGTTAGTGCAATAGTTTTAGCAACCCCCCCCACCAGGCCCTGATCCACCCATGATGATGTTCTTCTTGTAGGTTTCTAGGACCCTCTGGTTCTAGTTCCATCCATTTGTCCACAAATTTTGGGAATTCCTTGTTTTTTAAAGCTGTGTAGTATTCCATAGTGTAAATGTAGGTAAGCATTTCTTTAAGTGTTTCTAGGCCATTTGATATTCCCCTTTGAGAATTCTCTGTTTAATTCTGTACCCCATTTTAAATTGGATTATTTGGTTTGTTAGTGTTTAATTTCTTGAGTTCTTTATATATTTTGCATATTAACGCTTTGTTGGATGTAGGGCTGGTAAAGATGTTTTTCCCAATCTGTAAGCCATTGCTTTGTTCTGTTGACAGTGTCCTTTGCCTTACAGATGCTCTTCAGTTTCACGAGGGCCCATTTATTAATTGTGGATCTTAGTGCCTGGGCTGCTGGTGTTCTGTTCAGGAAGTTGCCTGTGCCAATTAGTTCAAGGCTCTTCCCCAATTTTTCTTCTAACAGATTTAGTGTGTCTGGTTTCATGTTGAGGTTCTTAATCCACTTGGACTTGAGTTTGGTGCAGGATGATAAATTTGAATCTATTTGCATTTTTCTACATATAGACATCAGTTAGACCAGCACCATTTGCAACAGGATTCTTAAGTTAAATAATGAATAATGTTCAGGTTTTCATACTAACAGGTGTGTAAATGCTTAGGACTTGTTATTCATAACTGGAATTTTCTGGGTTTGATAAAGATATTGAATATTAACTTAGAATCGGAATTTCAATAAACTGTACGATGAAGGAATGATGCATGTTGACTTACTCCTTCTGAGCTGCTCAGTTTGCTTTCTTATGCACCACAAGACCATTTGCCCAGGGTTGGCACCACACATAGCTGGCTGAACTCTTCCAAATCAATTGTCAATAAAAAAAATTCCATAGCTTGCCTATAAGGCAATGTGATCAAGGCATTTTGTTAATTTGAGGTTCCCTCTTTTCAGATCACTCTAGCCTGTATCAACTTGCCAAAACAAACAAACAAACAAACAAACAAAAAACAACAACCCCCCAAACAAAAACAAACTAACCAATGTAGGTTACAAATGATATTTAATCATAGCATTCTTTGTATGCTTATTAGCTTAAACATCCTATAAAGAACAACATATTTCATTAACAGCTATTTTATCTCATGGTACACAAGAACATAGGAAGAGCAGAATAATATGCGATACCTTATTTGGCAAGTTTTCAAAACCTTGAGATGCTCACCTATTATCCTTCAGAGGTGGAAATGGCTCTTTGTTTTAAGCTCATGAGTTTAAATTGAAGTGTTCCAATCATCCCATCCATTCATCCCAGTGAGTGATGGATGATGATTCATGTTCAAAGGTATCATTTTTGTCAAGTGGAGCCTTTTTTGTATCCTGAGTACTTGAACAAAATTATATCTGCTCTCACAACTTTTTGAATTTTTTTTTGTTTTTAGCTTTTTATTTTTTTATTAAATATTTTTTTATTTTTTATGTATACCTTTATATTATTACATATATATACAATAAACTACCTAGAGTAAGAAGAACCATGAAACAATCAGGAATTATAGAATTATATATATATATAAAGAATATTATTATATATTCTTAGTATTTTGAATGTTCTTGATTTTTAATACAAAGGAAGGCATTAGAGGCTAGTTGTACTTGCTTTTTTTTCTTCCTAGAGAAATTTCTTGTTGTTTAGGCTTCAGTAAACAGACTTTGACTTTTCATGGCGAATAGTATTTTGTTGCTCTATAACTGAGTCAATTATTCCCCTGATTGTCCAGTTACATGGTTTTCTGTTTCTCAAATTTTCAGCCAACATTATTAATATTATAATAAAATATACAACTTAATCCTAGATTGTTTATTTCCCTAGGAATAAGTGGAGGCAGTTGTGTACATTGACACCTTGTCTTTTAGAGAATGGTAAAAATTTATATTTTACCAACAGGGTGCAACGGAATTCATTTTTATCTACCCCTCCCTCTCCATTTTGGCAATAGCCAAGTCTTCTGATTATATTCTCTGGTTGTTTATGAGGTTTATGATCTCTGTACATCTCCTTATCCACTACTATGATTCAGCCCAGCAATAATATTGCCAGTATTCATCATCTCTCCCAGTTTTTACTTTGTATTATTTATCCTTACTTTCTATAAATACAAAACATGTAGTAAACCTATCAGTGATTTTCTTTTTGGTTCATAGCATTAAAATTGTAGCTTGAATTATAAAGTTAACTGTTAAAGTCTAGTGCCTGTTGTTTCTTTGAAATTTCACAGAAACCCTGTGCCATTGGAATGGGCATTATCCTCGCTCATACACAAGAAAAGGGAGATAGAAATTACTCAGAGTTAAAATTAGGCTGGTTTTACACATGGAAATAACAAGTGCAGCAGCTTAAGGGAGAGTCCACAAATGTAAAAAAGTCCTTGATGCCACGTAGCTGTTTATTATTCCACATTTCATTTGGAATATGTGGAAAATAGTGCCAAAAGAATATTCTGAAGTGTATTAGAACAACTTCTGAATAGAGGTGTAGGCTTGGCCTGGTATCCAACCTTGAACTAAAGTTTAGTGGCCAGAAACAAGGTAAGTACAAAAACGAGAAATCAGTATTTAGACACATTTTATTGATATGTCTAGCATAACATCAAATCCCGTGGTTGTGTGCTTATCCTGTTGAGAGGGGTAGCGTACGTGTGGGTGTTGTGGAGCATGCCTTTTTCATGCACTGGGAGGAGCATATTGACCTAGTACCTCATTTGATCTAGAAGAGACGGGAAAATTTTTTTAAAAAAAAGATACACTTGTTGAGATACATTGTCCTAAAAAGTAAGCTGGCCTTTTAATCTGGAAAGGTCCTCCGTTAGTGCACAGGGACAGGGTTTAGATCAGTGAAGTCTGGGGAAGGACTAGGAGCTCTGATACCCTCTTGCCTTTGCCGTCTCTCAGGTGGTGTGCATGTACCAGACTCTGAGTAACCCACTCAGCAAGCTCACCACACTCAACTGTATGCATTCTCACTTCATCCTGTGTGACGATGGGACTGTGGGCAAGTACGGAAACGAAATGAAGCTCAGGCGGGACCTGGAGAAACATCTCTCAATGCAGAAGATACACAGCTGTAAGTTCCATCAGAGGTCTGCATCTGGCTGGGGCTCGCTGGTAAATGAGGAGCCTCCTTGCCATTTGCTTAGGGTGGACAGACCTAAGTGTTTGCTGCCTTGGAGGAGCCACTTCACACACGTGAGCCAAACGATAGAAGAAGGCAGGATGTAGGCTTATACAGAATTGTTGGGGACATTAGGACAGAGGAGAAATAACAGGCGGCCTTTTGACATTTGTGGAACAGGAGTAGGCAGGCAAGTTAGAGAGCCCTTACAGAAAGGGTCTCAGGAGGCTTGGAGGCCTTTTATTTCGGCATCACTAAATGGGCCGTGAGTTGCACTGAGCCGAGCTTGACCATATCAAACCTCAAAGCCCATTCCCAGTGGCACACTTCCTCCAACAAGACCACACTTACTCCACAAGGTTACACCTCCTAATAGTTCCACTCTCTTGGAGCCTATGGACGATATTTTCATTCAAACTACCACAACCCACTATCTGTGAGAGTAGGCGATGGCACGAGGAAGGCCACAGCATGGCTCTGAAGACACTTTACCCAATGTAAGTTCTCTGTCGCTCAAGGATAAAATATTGTAAATGTAAAACCATATATATAGATGTAAAAGTAACATGCAGGGTATATTATAAAGGCCAACCTCAGCTATATAATTAGAACTTGTTTCAAAATACCAAAAAGTCACTTTTAAACATTTTTCCAAATCATCATCTTCTACACTGTGAGTGGTTTATGATGCATTCTTTCAGAGATTTCTGTTCACTTATAGAACATGCTATACATATAGCCATGAACATATATACCTATAAAATACATATTTATACCTAGGAATTTGAAAATATAAATAGGATGTATTATTATAAAATGTCATTTTATAACTTTTCCATTTAGTAGCTTTTATAAAAGAATGGCTCAATAGTTGCTGCAGCTTTTTTTTTGTCTCCTTGATTTGATAAAGTAATATTTAATCATGATAAGAAATTCAAATAGTGAAAGATGTACCATGCGGAAATAGAAAAGACATTGAGGGTTGCCCTTCCCACCACTAAAAGTTTGTTGAACTGACAAAGCTTGGCTGTTTTTGATGATGATGGAGACACTGATATCTATTCTACAGTTCTGCTTATTTTTAAATTCTTTTAGAATTTACAAAAATGAGACATTAAAAAGTTTTCAGGCCCCTTTGTTGTTGTTGTCATTGAAGGCTTTTATTGATCTTTTAGCCAGCAAAAGCTTGAAGATTTCCTCACCATATTTATGCTGCCTTTTGTCTGAAGTCCAGGTTTCTGATTTGGTCTTGATTTAATGAAACAGGAAGAGACTCGTGGTAGCTGAAGGATTTAAGTGTAGAAATCCATGTGGCTGGCTGACATAGACAGGACAACTCTGTAACAGTGTGGTACTATTTGTGACCTGAAACAGGCTCGAGACAAGGTGTGCCTGTGGTGGGGCTGGTGGTGGAAGGAGGCCCCAATGTCATCCTCTTGGTATGGGAGACGGTGAAGAACAAAGAAGCTGTGGTGGTGTGTGAGGGCACAGGCAGAGCTGCGGACCTCTTGGCCTTCACTTACAAACATTTGGAGGATGGGGGGTGAGTTGTTGTCCCTTCCGTCTTGAAAACACTGTGACTATTCATTCTTCCACTTTGGGCTTTCAAGCTGTGCATTTTTTTGTGGGTCAGGTACTGTCACAGGTCAGGCTGAGACAGTCATTCCTCTCTCAGTGTCTGGACTGTGTATCAGACCCTGCTTGTATCCGGGAGAGTCACTGTTTTCTTAGCTGAGCAATGGCCTAATTTTAGGCGTCCGGACAGTTTGTGACTATTATGTCCAAACTAAGAAAAGCCACTGCATTCTGGAGCCTTGACAGCTTGAAGACACTACCTTAGCGTGTATTGCTTCAGGGGGCCTGGGTGATGAATACTGCCACATTAGAGTTCATTCTTCTCTGCAGCCCTCTTCTCCTGCCATGCATTTGCTTCTTGCTCATGGGCTGTCTTGAAGACAGCCTTCTGGGTTGGGTACCCAGATGGGGTTTCTTGCACTGGTGCTACTGGCTTGGTCTCTTCTGTGGGTTTCATCAAATTATGCCCATTTATTTCTCTGCCAGGATTCTGCGCCCTCAGGTGAAAGAAGAGATCTTCTGTTTGATTCAGAACATGTTCAACTTTAGCATTAGACAGTCTAAGCACCTTTTTGAGATTCTAATGGAGTGCATGGCACACAAAGACTCTGTAAGTATTATGAGCTGATGACTTAAAAAAGGCCACCTTTCAGAAATCAACTATTTTTACATTAAAAAAATAAGTATTACATGGAATACTTATTTTGAACTTTGATGGATATTATTTTGAAAAAATTTGACTGTTGAGTGTGTAAACTTGGATTCCTACTGCCCCAACTTCATTCTTATCCTTTGTGCTTTAAATGTCAGATTCTATCTGGGACAAAGCACGTAGATTTACAGAAGAGTTACCAAACATAAACACCTGTAAGGGTTGAAAGAGCAGCTCCAGGTGTCTAGTGAATTCATCTGCTGTGCTAGACGACCACATCACAGCATCTCGAGCGAGACCTGCAGGAGGCCTCCATGTGTGCACTGGACAAGGGCAAATTTGAGAATAAGGTGTGCAAGAGAAAATGTAGTTCAATCTGGGCACGATGGTGCACACCTGTAATCCCAGCATGCAGAGACATAGGCCGAGAGGCAGAGTCAGAGTCAGATGCAGACACAGAGAGGCAAGAGGCAGAGGCGGTTGGTCTTTGTGAGTTTGAGGCCAGCCTGGTTTACATGGTGAGCTCCAGGCTAGGCAGAGCTACATAGTGAGACCCCATCTCGAGCAAAGCAGAAAGCAAAGAAGGGGCGTGACTATAATATGGATTCAGGAAAACTGCTTTGCATTTTAGGGAACTATTTCCATGTCATCAATAGACTACTAGGATGACATGAAACAGAAAATTAGAGTAAATATGCGGATATGTTATCATTTGTATGATCTCCCCAGAAATGGGAGTCTTAGCGAAATCATTAAGAAAGTGTGTTGGTGCTAAAGCTTCTAACCTTAGAAAACCAATGGAACAAAGTGAAGCCTGGCAAGAATGCACACAAAAAGCCCTTTGGCATCTTCAGTGACCACAACCCTGTTTATAAGTAGCCACATGTTTTTAAATTTGCTCTTTCATCCGAAATAGTCCCAGGAATGAGTTCAAGATGGCAATCGTTGCTCAATTCCACTTTTGAAATTATGCAGTTGAATGTAAACAATTTAAGTGGTTTGGCCAGTCATCCAGTTAAGAAATGGCAGATCTGAACTCAGAGGTGACACCCTGCCGTGCTTTACATAATTAGAAGAAAAGGTCACATGAGCGAGCTTGCTACAGTGCTTGCTTCTTTCCATCATTATGTAATATAATTACCGAGCAGTGAGCAGAAAGATCAAGAGAGGCGAAGGAAGGAAACTGGGGCGCTCACACCACAGCCGCTGAGTTCCATGGAATTTGGTGGTTGAAAGTTCCATTTTGTTTATGTACACAGTAGCATGTTGAGACCGTTGGTGAGTTTTATTTACTTATTTTTTTTTAGATTCTTTCTCATTTGTGGATATATAACTTAGATTCAGTGGCTTTAAGATATGTCCCCAATGTGGACTAGAATTTGTCATCCCTGACTCTTTTCTGTTAAAGTAGCTTCCTGTATTACATGAAATATACTTTCATCTGGAAAGAGTGTGTGCATGTGTGTGTGTGTGTGTGTGTGTGTGTGTGTGTATTGTGTGTTTGTGTGCATGCATAAATTTGGGTAGAGTCTAAACATTTAGAAAGGAGACCAAGGGCTAGAGAGATGGCTCAGCTGTTAAAGGCTAGGCTCACAACCATAGAAAGGAGACCAAAAAGGAATAATACTACATGATGAAGAAGTATAGAGGAGTGTGTGCATGGGACATAGGGAAGAAAGAATTGGTGAGAAGGGTAAAAGTTGGGGGCCAGAGAGCATGGGGGTGGGGAGACAGGGAAGAAACAAGAACCACAAAAACGTCATACATTGTCGTGGTGGTATATGACATTATATGCTGATTTATTTTAAAAGTCATTTACACACGAGGATGTCCTGGGCACTTTGACACTGCGAGGGCTGCAGCTCATTGTACCATCTTTGGGGTCCATGGTCATCTTTTACCATCCACGGGGTCCGTGGTCATCATGTAGCATCTATGGGGTCCATGGTCACCTTCTTTCATCTATGGGGTCCATGGTCATCATCTACCATCCACGGGGTCCACGGTCATCATCTACCATCTACGGGGTCCGTGGTCATCATCTACCATCCACGGGGTCCACGGTCATCATCTACCATCCACAGGGTCCATGGTCATCATCTACCATCCACGGGGTCCACGGTCATCATCTACCATCCACGGGGTCCATGGTCATCATCTACCATCCACGGGGTCCATGGTCATCACCATACTGAGTTTATGGGGAGCATTTGAGGAGTCACTTACCACTATGAAGCAAAGGTCTTAGTTTCTCATTCTCATTCTGAAGGTGGATGAGTTGGTTTGTATTGGGAGTTAGCCCAGAGTCTCCTTCCCTAGGGCAGTGAGTAGTAAGCACCACTACACATGGGTTTTTTAAAGTTTGTCTTTTCCCCAGGTGTGCTAACTCTCTGTTTTTCTTGTATAAATGAAATAAAACCATGCTGTTTTGAAATGACAAAATAAGGACTATATTCTTTGGTGGTTTGAATGTTGATCTTCTGGGTGCCATTTGAAGCCATTTCTAAGGTAGTTTCTAAACTGTATGGCTTTCTGACTTTCACCCATCATAGATTACCATATTTGATGCTGATTCCGAGGAGCACCAAGACCTTGATCTGGCAATCCTCACAGCTTTGCTGAAGGGTGAGTGACCCAGCAGACCTACAGTTCTGCCTCACTTCCTGTCCTCATGTTCTAGAGGCTTCTGTGCTTCTCACCCACATAGTTTTGAATAGAATATATGATTATTCCTTTCTTTCCCTCTAGGTACAAGCTTATCAATATCAGAACAATTAAATCTGGCAATAGCTTGGGACAGAATGGACATTGCCAAGAAACACATCCTAATTTATGGACAACATTGGAAGGTATAATGAAAATGAGGTTATTTGAAAAAAAGGATTTTGCGTATTGGTGTATTAGGGTGGGATGAAGAGAGAATTGAAGGAGGCAGAGGTGTCATTCTGATGGCCAGGCACCCAGGGAAGTGAACGCATGTCTCTTCCTTGGTTTGTCTTCCTGAAAACAAAAATTTCCAGGCTCTAAGGAAATTTAAATTCGAAGTTAAAAGAGCAACACAATGGAGAGGTTTTTAAAATGTATTTCTTAATGGGTGTGTTTTGCGTTTTAATTTTTAGAACTTAAATCTTTCTTAGTGCTTTGTCTTACATTAAAATGTAGTATTTATGGTGGAACACGTAGAGACTACCACAAGGAGACTAAAAGCAAGTGCATTCTGAGCCCTTCATCTCTGTCATCAGCTTTGTTGTAAAGTGCCAGGTTAGATCACAAGGCTAAACTGTCTACCGGAAGCCCTTGTGATTAAACCAAGATAAAAACCAGAGAGGTCTGAAGTGACCATACAAATGGCAAGCAAAGATAAAGGGGTAATTATTGCCAAGGAAAAACTTATTTCACAAGTTGCCCTCGGAAAGACTTGGGGTTCACCTTAGAGGTCAGTATCCCATCAGCGTGAATACCAGTCAGCCTCAGGTCATACTGCTGATGTGTGGGCTGTGATGACCGTAGTCCAGGGTACTTTGTAGACACTTTAGCTAAAATTACTGGCTCTGTTGTCTGATAGAGGACTAAAGCCGGAGACAGGGTGTGGCTATATGAACCTCTGGGGGCCTTTCTCATTCGCACAGCGCAGGTCTCCAGATTCATTATGCACATCATTTCAAACCTGCAGTTCTAGTTCCATTCTATTCCCTTTGATCTCTCTACTTTTTCTGGATTCCTGTTTTCTAGGTATTTAATCAGTTGCTCCTAACTTAATCTCTTGCTTTTCTTGTGTTTGTACTCGGTGGGTTTTCTCAACTTTTCAGCCTCAGAGAAGCCTTGTTTTTCTGGTAGTGTAGGGTTAGCCCACTGATTCCTAAGGGCTGAGTGGATTTTCTGTGTTCAGTGGCACCTGAAGTAGATCTGATTTTATCTGTCTGAAGCTGTCAATAATAGTTGTCTGGAGCCTTTCCTCCTGAATTATTTGGCTTCTCCTAGATTTTTGATCCATTTGTGTTGAACGTCTACCTCAAGGGTGGAGGACAGGCAGGGAGATATTTTGTGCCCTGTGAGTTTAGTTTTCACTTCGGCAAAGGATCATGGGATACTGTTTGCTGAGGGATTCCCCTCAGTATCAGCACATTCTTGTCTTCTCTTCCATTGTTGAAAATGCCAGAAAAGAAATGTCTATACCAGCTGTGAAGTGCAAACCTCACTGCACGTGGTAAAGGGTCAGACGGGGACAATGACTTCCAAGTCCCCACATTGGACCAAGTATGTGTACATGGACTTCACTGTGGTATGATTGCTATATAGCATAGCTCTGTGTGTGTCCTGATGCTGCTTACTTGGACTGCTTGGTTTGGGGGGACTGTTGAGCCAACCACTGCTTTGCACGTTCCACACCACTTTTCTCATGTCCTCAGCCTCCCGTGCAGTACTTGTGAATTGATTTGTTTAAATAAATCCCTCCACTACAGTTTGAGTGGAATTTTTGATAGGGAAAAATTAGATGAATATTTTCAATATGCCATTTGTACCCCCAGTCTAGGTAAAGTTTAAATGGAAGATTGATGGCATCAAAATAAACAAATAAACAAACAACAAAATTGAAACCAAAATTAAAAAAAAAAAAATCACCAGTCAAATGAATTAGTCAGCATTTACTTTCATTTTCAGACTAAATATAAACCCAGAAAACCCTTGATTTTCATTTGAATTACCTTTATGACTCACTGTCAGTTTTGGGGAACTTTGAGAATGTTACAGTGTTTGTTTTTTGTCACACAAAACCGCAAACAATTCTTGACTGTCTTCAGTTAGGCCCTGAACATTTTTTTAAGGGACATTATATTTTATAATGATGACATCTATGTAGTGTTTTTCTTAAATTTTTAATGTTAATTGTCTTCATACCACTTCATACCCAAAGCCTGGTGCTCTAGAACAAGCAATGCTAGATGCCTTAGTAATGGATCGGGTGGATTTTGTGAAACTCTTGATAGAAAATGGAGTGAACCTCCACCGTTTCCTCACCATCCCCCGCCTGGAAGATCTCTACAACACAGTGAGTATGCAACACTTCCTGTCAACTTGTTCAGGATTCATTTGTAGTTAGCTTAGGGTTTGCCTGTCTCCTCAAATGCTCATGTACCAACATAGTTTTCAGAAATGCAGACTTACTTTCCAACTTAAGTCACAATCTTACCAATTCTCTGTCTGTCTGTCAGTCTGTGTCTCTCTCCCCCCACCCCATGTGTGTGTGTATGTGTGTGTCTGTGTTGTCTGTGTGTGTGCGCGTGTGAGTCATTGGATTTTCATTTGTTTGTTTGTTTATTTATTTAATCATTTACAGCCTGGTCCCAGCCTCCTCCTTCCTCTCCTCCCGGTTTCATCCTTACCCCTCCCACCCAGTTCCCTGCTTTCTACTCAGAGAAGGGGAGGCCCTCAAAGTGTACAATCCCACCCTGGCACCTCAAATTGCAGCAGGACTAAGCACATCCTTTCCCACTGAGGCCAGACAATGCAGCCCAGCCAGAGGAAAGGGATCCAGTGGCAGACAACAGAGTCAGAGGCAGCCCCTACTCCCATTGTCAGGGTACTCAGGTGATGACCAAGCTGCACACCTGCTGCATATGTGTGGTGAATCTAGGTCCAACCCGTGCATGCTCTTTGGTTGGTGGTTCAGTCTCTGTGAGCACCTCATGGGCCCAGGTTAGTTTACTCTGTAGGTCTCAGCTAGTGTAACCCCTCCCCCCCATACTCCTGGGAGCCTCCGCTGTCCCAGAGATGCCTCCGACCAATTTCCATTCTCTCTCCTGGCTCTCCCTGCTTCCCACACTCTCGACTCTCCCCATACCTGATGTCTACCCTTTTTATCCTCCCCACTCCCTCTCCCTCCAAGTTCCCTCTCTTTATCTACTTCAGATGTCTATTTTTTTCCTCTTATGTGTGAGATTCAAGCATCCTCCCTTGGGCTGTCCTTGGCTTCTTTGGGTCTGTGGATTGTAGCACGGTTATCTTTTACTCTATGGTTCATATCCGCTTCTGAGTACATACCTGTGTATCTTTCTGGGTCTGGGTTATCTCACTCAGAATGATGTTTTCTAGTTCCGCACATTTGCCTGCAATTTCATTTTATCTCAAGACACAGAGACAGTATGGATAAGAACAACTTTTTTTTATTCAGTTTCTTGGAGTGTCTTGACATAAACCTAACATTACTGTGATGTTCTTGGGGCAGTGAAATGACTCAAAGTGTAAAGGCATTTATGGCCAAGGCTGACAATGAAGTTCCAACCTTGAGACCTTGAACAGTGGAAGGAGAAAACTGTCTTTAGCAAGTTGTTCTTTGACCCCCATGTGTGCATGCTTGTCTAAACACACAGACACACAGACACACACACATACACATGCACACATGCACACACACACACATACACACACACACACACACACACACACACACACACACACACACACACACCACACACACACACACACTAACCAAATGTAAAAATACAAGATGTTCTTAAAACTTCCCTGTCTAAAACTGTTGAAACTGATCTGGCTTCTCCATTGTGAAAATGGCCACTGCTCATGCCAGGCACCTCCATGGATTGCCCTTCCTGTTCCTTTCACAGTGTCCTCTCTTCAAAGGTTATTGCAATTCTGTCCTCTTCATGTCTCCTGTTAGTTAACAGTGGTCTCTTTTAGAATTTGCAGTACTTGCAGCTTTTTCTTAGCGCACACATCTTCACACTGCTGGTTACCTTTTAGGATATGCGTTACTCCTCACTGCTATTGTGAGCACTTCCTTGAATCCTTAGAAAGATGAACAGCACAAGGAAGGACTCAGCAAAATACCCATTTACAGAATGCGTTTGTGCCCAGAGATGTGATTATTTAATAGAATTTGTATATGATAAAGGGTAGTCAAAAATGCTTATAATTTGTGATTCCTACTACATAAAACTAACATCCTTACTGCCTTTATCCATACACATGCTTTGAAAACTATTTATAAATAATCATAGCTTCTCTTGGGAAACTCTCTCTTTAAGATTTATTTGGAATCATTACCAAAGATGTTGAAAAAGATTTTTAAAAAAAAATATTCTCGGTTACCTATGTTCTCAAATAAGGTGCCTCCAGCAATGACCATTAAAGGAAATTATTCATTTTCTTCTTTTTTAATCACAGAAACAAGGACCAACTAATATGTTTTTGCGTCATCTTGTCCAAGATGTAAAGCAGGTAACCTCACTATGAAAGTTGAAAATGCTCTTTGCGTATAGTACCTTAGCTTTGAGATAGTGGAGTGGAAGTTTATGTAAGTCTGGATTTTATTGTGAATTACTTACTCTTTTTTTATGTAGTATTATAGATGCTTTAATCACCAACTTTTAGTCTTCTAGGTTTCCCCACTTTGTTTCTGCTTTTTAAAGTCTGGACCACCCTATAAGTACCATTAGCTATGACAAACATGGACCAGAGGATGTAGTTCAGAGACAAAATGCTTATAGAGGACCTGAAGTTCAATTGTCACCACCACACAAACAGACAAACAAACAACAAGCAAACAGACAGGCCAGATTTTGTGGCTCATGCTTATAATTCTAACACTCAAGTGGCTGAGTAATGAGGATCCAGGTTTTACGGGCAGCCTGGGCTACGTATTAGACCCCGTATCCATCACATAGCCAATAGAATATCAGCAGCACAGGCCTTTTGGTGATGCCTATTGTGGTGATTTCTAGTGTTTTTTTTGTTTGTTTGTTTGTTTGTTTTTGTCATTTTTTTGAGTATCAGTGGCAGCCTAGGGATGCAAACAATACTTTTGTACATCTAAGCTCCATTGTAGGGAGTTAGGGTGGCTTAATATCCTGGCTTGTGTTTTGCTCAGAATGTTCTCACTGAATGTTGAATAATTTGCAACTTGACAACTTCAAGTGTCTTTCACTTGTCACATTTTAAAAGTTTCCTATTTTTTGAGGCTTAGTATCTCATTGGATAGAGTATGAACCTTCTGCTTCCATTGACTTAGTTGGAGAGTTAGATGACGGGAACATATTTACTTGGCAAACTTACAGTACGCCAACTTGCCTATGCTGATATAAATGTAAATTCCATTGATTTAAGCTATAGCAAAATGACTTGCCTAAAGGATCTCCTACAACTTTATCATGATATACTGAAGAGGAAGGGATGGGTAAGTTAAATGTGTTGTCCTCTGAGAGCATGGCCAAAGAGACAGAAGAAAACCTAAAGCTATGACTCCTTGCTCTTCCTCGCAGCATACTCTTCTCTCCAGCTACAGAATAACACTCATTGACATTGGGCTGGTCATAGAGTACCTCATTGGTGGAGCATATAGAAGCAGCTATACAAGGAAAAGCTTCAGGGTTCTCTACAACAACCTCTACAGAAAACACAAGGTAACATCGTTACAAGGTACTCCAGTGAAGGGAAGGGAATTGCGAACAGTGGTTTTAGAAAAATGGCGAAAGGAGTCCCAGGGGCCATGAGGCTTCCATTTGAGGGTGCATATCACCTGCTGTATGTAGAGTGCTGTGTTAAAGCTTTGCATGCTGGCAGGAGATGAGTAAGAAACTTCTTAGAAAAAAACAGATTGATAAGTAAATTACCCACAGTTCAAAGTGGGATGTTATACACGCTGTATTGACATTGAAGTGGTGTGATGAATCTGGCTAAAGAACAGCTGCTCTGCCTTTTCTTCCTCTTGAAAAACAAAGAGATCAAAGGTCAAATACTTAATAGATTTACTTCTATAAACCAGTAATGGTCTATAGTCTGGAGACTATTGGGTTATGCATGTAAGGATTATAGTAGAAGATGTAAACAGTGTGAGTTTAAACAAGAACTAGCTTTACAGATGAGTATGTTTTCTGTCATGGTTTTGGGGGACCAAGATTATAAAGGGAGAGCTGCCATCATTGAACTGTACCTAGAGGAGTTGAGTTCTCTTTAGAGATAAAGACATCAGAAAAGGAGCCCTGGATACTGACGTGGAGTGAAGAGTGGGCACAGAGAAGGACACAGCCCTCAGATCTCAGGGCAGGGCTCTATAGCACCGCTGAGACTTTTGTCATGGCTGGGCAGGGATGAGACTAGAGGATTGCTTAGGAAGAGGTTTCATAAAGAACCTGGGATATCCAGCTACTCAGGACCTTTATAAAGAATTGAAGGAAGAGATAGCCCAATTTAAGTTTAGAAAATGAACAGCCCTGCCCCAACCTGCAAAACACATGGAAAACCACAGTTCAGCTAGGAAATAACCCCTGCTAAGATTTCTGAGGGCAAAAGACACCCAACATTGGCCACTGCCTTTGAAGAGTGACACTACTGTGTGGCAGTCTGGAGAAGATCATCATGTGACCTTGATGTGGCTATTTTGCTGCTTATTTGAGGCTCCATTCCTGCTCTTCCTGGTAATGGTCCATAGTATGACATAGACCATCTCCCTAGTTGCTTTTCCCTGAGTGTAGGTGATGGTATTTCAGTGTACACTGTGCCAGACTGCAGTGCTAAGATCTACATGGTATGGATTCAGAGAGGTCTGACATCGAATCCTAGTGGTCTTCTTACTTGGTATATGAAACACAACCTGTCTGTGTTCCCACTCTCCGGTCTAGCAAATGGGCATATTAATGTCTGGTCCATGAAGTTGTGAGCATACCAAACTGATCCACATCCTTGTTACAGAGGAAGCTTTGCGGGACCTAGTAACAATATTCATTATAGTTATTGCCATGTTGATGTTAATTCTCTATTACAATAATGACAAAAATAACGTGGATTTTGTCACTGACAAGCCTTGACTTTATCCTTCCTATGTTCATTTTTCATCCATAGAACAGAAACTGAAGGAGGGTAGAGTTTTTCAAAACCTGGGGCTTGTATCCAATGCTCTTAACGTCAATGTCTGTATATTTGTTTCTTCCTGCCAAGACTTCACTTGATGGTCAGGAAGTAGAGACTTTATATATCACCTGGAAAAACTCTAGAACCTTCTAACTTCACTTTAACCTTAGAGCTCTTTGGGAATGGAAAATTTTCCTTATCAAAAACTATAAAATTTTATTGCCTGTTTTGAACTAGGTCTGAGGCTATTGATTCTAGTGGAATTTCCATGTAGGAGAGGAATTTGGGTGCATAACAGGGAACAAAAGAGTATATTTTTTAAGATGGCAGGAAACAGAAGTGTTTGTTAGAAGAAGGGACAGAGTGTTATTTGAGAGGACACAAATTTAGTTTTCATCATTGTCTGGAAAGAAAATGTCACTACTATAATTAAAAAAAAAAAACCTCTTTCTTTTGTTTTCTTGACAAAACAAAATAACAACACATGCCAGAGTGTGAGTGGCTTTGCCCAGAGCCTTTCCCAGCATCCTCTTCATCTGAGACATTCCGTGGGAAATAGAAAGGAATCTTCGGAAAGCACACTGCATTCCCAGTTCTTTAGGACTGCCCAGCCCTACAAATCCAAGGTAAGAGGCCTTTGTTTGTAGAGTTGAAAATGAAGCTGGTTTTGCAGACTGAGGTGGCCTCTTCATTAATGCTGGAGAAAAGGAGATGCCAATGAAGAATCAATCCCCAGTGTCATAAACAGATGGTATAATTTCCATGTGTCACTGCTGACACAGCTGTTCTTCTGCAATGCGGAGGATTGACAATCCAGTGATTGTCTGGGCTTGTCTCTCAGGTTCTCTTCCTTGTTTTCACCTCTGCCCTGTGCAGTTGGTGACTCAGGCAGGCTATGGATGCCATGGTATTAAATACTCATAACCATTAGCCTAACATGACACTCTTTAAAAAAAATAATTTATTTATGTATTCACTTTGTACCCACGTCATAGCCACATCTTTCCTCAACTCCCAGTCCTACACTTCTTCCCTCTTTCCCCTCCCCCTCCCCTATTCCTCAGAAAAGGGGAACCCCCTTCCCATCTACCCCAGCTCATCAAGTTGTATCAGGGCTGAGCTTGTCTTCTTCCCTTGTGGCCTGGCAAGGCAGTCTCATCAGGGGAATGTGATAAAAAGGCTGTCAAGAGAGTCCATATCAGAGACAGCTCCCACCGCCCTTACTAGAGGACCCACATGAAACATGAGATACCCATTGGCTACATCTTTGTAGGGGAACCAGGTCCAGTCCATGCAAGGTCCTTGGTTGGTGCTTCAGTCTCAGCAAGCCCCTCTGGGCCCTGGTTAGTTGATTCTTTTGGGCATCTTGTGAAGCTCCTTTTACCTCCAGGTCCTTTTCTCCTTCTCCCCACTTTTCTATAAGACTCCCTACATATTGCCCAATGTTTGGCTGTAAGTTTTAGCACCTCTTTCAAGGTGTTGCTGGGAGGAGCCTCTAAGAGGACAACTTTGCTAGGCTCCTGTCTTCAGGCATAGCTGAGTATCATTAATAGTGTCAGGGGTTGGTTCTCTCCCATGGGGTTGTGGGTCTTGGGTTGGGCTAGACATTGGTTGGACCAGATATTGGTTGGACACTCCCTCAATCTCTGGTCTATCTGCTCTATCTTTATCCCTTCACATCTTATAGGCAGGGTGAATTTTGAGTAGAAGTTTTTGTGGGTGGGTTGGTGTTCCCTTCCCTCTACTAGCAGACTTGTCTAGTTAGATGTTGCCCTCTTCAGTCTCTGTGGTCCCTGCTACTAGGAGTCTCTCTAGAGTCCTTCTCATATCCTCCCAGGAGCCTAGCTTAACTTAGGTCTCCAGCTTGTAACAGGACACTCTTAACCTCCTTACCGAAGCCTGCTTGCTATGAGGACCTCTCCCTTTGTAGCTCTCAGTTCTTGGGAGATAGTCCTTTTGTATCTTCTTTTCTCTAAGTCTTTCTTGAAGTTAGTTTTGCCTAATTTTGCCTAATGAGTGTGTGTCTTTAGCCCATTCTTCTCTGGGACAGGAGGCTATTGCTTAAGTATTTCCATGGAAATCATACACCATTAGCCATAAGATGCTTCCTTTCCACAGCTGTTGGCACAGTCTTTGGCCACCATTAATAAACATCCTTTTTATCTTTAGGATGAGGAGAGGAATGCTCTAATAGTTTTTGTTGTAATGCCTCAAAATACAAATAATTATTTAAAAACCTTTATTATTTTTGAAGCATTTTGCTAAGCACTTGGTTGAGCTGGGAAAGTGAGCAAGTAGAGGTAGATAAAATGTTGACTGAGAAATGGCTCCACCTTTCCCAAGGTGGTAAACATTATACAGGACACTGAATCAGAGACAGGAAGCCATACAAAGGCACACAGGGAGCTTGAGTGGCATGTTGGTTGAGCTGGAAAGGGTGAGTGGCCACGACGTTTCTTGTCATCAAATAAAATACAGCAAACTGATCTATTTGAATGTATGCTGGCAGCCCTAGTGACACTCTTCAAAGGAACAATGACCAATCAACCTGTTAAGGTAGAAGTAGAGAATTTTAAAAATAAAATTCTTACTTACCCAAATAGACTACAGGACTGGGTGTCGTGGCACATGCATTTAATCTCAGCACTTGGGAGGCAGAGGCATGTGGATTGCTGTGAGTTCGAGGGCAGCTTGGTCTACAAAGCAAGTCCAGGACAGCCAAGCCAAGGATACACAGAGATATCGGTCTCAAAAACAAAAAAAAAAAAAACAACAACACCAAAAAAAAAAAAAAAAAAACCCAAAACCAAACCAAAACAAACAGATAGACTACCATCAAAACACAAATTGTGCTTGCTGGTTTATACTAACGACATTCCACATATTTTTGAGACAAGATTTCACTATGGAGTCCGGTCTGTGTTTGAACTCAGTCCCCATGGCCTTCTCAGTTCTACATTGTAGTTCAATAAAGCTTGGTTTAAAAAAATAGTTCTGAGAATTGAACCCAGGACTTTGTGCACATCAGTTGGTCTCTGTGTCACAGAGCTACATCCCCAGATGATTGCTTTTGTATGCTTTACACAGTGGGTGCACCATATCAGTTTTACTGGATATATTCTAGCAACGGTTCTACCATGGTGAATATATGGGCTTTTTGTTTGTTTGTTTTGCTTTTTTCTTCTTTAGTGATGGGATCTAACCTAGATAATAGTTATTTTTAAAAGTGTCTCCCGAAATAAGACCAATAATAACTTATAACCAACTCCCATTAAAAATAACCCTCTGTAGCCCAAGAAGCAACCAAAAACCTACCTGACCCCGCTTAAAGGAACTGGGGCTTCATTCTCTTAAGGTTTCTTCTGGCTGATTTGGGGTAAATAGTACCTTTGTAGGGGCCCAAATAAAATTGGGGAAATGGTTAAACAAGTTAGAAATAGCATTTGTTGTCCAGTTTCTAAATGTTGAGAAATTCCAGGCTTAATCAGAGTCCTGTGTGGGACAGTCTGAAATACTGGACCAATTGGAATTGGAAGCTTTCTTTGAAGGTATCCTGGGAGATGCCTTGTTATGATGAGGAACAGCAACTGAAGCACTTGGTGCTGGAACATGAAGGATACAGGATGTCAGTGTCCAGCATGCTGAAAGGAATGAATCCTTTCAGGTCTGATACAATGTCAGTGTCCAGTTCTTTTGTTCTGAAAACGTAATTTCTCAAAAGCATTATATAGTCCTAAATTTTAAATGTATAAGGTAAGTGTGATGCACAGAACAATTAAAGCTGGTTCTCTGCTCTTCATATGAGCAGAAAAAAAAGACATCCGTGAATCTTCATTCATGCCATATGAAGAATGGCATGTAGTAATTCATAGGGATTCTGTAGCCAACAAGAAACAATGCCTATGCTTAGACATTCATGCCTCAGCCAGTCTCAGAGCTGTTCCCATACAGTGGGATTAGCAATATAAATCCCCTGCTTGTTCTGCACTTTAAATTCTTCACATCCCAATTGTATCTCCCTCCCTCATCCCCTCCTGGTCCCCTCTCCCTCCTTTATCTCCTCTCACTCCCTCCCCTAGTCCTCAGAAAGCAGAGCCCTCCTCCCCTAACATCTGACCTCAGTCTATCAAGTCTCATCTGTACTACCTGTGTCCTCTTCCTCTATGTCCTGGCAAGGCTACCCAACCAGGGATCAAAGTTCAGTGTCCAGAGTTCATATCTGAAGTAGTTCCTCCTCTCTATATTGTGGGATACACAAGGAGACTGTGTTACTATATCTGAGCAGAGGGTTTAGGTCCACATCATACATGGTCCTTGGTTGATGTATCAGCCTCTGTATTGTAGTGTAGTTATTCTATATTATGTGGCTAATATCCGCTTATGAGTGAGTATATACCATGTGTGTCTTTCTGGGTCTGGATTACCCCACTCAGGATGATCTTTTCTAGTTCCATCCATTTGCCTGAAAATTTCAACTTCTTTAAACATTCTGCTCCAACAGGGAATTTTCTAGTTTTTCCCCTTAAATGCTTAAGTGATAAAATACATCTTCTTTGAATGCCAAAGATAGTAACTTATTAACAGTGATCAGGAGTGGGAAATTTTAAATTAATGTTATACTGCTGATGGATTCTCAAAGAGTCCAGTTGAAACGCTGAAAATGCCCAGGTTTCATGCACCGAGACCCAAAATGTACTGGTAGCAGAGATGCCTGGTGTTGTGATAGTAAATGCTCATAATGGAAGTGATAATGGTGAACCAAAATCAAAACCATATTCCAAGGGCCTATGAGATGGTCAGTGGGTAGAAGTGCTTGCTATGTAAGTTGTATTGCCTGAGTTCTATCCCTGGAACCTGTAATAAAAGGAGAGAACCAATGAAAAAATAAATAAAAAGTGTCTCCCGGACACTTGCTGTTTTACATTTAGCTAAGCACTATGCTCCTGAGTCCTTAGGATTGTGTTTTCCTTTGTAATAGGACAAGCCTGAAGACTCTCATAAATCAAAGAAGAAGCTCAAGGAAAGACACAGCCTATCAGAGGATCCCGAGGCTGCTGGCTTCGTCTATCCGTACAATGATCTGCTGGTGTGGGCTGTGCTGATGAAGAGGCAGAAGATGGCCATGTTCTTCTGGCAGCATGGCGAGGAGGCCACGGTCAAGGCGGTCATTGCTAGCATTCTGTACAGAGCCATGGCCCGGGAAGCTAAGGAGAGCAACATGGTGGACGATACTTCGGAAGAGTTGAAAAATTACTCCAAGTATGTCTTCTCTCTTCACACTAAACAGTTTTGAGAATGTAGAGACACATTTTCCTCTCTCATTTTTACCATAGGATAAATAGACTTCCTGAAAATTGTGTTTTATTCAAACATCCCCTGAGGAACAGAACCAGTAGGGTGTATAGATAGTTTTATAGGAGGAGAATTATAAGAGAATTGATTTAAGTGAGATTTATAAGAGAACTGATTTAAGTTACTTAATTTATTTAAGTAACCGAGAACTCCTGACACAACTCTGTGCAGGCTGGAGGCCCAGGGGTGCCAGAAACATGGCTTGGCCCATGTCCAGAGGCCCCAGAACCAGGGATCCCATGCAAGGCCTGGGATCTGGGGAAGGGTGTTGTTGCTGTAAGCTGTGGAACCTTCAG
The DNA here is from genome assembly GCF_903995435.1 of Acomys russatus. NCBI lineage: Eukaryota > Metazoa > Chordata > Mammalia > Rodentia > Muridae > Acomys > Acomys russatus. The sequence goes on from NC_067141.1 coordinate 38,835,879, forward strand.
GCTTTGGATGCTGGACTGCTGTTTTCCAGGGGTGGTGACAGGTGTCTCACCTCTCAAGGGTGGAGGCCAATCATTTTCTGTACTTAGCCTCCTCGGGCCCCTTGAAAGACCAGTTAGTGCCTACTTTGAAAAGGCATCTTCCTCATGCAGTCCACTTAGTCTCACATGCCAAGTCTCAG